>NC_054084.1:45678832-46004059 GCF_017562075.2 Anopheles merus | reverse complement strand
TAATTATTTTATCGAGTTAAAAGATAGCACAGCAATTGGTGCATGAAAAAATATCATGGAGCAATTGTTGTGTTATTCTCATGCTGTGGAAATTTGCTGTTAGATAGAATAAAAAGGTTGTAACATTTCGCACGACAAATCGTACGAAATTGACACTCTAAACTTTACCTTTAAAATATAAAATTTTATAAATAAGTTAGTTTTCTCGTTTTCATATGTTTTAATTACTAGTTAATTTGGCCAGGTTTCAGGGCTACGCAATAAAATGTCAAAGATTCCCTTTACTGTAAAGAGTACACCGAAAACAATGGTCTCGAAACCCAAGTAAACGGTAACTCATAACGGTCATAACGGTGGTACGATTGCACACAGGCACATGCGTTGGAAGCAAATTGAAAGAAAAATTCCCCATGCAAAGTGGGCCCGAGTGCTAAAAACTAAAGTAAAAGTCAAGCACCCGTGATACGAAACGTGTTATGCGTGGTGCTGCTTGCCGACGTTTAGACGTGTTTTCTGTTTTAAATCATTCGCTAATCATTTCACCTCTCCCCCAACCTGCCCCCTCCCTCCTATCGTCCCATTAGTTGATGGCCGTTCTTCCATCACGAATTTGGATAGAAAAATTGATACAACGGCAGCATAGACTGCGACGTGAGTGAAGCTAAAGCCCGCGATTGGACGTTTTTATGGGTTTGCTAGAAATTCCTACGCCTAATCGCCGATTAATTCCGTGTTCTGTTGTGCGTGTGTGTGTGTGTGTGGGTGCGTACCAATAAATGTTTGTGTGTTTTTTTCCGCTGTTATTTAAATCAGATTTATTCCTAGGATCAAGAGATTTTACGCATTTATTTTACAGTAATGCTTATTCCACTTGACACAGTATGGCGAATCGCAAAACATAGCTTCGAGGCTGTTTTTTTTTTAAATCAGACACATCAATTTTACCAATTAAGTCTCAATTAATTTATAAATAATTAAACATCATACTTTGGACTGTTTCAACGTGCTTCTATTTATGAATTTTAACTTGACGCATTGTCAATAGGAAAGATAAACGTGAATGATATTACCTGTCATGAATATGGAATGAACAGCATAACTCATAGCTAAGCCGTGCAAAATCAAATATTGAAATGAGACCCTAATACAGCCCGATGAACAATGTCACAGTGAAGTGTGAAGTAGTGGGATTTGCATAATAATATTCTTCTCTTAAAATAGTTTCTTGTTTCGTTGAGTACCGTGGGTTTTTAGGACTTTCGGTTTGAGTTTGTCAAAGTTATGAGTGTTATTCTATACTTTTAATTCTAATAAATTTCAGTCCGTAAAGGATTATTTTGACAATTTATTTTAAATATATTTTAGACAAACTAAGCATAAACTCCTGACCGTTTCTTTCTATGTACAATATCATTTAAAATTGGTTTAATAAACGAAAACATATACACCAGCAGATTGATGAGGCTATAATTAGGCTAAAGACGGTGCATTTGCAGCGCAAATACATCGATTGATGTTAGCATAAACATTCGCAGCTAGTTTCAGCGCTAATTTTTTCGATTTCTCCCTCCCTCACGCCGAACTGACAATTACAGCCCCAACGCCAGCATGCGCGGTCCGTAAATCACGCGCAAGCAGTATCCTTCCCCTTGAATTGATAAATTAGTCACACTCCACCGCCGACTCGAGATTGATTCATCGGTAACATTGTGCCGAGGTTGGACGAGTAAATAATTCAATCGTCAACGAACCAATCCGATCGCTGCTGGAAGCCCCTAGTTTACCAGCTCTTCTATTCTGGGTTTCCTGCGCAAATAAAGCTATCAACAGCAGACACAGGTTCAGCATGTGTCGCATGGGCTAGTCGGCTGGACGAAGGCAAATTATCGATCGGGAATAATCTTCGACTTTACGGCGTGGTTCGTAGTTCGGGACGATCAGAAGAATTGATGGGACAGGTTTGGAGGCGCCATTCATAAAAATACGATCGTTTTCAATCAAATACTGTTGCCATTTTTTGTCCTATTCCTCTTGTTGTTTTTTTAGCAATCAGTATGGGTTTTATGATCGAAATCTCGTAAAACAGCACAAAGAAGGAAATTTTCGTTCGTTCGAAGCGTATTTCGCAATCTGAGTCGCTTGGTTCAAGCAAACCTCTTAAGCGGTATTTATGCAAATTGAATACTCCTACACATAGTTTACGGCTTAGCATTCGCATTTTTTTTAAATAGACATATTGTGCTTAGGTACCAGTTTCCAGTTTCACCGAATAGACATAGAAGCATGAAGCTAGCGAACGTTATTGTTATTTCTTCCACTAGAATTTCTTTCTTTAAGAAAAAAAACGAGCCAATGCTCGATTTCGTCATAACAATCTCAATTACATAAACCTTACACGCATATTAGCAGCAACAAATATGGTATCAATTTTTGCAGTTCAACAGACATTGCCCGATTCTCCACGGTAAACTTATCGGTGGGATATTATGAAGCATGCCCATGAAGTACTTTAACTCATGCCCGGGGATATATTATGAGCGAGGGAGTAAAATGGATCATCGAATTGAGCTGGTTTTCGATGGGAGAATCCTTTCCTCATATCATATACGCACGCATACACCGTTTCCGGCAACGGATGTCGATCGCACGCAACTGATAATGACAGAAGGGCCACGCTATGGGCTCGAGGATGATTCTCATTTGCAACAAATTACTCATAATGATGAGCATCATCAATCACGGCACGCGATAAGATCGGATAAGGAGCGTGAACTCATGTACTCTGGGTTGGAAAAGACGTGAGTAGCAAATAAATAGGATAATGCTGTGGACCAAGCAACAACATTAGAGTTACTTATACTTTTAGTGAAATGCCCAAACAAGAGACCTTCAATTAGCGTTGTAAAAGGCGATAGAAAATCGTGCGTTTGATATTTTTCAGCTTGTCCAATTTGTGCGAATGAATCGCTACTGGTTCAGAGTAAACATAGTTATAAGCATTTTATTTTATTAACCTAGTTCGTTAATAAACGTCATATTGTTTTCTGAGATAAATTAATTGTAGTATATTGCAAAGCTATATATGCCATTCTGTAAATTACTGTACTGAAAATTGATTAAATCGGTCTATATTAAAAAATATTCTGAAAAACAATTAAATAAACAATCACTCTAAAATTTAATGTAATACACTTTATCTGCACCACAAAGAAAAAAATAGTTTATGTCAACTCTACTCCGCGCATTAAATCGGATAATGATTGCGCATATTCCTTTGCGCAACATTGTGCGCGATCTATGAAAAAGCTTGGCGCTTAGCTTAAGCTAGTGTAATATAGAGGACGCTGGTGTTGGATTCGAGACCGGCCTCATAGTACAGTCGTCAACTCGCACGACTTAACAACATGCCCGTCATGGGTTCAAGTCCTAAATAGACCGTGCCGCCATACGTAGGACTGATTATCTAGCTATGGGGAGTAATCCAAAAAAAAGTCAGTGAAAGCCAACCCCACATGTGGTACAGACATAGGCAAGGCAGGCAGACCGACAACGGTTGTTGAGCCAAATTTTATGTAAATAAGTAAAATGTCATAAACATTAACGGGGATGCAACTTCATTGTTTTGCTTTTACTGCTTTATTTATGCATAAGTCTTATTCGTGCAAAAACGTATCAAAGTCTAGTAGGCTAGTATAATTAATTTGTTTTAATAGCTTATTATTTCGAGGTGTTGTGTATGATATACGAAGAATAATAGCATAAATGTAATAAGAAAAAGTGAGTACAAAAAAATGAATCGTTTCCTTGATCATCAATCTAAAGTTCAAGGTTTGCTTGCTTAGCTGCCTTGTACGCAACGACTTCCGTTATAATTTTCTCCAAATCGGCAAATGAATCGATGTAGTAATCGGGAAGCTGGTCCGGTTTCTCGACAAGCGTCTTCAAATCTTCTTTTTTGTAGCGCCCTGTACCAACCAGAAGCGTTTGATAGTTTGAAATATGTCCAAACTTTATGTCTATTTCGGGTTGGTCTCCTACAAACAGTACTCGGCGCGGGTTTTCAATTGAAAACATCTTTTTGAGTGCATCGTTCAATGGAAGCCCTGGCTTGGCCAGTACAATAGGGTTTTTCCCCCCTGTCATACGCTGAAGTATCTCAACATAACATCCAGGGACAATATAACGCATATCAGATCCTACTGATAACAATTCATCCGTAACCCCAGCGATGAACAGGGCACCTTTTTGCAAATACATCTGCGCACGCAGCAGTTTAATATTGTTCACATTGTAATCGAAGTCCACTATTACCGCTTTAATTGGTTGTCCATCGTTAATAACAGCAATGACATACTTTGCCGATTCGGTTATCGGTTCATTCGGCTACCTCCAGCACCGCGATACATAAAAACACGCGTCATTCAAACAAAAAAACAAACAAACAAACTAACGAAAAGGTTAGCATGCCCACTGTTTGCAGAAAGAAAGCTACGTGACTTACACCATCCAGTATTTGGAAGCCGGCTTGGCGTAGACAGTCCTTGAAATTGGCGCTACCAATAACGTAGCAAAGCGCATCAAACTTTTCTCGCGCAAGTACCAACTGATAGTTTTTGCCGGGTAAGTGATGTCGTCATCAGTCACCGTGTGGTCCGTCAATCCCTCCAGGTTGGCACGATAGTCTTTCATCGTGCGGACGCTGTGGTTTGAAACATATAACACCCTTTTGCCACTATTTCTCAATGCACGGAGGGCAAACTGCACGTGGATAATGCCTCCATGAAGAGTCCACAGTACGCCTGCAATGACGAGATTGATATCAAACACAAAATTACACCTATGCTTTCACATATTACTTACCATCACAGTCCGTCTGGACAGTGTCGAATGAATCAAAGAATTTTTCATCAGAATCAATCGAAAGATTCATCAGAATGGTAGTCTTATCCTGTTTGTTCTCCATTGCAATGCGATTATACGATTCAATTCTATAAACACAAGAACTGAACAACTATGCACAGAGTGAAAACGTGTTGCCTGGTTCTTTTGTTTTACACACTTGGTTACTGAAACCCAATTTCAGTGGCAAGCAACAGTGCGTGACAAACGTATGGTCACAAATTTAATCAATGTGGGAATGTTGTTGCATAAGGAAATTATTTTACGAATGTTTTTATGCTACTGTTTGTTTGATGTAAAAACCAAACAATGATAAACTTTTTTTAACAAAATTTTACTTGACAAAAATCTAAATATCTGATATTTCTATGTTTCAATGTACAGGGCGTTCGGGATAATTTTGACAGTTACATTTTTGTTTATAACTCGTGATCGAGTTGGCATAGGAAAACAAGCAATACGTCATTCGACAGCTAAAAGTGTACGGTACAAGCAGCGAAACCACCCGTGATAAAAAAAAATGTGCGTGCAGTGTTCGATCCGGAGTGAGTTGGGAGAAAACAGCGACGACAACGAAGCGGTGGCAGCACGAAAACCACATTCTTAGCAGTGGGATTGCGTGCGGACCGATGCTTTCCTGGCTGACCTCCAGGCGCACGTGATGGAAAATCCGGGGATCGGAATTCGGCCGTTGGCACGTGAGATGGGGCTGGCACCATCCACGATGAAAATGGCCCTGAATGACGAACTCCGGTACTTCTCTTACAAGCGCCGAGGAGGTCAGTTGTTGACAGAGAAGGGCCGCGAGCGTCGGTTGGGGAACGCCAAGAAGCTGCTCAACTTGCTAAAGCATCCCGTGGAGCCTGGCACGCTGTGGTTTTTCTCTGATGACCTCCCAGCTCCCCGGATCTTAATCCAATGGATTATTTCGTGTGGGGCGCGGTGAAACGGGACACCAACAGAACCTCCAGCAACACCAAGGCGGAGCTGATGGCGAAAATCAGGTCCGTTTTCGCGGCCGTACCCCGCGAAACTGTCGCCAGGGTTTGTTCTCGGTTCCGGAGACGGGTGGAGGCCGTAATAGAAGCCAAGGGCGGATATTTTGAATAAAATTAATAAAATACATCGTAAGCTACTATTTCTAAAACAAACAAAAAATCCCCGATGATTAATTTTGCCAAAAAAATTTTTTTTTTCTTTCTCCGTAGGTGACTGTCAAAATTATCCCAAACGCCCTGTATAGGGACAAGACATTGCTATTTATGTGCTTTTTATTTCAAGTAACACTTTGAAGGTCAGTGATTTAAATAAATAAATAAATTAATTAATTAATTAATTAATAAATATTTTCTCTTTTTTATTATATGAATTGAACACCAGTATTTCAATTCATATAATAAAAGTTGGAGTTGTTAAATGAATATCGGCAAACAAGCATATTGATCAAATGCGGGTTTGTCGCATATATTGGCTGCAAGATGCATGGAGTTGACAGTTTATGCAACATTGTTGCTGGCCAAATTCAACATTATTTATTCTTTGCCATAATGTCTGCAACAACAATTCAAATACAACAATTCGGTGAAATTCAACACATTTGTTAGTTTTTTTTATATTTTTGGTGACAATCAAATTAAATGGACTGATAACTTCGAGAACATTATACTAGAAACGGGACAAAAATTTGGCCATAAACTCGTATGCATGGTTGCATATACCCATTGTGTGTGCGCTACAGTGCGCTGCAAACTTCTACAACATATTTCGCTTATTTAATACCAAACACTTAGGATAATTATAAATAATTGTTATCATTTCACACATCGTGTTTTTTTGTTTTACAATATTCAAAGCTTCCAAAATGAATATTAGCTCATATAATTCTTCAAACCGTGTTGATGTTAGACTATGAGCGTTCAATAGGACTCAAGTTTGTTTCATAGCAGGGTTATTGTTAGGAACGATTGATGATCCGTGTTTAGTCAGTGATCTACGTTTTACTGTCATGAAGCTCACGTCAACACTTTGTGTTGGTAGAATTAACCGCCGGTCTGGCGTCACAGTTTTTCTAGTAAGCGCGTAGCGCATAGCAAGAGAGCAATGAGAGCGACAATTTCAAGTGCGATTGTTATGCCTCTTTTGTTTCATTGCGATGATCGGCGTAGCACATGTCGTTCTCGTTCTCTCTTTCATGTTTCATTTGATCTGAAGAGAATCACTGAGCGTCAGATACCAAGCTGAACGGTGAGCAAAGCCGTTATACTAATTCCGATCAGTTTGACTTTACTATGTTCATGCCCAGGTTCAAAAAATCTCTGCGAATAATGCATTTTAAAATGTTCCTCGTATACTGCATCACTGTAATCGTCTGTAAATGTGAAACGTGTTTGTATCTAGACATTTAGTTAAACTTAAGACATTTCTTCACCCGTTTACGGTTAATGGAATAATAGTAAACAATAACGTCATTCGACGTAAAGAAAAAAAAGCCTTTACGGCTGATAAATCGAGGCTAAGGTACATTCAGTAACTATTATAATGATTTATGAACAAGTAATGCCATGCGAGATAAATACATAACTGATTCTTTTTTAAACAAGCTCTTTTAAATGGAGATGACCGATGTCCGTTGGCGCCAGTCTCGTGGTACAGTCGTCAACTCTTACGACTTAGGCCCGTGGCAGCGCTCATCCGATACGATTTAATCGGACGAGATTTATATGAGATTTGACAGATAACGTCGGATGTGCGATTTCGTCGTACGAATTTTCGCAATATGAGCCGAAATACTGTTTGACAGAAGCGTCCGATAAAATCGCATCGGATGAGCGTTGCCACCGCCCTTAATAACTTGACCGTCATGAGTTTAAGCCCCGAGTAGACCTTGCTCCCATACGTAGGACTGACTATCCTGCTATGGTAACAATTAAGTCACTGAAAGTCAAGCTCACTTTCACTAGTGGGTACAGGTAGGCCTTGACCGACAACGGTTGTTGTGCCAAAGAAGAAGAAGATTGTTGTCATATAGAAGCAACGTTAGTATTGTTACATACTGAAAATTTAACCTAGAGAGCTCGAGCATATTAATTATTTCGTCAATCCATGTTTCGATAACTAAATTTGCAAGAGTTCGACTGTATGGAATGTCATACTAAACGATGTTTAATAATTTGTACAGGTATTATTATGCTATTCGTATAGATTCTTTCTTTATTTCAAAATCGGGCTAATCCTTTCGCGAACCGGATTGAATTTTGCCTCAGAATAGACTTTGCCAACCCTTGTTTTATAATACCAGCCGGTATCGGGAAAAAAATGAACTCATTTTAACAGTCGTTTAAAGTACATTTTGATTTAGCCGAGTTCATTTGTTGTCCATTCCTATTAAAATAAACGATCGTCAAAATAGTTAACGACTGCTCGATATCGCATATAGGCAATCACGGGGAAAAATCGAGCAGTATAATTAAACGACTATTCATTTGTATCGCATACGCTCTTGACGATCGTTTGTTTAACGACGACATATGACCAGTCGTTAAAATTTGCAAATGAACTCAGTGCGTTCGTGATGCCAAATTCTAGCAATTTTTAACGACTCTGGTTCATTTTTAACGACTGTTAATTTTTAACCATTTATTTCGCGATATCGGCCAAAGTCTAAAAAGATTGCTGCGTTTTCCATCATCGGTTAGTAAACAATCAGTTTATTCAAATTAATTAGGGCGAGTTAAAGCACTTTATAGGTTTGGTTGTTAAACACACCCAAAGTGGTACGTTCTGAATTATGCTTACAGAAACCAAATATAATTTATTGTAATAAAAAAAAATATTACAAGTATCCGAGCAAATCGCTATGGCAAGTCGGTAAGCAATCAGCTTTTCATCGCGCAATCGTGTCCTCGCCAATGCGTTAGAATCAATCTTTTGACCGGTAATAGGTAAATTATTCTAAGCTCTATTTTGATTGAGACAACTATTGACAAATTGGCTGGAGGGTATGACTGAGCAGGTTGTTTACTACAAGAACAATCATGCCAAGATTGGCAGTTACTAGTGATCAGTGATAGTTATGAAAATGAGCAACATTTTAAGGCGTTAACAATTAAAAGTGCATTAAAACTAAGTTAACCAAGTTAACTAAGTTCAGCTGTTCGGAGAGATTTATTAGATTAATCACGTGTCGTAGATAGTATGAAGTAACTCCACGGGGACGGTTGCTATTCCTACTTCCGACCTTGCAGAAACCACCGCAAATAACTCATTAAACTCTAGAGCACCCAAATTTAAAGCTCTGCTTCCTGCTGCCAAGCATGAGACATTGTCCTTCGTTCACATGGCTAAAAACTAACAGTCATTATTAACAACAAAGGTGAAAACAAGCCATCAACCTTAGATACGCACCCGTTAAAACATTTCGTAAACTTTCATACGAGGAGAAAACTAAATGAAGCGTATGTTTACATAACATCAATTGATAGTGTAAATTCAGTAATCAAACATCAAGATCGTACCAGCTATGGTTACGATATTTAAACACTATCTTCAGAAAAGCTTTAAACGGAATGTGAATGAAATTGTATGTTTAACTAAGCTCTTTTCACAACAATATTGCACCACCTCCATCATCATTGTTTTTGTTTCTAACACTCTTTTTTCAATGCTCTTATCCAAAGAATACGAACCCAAAGCGTCGCATTGTCGATTAAGACAGGGCAAACGGATTACAAATGAACTGCACAACCATAAAAGGTGTCACGCTCGTAAATTTGAAGAATGCAAGCAAACCATAACTTAAATCGGTTTTACGACCTTTCCCATCCGATAACAGCTCCTCTTAATGTACACCACAACAAAGTAAACAGATCCTTGTCATTTCAAGCGTGCAGCGCAATGGCACTTTGTTGTGGGAAAAATGTTTTTTACATCGTACCACAAATTTGCCAAAAAAAACCATCTGATAAGGACAAAGCAAAGAAAATGATTCACAATGGTATGGAGACCACACATACTTTCATTCACTTTTGAAACATTTTTGCATATACGGTTTGTCTTCAGGTATATGGTAAAATACAATGTAAAGTGAAAAATTAAAGCATCAAACGTGCAACACATACCTTGCACAGCCCTTCGACACATATGCCACGGCCACTGTTATTACGGCGAAAGTATTCGGTGGGTTTCGAGCAAGGAGTTCCATCGATGACTGTTTTATTGAGCGTTGCAAAGTAACGCATGCCGATTGGTTTGCAGTTTAACTCACACTCGGCATCCTCTGGAAAGAGTAAATATTGTGGTAATAACATCGAACGCTATTTGTCGTGCGCGAGATTATAAATACCTTTGACGAAAGCTTCCCAAATATAGCGCTTGTCCTGAAACGTTTGACTGTTGAAGCTCGCACACTGTTGCTCACGGAAATCTCCATCGGTTGTGGGACAGTCCTAGAATAATTGATTAATGTATATCTTGCTCAATGTTTGTACGAAGTTGTAAGTAGCATACCTGTTCATTGCATAAATGATACCTCTTAATTATCCCAATGCACTCAAAGCTTTCAACGGCTGGCTTTGAACTTTTTTTGCCATTGATGTATCTAAGAAAGAGGAATGAAAAAAAATGACAGAAAAAAATTACTAACTATTATTGTAAGGTAAGGTAATTCAATATTTTAAGTGGTATTGTATCTTAAAACTATCAGTATCAATATTTCATAAAATGTAATCAAAACAATGTAAACTAATGTAACAGTTTCTGTTTCAACCCGAGAAGCAAGTAGAATGAAAATACAAGCACAAAACGTACATTCCTGCTGCAGATAAATGCAATCATGGAGTTATGGTAATCGCATTGTACCGGTGTTGCATTATAATTGTAAATGGCTTTGTTTTGTAATCTTGTTTCACTAGTTGGAATTGTTTTCCGCGTCTGCTTTCCCTAGTAGTCGATTATTTCCCCTAGTGACTCAACGTGAACAAGCGTTCAATCAATACACGATGCACCAATACCAGTTGATCAGTCAACAAACATGAGAGTAATATATTCAATGCATTTATATTACTACGATACCCTTCAATTGATGGCTGGTGATTGCTTTTCCACGAAACATGCTCAATGATTATCCAACATTTGGGAGTTTAATTGAACCCATCAGTTCCGCAGTAGAGCAAAGTTCTCCGAATGGTGTGCGAGTGTAATGGCAGGACGAATCGGACGAATCAACCATGTAAATGACCAGTAACATTCTAATGCTGGCCAGCGCATCAATCAATGTCTTGTCGGATTGGTTCGTGCTTGCCTTCGCGATGCTGTAAATTGGTGAGGAAAAGTGCGCTCCAAATGAACACTACCCTATCACAAAACGCGCAGCAAAAGGCGGAAAATCACCTCACACTTGCTTGGCTGGTAGTGGCAGCGATGTGACTAAATTGAATTATTTAATCTTTTACATGGAGCCACCATCTCGCACCGTTGCGATGGATCGGACCTATCCGTAACAGTCCGTTGCTCGTTAATTCAGATGTCGTCTTCCATCGCGCTACGCCGCTGTGAGGATGAAAGAAGTCGAATGAAAACTGACAGCACCAACAAATCCGTCCGGACACAGAAGGAAGCTGGAAAGGGATAGCACACACAGCTGAAGGCATGACCTCCGTGGATTGTGTTATGTTAATCAGCCACCGGTACCCACTGGTGGATCTTCTTGCAGTTCCAAATTTGAGGACCAAACTTGGTTGCTGTATGTTACGAGATAAATGTGGTGTATCTTCTACTCGATACCGGGAAACCGTCCGAAAACTCGCGAGCGCTCATAGTGGCTTTAATTCACTGATGCAAAGATAGCAACGCCACAATGCGCTTCTCCTGGGCAATCAGCATCAACGATGAATGAGGGATACGTACCAGCACATTTCTCCCAATTCAATCTTTTAGAAGGCAATGGCTGTTGAGGTTGAGTTTTAGGACCCATTATGAATGCTGGAGCCAGCGCACTCCCGGTGGGAGGTGCGTTTTTTGGGCATATCGCACGGATTTTCGCACCTTTGTCCGTAATGCCATTGAACTGCATAATCAACGCCTCACGATTACACACCAACCCGGGCTGGTGCTGGCGGTCGGTACGTTACGACGGACAACTGCTGCGCGTCAGTTACAATTGTGCTTGACAAGATTGCCCCTGGCACCGGCCTGTCAGGGTAGTCAGTGCTGGGAATATGGTGAGAATTTTTATGCGGTATTCCGAATACTCTGTCATGAATGGATAAAGACTTTGGTGAAACTGTGCACAGAGGTGCGTTAGTTTAATAAAGTTCGGTTATTGTAAACATATTATGAAAAATATGGAGGCACTCAGAATAATCTATTTACATTAACAAGAAAATTCTCAATATAGATAGACCAAGAAATAGTCCGTTTTTACTTATTATAATAAACAATTTATTTCATATCTTAAAATACTTCAAAGAGTATAACCTAAAAATTATCTTAAAAAACAAATCATTTTCAAGAGATTTAAGACAAATCACTAATTTTCTGAAAATGCAGAATAAGTTCTCAAAATACTGTACACCTCGCTTGCTCAAAAGCACGATCTATAATGCTAATCGCTTAACCAGTATGAATCTATGCTTTAAAACTGATAGCAGATCATTTCGATTCAACCACATCATAATACGAAGTTTGCATTAAAACTTTGGCAGTTGACTACCCCATGCTTGATCGTGTTAATCTTGTACGAGATTGCATCCAGTGCTTATCGGATCAGATTATTGAACGGAAAGTGTACAGGTATACACATTCTTCGGACGAATGAACCGCAGGATACAAGCTACTTCCAGCGTAACTTCACTTAAAGCTGACCTTTCACAGCTAGAACGAGTGCTTCCCCTGCTCATCATCACAAGATATACACCTTTACGGTAAACTGCTCCGGCTTAGGATGAATGCCGAAAGAAAACTCGCCCGAAGAAAAAGCGAATGCAATCTGGTCGTATACATTCATCTGATGCCCGCTCCAAACTGTATCCTAACCGATTGCATTCCGCCATACTTACCAGAAGAGTAAGAGTGAAGAGGATCTGCTTTCGTGCTGAGATTTTGATAATCCGATTAAACACTGAACCAATTTTACTTGATCTCTCTTTCTCGCTTGCTTTCGTTTTTTTATATGTTCAATGTTTGGATCCAAAATGTGTGTGTGTGTTCTTGAAAAGACATCTCAGTTCAAACATTTGAAAACAGCTATGAATACCGAAATGGAAAAGGCGAAATAAAAACAAGCATCAAGCCAGTGCCGGGAGTGGACGGTAAAACTCAATCGCCTTTGATAGTTTGGTGCAATTGTCAAGTAAGATTCCGCTTCGGCTCTGGTGCAATCGTTGACTGCACCAGAGAGACGACATTTTTAATGAATCCAATAAATTGTCGACCGTTGAGGCTGTAGTAGAAAAGGAAAACAGCTCTTGCAGATTCCATTTTCCTTCAAAACATTGCAAAGAGGGAACCACGGAGAAAAGACCCCAGCAGATTTGTTCGTGTACGGGGCTCTTCATTGCAGCAAAGAACATCGACTAGCGCTGCACCGAAATATTGCCGAAGCGATAAAACCGTACGAAAAGATACAAGCGGCGCGCGCTCCAGTAGCAAGCGAGAAAAGGCAACGGAGTGGCATAATTAGATAAAAGTGGATTATAGTTTTCTCATCGTTATATTTCCATCGTCACTTGCCCGAAGCACGGGCGAACGGGTTGCACAAGTGCAGCCCATCGTCGTGTCGTGCGGATGAAAGACCTCGCGAACCAGCCAGACCTGCCGCCAGTCACGAGTCGGAAAGGAGATCAAGTGCATGTTTTTCGAAGCGAATTACAAACGTATTTTATCTACTTGTGACGGTGATGAATCAAAGCTTCTATCTACTCCATCGTCTCCCCATCGGTGCCGGTAACCATCATCGTTGAGCTAACACGCTGCACTGATACTTTCCGGCATGGGGAATGGAACCTCTTCAAGGGAGCTATTGTAATAGGCAGGGTGGCGAAGGAAAGTGTCTATTTAAGATCGCCGTCAACGGAACAAATTTTCGGTTCTAGTGACCGAATTCTAGAGAAACGAGCGCTGTAACAAGCACGACACAAGTACAGACACTCTTGTAATGTCTTTTTGGTGCGTGAAGTAGTCGTAGAAGTTGGCTTAGGTTTATTTCACTCATAACTTTTCCGTTCGAAACGCTGGGAAACTGCTTTCGTCCCTGCACAGTGCGTGGCCCATGTAAGCATAAAATCCAAAGAAAAGATAAAGAACGCGTGATAAAGAAAACACGAGCGACGGCATTATGCTTCTACGCGTTTTGAATAGCTCGTCTTTAAGCGCGTGAATTGCGAAGCTCTGAAAAGTGGGAAAGAACACAACTTTCTTAAATACGGTGTGTGGTCCGGTACAGCAGCCTGAACTTGTGTCAGGATGCCGGTGACGGTACCTGGGGAGTGAGTACCTTTTCCGCGGCCTAAAAGAAACGCAACGGCAACATCACCATCATCTCGACGCAACACTCTGCCTCGGTGCTTCTCATTGTGTTAGCAGAACCGGAAGCCTGACGAATTCAGTGCGGAAACGGAATCCATTTACGGGTTCCGCACTTATTCGCTCGGATAGAATTAAATGTTTTCTATTGCACAAGGACTGTCGCTTCTCGGATGTGCGACACGAGAACTTTGCTAAATGGCACACTACACTACGTCACTGTCACCCCAGCCACGTTGAAATGGGCGTAAATGTAAAAGTTGTGACACAAAGTTGTGGCAAATTTATGCAATGAAAAAGAAACAAAATCCCCTATCCAGCAAAAAAGAACCAGGGAGCATGCAACTGAGCTGGGGCTTAATTACAAGAATTCCGCAAGCACACTGGATGGACAATAGCAATTCCTGCTGGTAGCTTCCTATCTTAAGTGTGAGGGTAAAGTTTTAATTTCGTAGAATACACAATTGTGAGGGATGTAATAGAAGCGAGATAGTGAACAAACAGAAATTATTTTATCCTTTTTGGTTCTACCGAATCATTGCTTGCCGAACCATTTTCAACGGGATGGCTGATTAGTTTCTTGATTGTAACAGCTTCTGTTTCAGGTATATGTATACAAGGGGTTTTCAGGAATTCTCATAATTTAGGGGCACTTTCTTGACTCTTTCTTACGGCAAGTGAACTTTATGAGACGAGTAATGGACACTACGACAAGCTTGGGATCTTTTTTGACAAGCTTAGGTGGAATCCAATAGGAATTTCTAATGTGTTTATTGGAAAATTGCAATTGCAATAGATGCAACTAAATTGGGGTTTGAACCTAATTTTATATCTCTCATATTTCTATCTATATATTTCTTCTTCTAATTTGTGTAACGACTAAAGGCGGGTATTTCGATTGTTTTGAGTAAACGTGAGTGAAGCGTATCGTTCATTTGTATGAACGTGAATGTGATTTCGGTTATTTTGTTCTTTTACAAATAGCAATACCTGTAAAGTCTGTGAATCGGTACAGTATTAGAAACTATACATAGAACTACAGATTAATCCGTTGGTCTGATCGCATGAAAAGCAAGCGAATATTGACAATCAATCATTCCTATCTATCTAGCTATCTATCACCCGGCAAAGCGATTCACACCAACAGTTTAAAATCGACCATTTACTGATTTGTTTCGAAATTTTGCAAATGTTGGAAGGCGTTTCTGATTTTGATTATTTCAAAATAATCATAAATGTTTGCACTCATTTTTATGATTTCTTTTTCAAGCAAGCGAATATTGACAATCAATCATTCCTATCTATCTAGCTATCTATCACCCGGCAAAGCGATTCACACCAACAGTTTAAAATCGACCATTTACTGATTTGTTTCGAAATTTTGCAAATGTTGGAAGGCGTTTCTGATTTTGATTATTTCAAAATAATCATAAATGTTTGCACTCATTTTTATGATTTCTTTTTCATTGATGTATCGAAAGAACCTCTCTCTCTCTCTCTCTCTTGTTGGCCTGCTCATGATAGAGCACGTCGATGTGACATGGCCCGGTCAACAATATTTCTCCATGCTGGATGCTCGGTCCCTGGCTGCAGCCTCCCATCCATGCAGATCGAAAGAACCATAGAGTCCTTTTTTTGTAGTATTTTTTTTTAGGAATCATGATAATTTTACAAGGTATTTGAGCAGACTTTTCTCAATTACAATTTTAAATGACATAAACGCTACAAAATACATGCCAAGTTACATGAGCTTCGCACGGCATACGAGAAAAAGTAGTACTAATGATTTATATTTGCGAATGTTTGACTTCGTTGATAAATAAAAAACTCTCGTTGTGTACATTTTATTTTTTTTGTCTTAGATATTGCCAATTTTCCATAAATGTTTTGTTGTCAGTAATGAAAATGAAAATGAAATGTTTATACAAGTAATGAATGAAAGTAATGAAATCGAATAAAATTATTTATTGTTGTTAGAGTTATCAATTGTTCATATACCATATTTTTCGAATTCGTGTAGAACACATGGAAATGAATTGCCGCGTTTCGACAAAACGATTTCAAGCCCAACCCTGTCAAAATCACCATTTCCCATGGTAACGTAAAATCGACCAGAGTTCGGCGAATCTTTTTTGTGCAGTTTTTGCCATCCGCCACAGGCTGGATGGCACGAATCTTGGCTTGTAATCCTTTAACAGGTGCAAAGAAAACGAAGTATTTTGGTATTTAAACCTATTTTTGGCATTCATGCGCACGGGAGAACATTCGTTTAAAGGTGTTTAGTGAATTCCATACGGTAAATCCATACAAGTAAAAAAAAAACATATGTTAATGTGTATACGTCCATAAAATCGTCATTTTTGAATCCACAGAAATAGTGCTGTCAAAATAAAAAAATGGCATAACTCGAGAAAAAACTGTATTGCATTCGTTGAGCTCATTAATATTACGAGGGGCTTTCTAATTTCGAGCTAATTTCATAAACACTTAATCTAGCCTTCCATTTCTGCTCATTGAATAATCTCCTCAAATCCACATGCCCACTACACAAAATACTGCGAATGGAAAGACGAGGGGTGATATTCGTGCCCTTCGTCCTTTATAGGTGTTCCTTTCTATAACATACAAAACCGAGTGGGAAATAATAATGGTCTCCTATTAGCAAAACTTGCACATAGAGCAGCATAAGACTCTCTACCATTGCCTTTTGAGGGAGTGGAAAGTTGGTGCATAATCAGAGTATGATTTGAATTCTATTACCGACAATAACCAATTTACCGACCACCACGGCACGACGACACCCCATTGTTGGTGTCTCCAACAAGCAAAAGCGCTCCAACAAATTGCAGTCCTTGTTGAAAGTGCACAGCTAACATTGTGTTCCGCTAAACTTATGCCTGTACGGAGCAGAAGTGCTCTTTACAAACTAGATACACTTAGCACGTGGCTAGGAGAATGAAACATCACCCCGTGCAACTAAACCTAGAGTTATGTTGTATCCTGAACAACTCATTCCATTCAATCAATTCAATCGAAACCATTTTCAATTTTGATTGGTGTATTTATATCGCTCTATTACAACGTAGTCGGTCGAATACGGCCGGCCGGTCTGGTGGTACAGTTGTCATCTCGTACGACGTAACAACATGCCCGTCATGGGTTCAAGTCCCAAATAGACCGTGCCCCCATACGTAGGACTGACTATCCTGCTATGGTAACAATAAGTCAATGAAAGCCAAGCTCACTTCATTAGTGGGTACTGGCAGGCCTTGACCGACAGCGGTTGTTGTGCCAAAGAAGAAGAAGAAGAAGAAGATTACAACGTAGTTTTGTGCGCATGATTGATACGATCGCTTATAGTGATAAAGAGTGGAAAACAATAGAAAATAATGATTTATCAATTCATAGAAAAGTTGAAACTTTGAATGTTCCAATGAATGCTGTTACATTATAGACAGAAAAATCTGATATAAAAAAGGCATGAAATGATGATTGTTATGTGAATCATTTCCTATTTCATCACTTTACCAAACATCTTGTCGGGTGGCGATGTTTGGCTCGATTTGCATTGTTATTCAATCGAATTGTTCTAGGTTTGCAGAAGGGAGGTCCCATCGGGAATATGCACTCACGGTAAATGATTTACTATTTCACTGACTACCGATAACGACTTTGGGTTCGGCCCATCTTGACATTCAAAAACTGTTGCTCAAAGAAAATTGAACGAAGTTCACGGTGCAAAGATGTTCATGATCGAGGTCACGACGATACGATCGGGTGGTCGACCCAGCAATGCATGGCAATATATATATTTATATAATAAATTGCACTAGACGTAGAAGAGCCCCAGATGAAAGCTAATCCTCTTTAGTAAAATTCAGACGATGGCACTATGCTGACAAGCCCCTTGCCTAGGGTGGTTTATATGCCGGCGAAAGAAAAACAATGAGTCAGTAACGTGCCTAGCGGGTTGATTTCACTACGTGAATGAAAATTCCCTGCGCGTCTCTATGCTTCGCGCTTTCTTCTCGACTCCCCTGAATTGTTCTTCTCCCGCAGCGGGCACAAGTTTGCGGCATTCATATCCCATTTGTAGCGCCGTCGCGCAGACGAAGGATTATTTATATTTTGCGATTTAATTTAATCAGTTGCCAAAAACTTGTTGCGCTCAATGAAACTGTGCGAGCCAGGACATCCACCACCGCTGGTCAAGGGGTGCGTTGCGGTAGGTGAGGATGATGATGAAGATTATGATGAAAATTGTATTGAGTTAGGGTAGGAAGTGGGAGTGGAAAGGCCTATCCGGGGAATTTGATGCAGAAAGTTTTCACACTTGTGTTTGCTTTTACGCTTTGGATTGTTATACTTTAGTTTTATTGTCTTTAATGGATGGGCAATGATTGAGAAATCTTTCGTTTGAGTTAGTTATTTTGATAAGTTGCGCAACGAGTCTCGAACAACAGATTCGTCTACAAAGGAGGCAGATTCCTTAAAACTCCATGATGAGTTTTTTAGAGATATATATATATTTATATATTTTTTTAGATATATATATTTTTTTGAGCCGGTCTCATGGTACAGTCGTCAACTCGTACGACTTAACAACATGCCCGTCATGGGTTCAAGCCCCAAATAGACCGTGCCGCCATACGTAGGACTGACTATCCTGCTATGGGGGAAATCAATAAGTCACTGAAAGCCAACCCCACAAGTGGTGGGTTGGCAGGCCTTGACCGGCATCGGTTGTTGAGCCAAAAGAAAAAAAAATATATATATATATTTTTTTAAATAATCCCTTTACACCATTCCCGAATGTACTGCTCTATGCTTGTAGACAGCACCGTACTATTCAAAGAATTTGAAGCAATTTACCATCGAATGAAATCATCCGCACCAAATGTTGTCAGATGCTGAGACGTGCCACACTCAGTTCCATTCGCATTCCATAATCTCGCCTTTGTTCCAGTGCTTCTCATTCGCACTTTAATTAAATTCGCATTGCACAGTCCCTCAAACTGGCGGCAATAAATGAGATAAACTTTCCGTTTTTATTACCTAATCCATGATTACGATGGATCGTTTCAGTGCTCATTTTCGGCGCAGTTCCGAAGCGATGGAATTCCGCAGTCACGCAGTTTAGCGGTCGAGTTAAAGTGGTTTTATAATGCTCATCTGAACGGACGATTCATGCCGAACAATGGTCTCAATCGAGAGTATGCAGCACAGAACGCAAGCGAACTTTTCGTTGTATTAAATTTAATTAAAAACTCCGATATCGAATCGATACCACTGAGAAACTACCGTGGGTCTGACGGTTTAGCGACTCATGGCTATTTGAGATGCAACAATACATAATTGGTTCGGATGAGTTTATCGTAGCTTTTAATTAAAGGAATTCAAAAATATATGTATATAAATATAGAGAGATGATAATATGCATAAGACAACTTTGATTTCTTTTGCAAAAAAAGAGATGATTTATCATATTTTTGCCTAGAGAATATTATGCATAAAAGATATCTGAAATAAGAAAAATAGAGTCAAGAAATTTTTCTCGATTGATCCTTGCAAGTTGTGTTTTGTGTTTACAGTCTATACACGAGCAGTCTAAGCGTAGTAGGCGTCTCTATACACGAGCAGTCTAAGCGTAGTAGGCGTCTAAACTTCAGATCGAATTTCGAAGACGAATTTAAAATACCCGTAAAATACCCCTCCAAGCCCTGAATGGGCCGTGCCCCCATAGGCAGGACTTACTATGCCCACTAGTGGAATAGCCTGACCTTAACCGACAGTGGTTGTTATGCCAAAGAAGAAAAATAATGTTTAGTAGATCGTAGAAGAATGCAAAAGATCTTTTATTTATTTATGTTTTTAAATGTTGGTCGGTTAAACTTGGTCTTGACTGTCCTTTTTATTTTGTTTGATTAATTTAAAACGTATTGCTTAAAACTGAAACATTTTCCTTTGAAACTTGAAAAATATCTTCCTCGGTTCGTTTCCCGCTAGGGTTTTGATGTCGAACCGAGTTTTCAAGACGATAGTACACGTAAACTAAAATTCATGTTTCATCAGTACTTAATACGGGCCTACATTTGGATGCATTAGAAAACACTTACTTATTTGCAAAGTGGAAAAGGGAATCTAACAAAAAAAAAAAATATCCCTACGACTTACGGTACCATGATAGACAGAGAGTAAAAAAGTACTTACTCTCGTTTCCAGCAGCTGCGAAACTGAGTCTTTACGCCTCCTCCACAGGATCTAGAACAAGCCGTCCAGTTGCTCCATGGGCCGAACAGATTTCGCACACTAACATTTGCCAAGGGAGGTCCAGATTCTAGCTGTAACGTGAGATTCTGCTCGTGATCAGCAGTTCCGGTTGGATTTTCTTCTGTCGTTACTGTTGTTGTTGTTCTTATCATAACGCCATTTTCCACTCCACCGGAAGATGCCTCACTCGAACGGACCACACCGTTTAGTTCGGCAGTTCCGCTCAAAAGTGCTCCTTCAGCAGCGCCCCTTGTCAATGGAATTCGATCTGATTTACGCTCAGTGGTTGCTACGTTTGTGGCTGCAACAACCGAACCGCTCGACAAATCATTATTTAGGGGATTTTCAGCGGTAGTATTGTGGCCATCGCCCACACTCAGGTTCTGCGCCAGAGTCCGGTTGCCCGATCCAACCGCGACATTAATTTTCTGAGTTTGCTCCTCCACTATGCTGGTGACTGTTGTAGCAGGAAACTCTCCAGCCCTCAGCCCAGTAACAGCCACTCGAACGTCCTGTGGTTCCTCTGGTGAGCTAACGGATGGAGCCATAATGTACACCAGAGGTTTCGGATCGCGTCCATCCGTGGCTGTCCCCGGGTAAGGCAGTTGTGCCGCCGATAAACTGTCCATTTTTCCACTGGCTTCGATTTCCTGTCGGTTGACATCTTGCGTAGAAACGACATCATACCGGTAGCGTTCAGCGTCGTCTGTTAAAATTTCTTTTTCGTTGTGGGACGCTGCGTGCACGCGGTGAGGATGAAAATTCCAACGCTGCTGGTCATGCTGATGTTGATGATGCAGCCGATCCTGTTGCTTGCCGCTGTTGGGCGGGGCGGTATCGGTGCCGGAACCATTATTGACACCTTCGTGCCCATTACTGCCACCGTCAACTTCCGCTCCGTTACCAAAATGGGGAACGAACGAAATGTCATTCTCTGACAGCGGTTCGTTTTCGTTCTTGAATTTGATTAACTTTCGCATGTAGGTTGTCCGCTGAGTCGTTGCTACCAACGAGTCGGGAGGTGAATTCGGTGCGTTGACATTCGATCGCTTTGCGGCCCTTCTTTCGAGCCACTCTCGGTGTATCTGCAGTAGAAATAATAATGAAAAAAACGAACAAGAAAAGGTTAGTGTGTTGCCACAACAGGAACGTGCGGCCAGAAAGATGCTTTCCAGGTGCACATCTTGGAGGATGAATTATAAGCAATAAGATCCACAGGATGATTTGTTGACAGAATGAATGATTTGCACGAAAGCGTGCATTGTGCTCTCATTTATGTATGCTTTAACAGATGTTGATGTACGCTGCATTACGGATACGTGTTTTTATATCCCACCAAACATCCTTCAAGGCATTACAAAAAAGGAAGTAAATCACAAAAATTATAGACACATTCAAGGGAGAAAATAATTATAGCAATACAGTGACTAAAAATGTCAACACCGAATCAAAACACAAAATAACTATATGGAATCATACCGAAGAATCAAAAGGAGTAGAATTACAATGGCACATTAAAGAGCACATGATTTGATTTACGGACCCCTCATCGGTTTGAATTGAACTCGAAAGGATGTGAAAAGGCAAAGGGCATGGTATGTTATTATGCATCAAATCAAACCCATAAGGCACCATAAAACGGTGATTCTCTTCGTATTTTGACAAACCAGCTGTGATCGATCGAACGCTTCCAGTACTCTCAAAGATACATTTTAACCCATAGCAAGCTCTGTCCCAATAAACTACTTATAGGAATCGTCTCATTTATTCAACATCCTTTGCTTTGCGCACTGCATTGTATTTACCTGTGCATGTATAGGTTAGCTGTGCATGTGTGTGTTCCATGTAAAAACTATGCCAATCGTTAACAATTTTGAAAAGACAAGCTCATTCCTCATCACAATCAAAGTATATTACTTAAATTGTTTAAATAAAAGTATTTAAAAAAAATTGACCAAAATTTTGTTTTTGTTAATTGTTTAAACATTCATAATCGAAACAGTAATAAAAATGGGTTACAAAACGGGTTAAGTAATACAATAATCATAACGCTTTTCTGAATATTCCAACGTAAAATGTCAATTTGAAATATTTTTAAAACCAACCTAACTAAAACATGTTTTATGATTATTTGAAATACCTCATTTTCAAATTGATTGCGCCATGCCAACGCGTGTGCCTTAGTTTCTTGTACATTCAATTAAAATATTCGTGTAAAATCCAGCTCAACCATCACTAACAAACGGCACTCAAATTATTTCCCGTTTCACCACGGCACTAATTAGTCACCAAAAACCGCAAAACTAGAGTTGCGATTACGTCTGCACTGCTACCTCTAGCTTCTGGTAAAGAATGAAACTTCAATTAAGCTTGGCTCAACACCATAAAACCAGTCTAGACGGAAAATACAATCGTTTTTCAGGGTCTATGATTTCTCCCCATCCTGCTACCCACTCTGAGTCACGTCCAAAACAATTCAGATCTAACGACCAGATCTGACCGCTAGCCATGGACAGAAAAAATGGAAACAGAACCCAAACCAAAGCAGCCGAAGCAACCGAAATTTTGCCATCCACTTCTACTACTCTTTCCGCTGCTCGATACGAACTCGCACTGCCCATCCGACATTTGAATGCTATTTGCAGCAAATTACTATACAGATTATGTTAAATTTAGTACTGCCGAATCCGAGCTTCCGAAAGTTGTCCACTGTCGGAACAATGAGCGTAAAATTGCGGCCCGTTTGCTGCTACTGCTGTTGCTGTGTTGATCAAGCTAAAAGGTGCGAAGGCATGATGAGGCAAGCAAGCAGGAGATGGCAAGTGGTTCAAAATTGGTATTTTATTCCGCAGGAAAGCTGTTGCAATACGAAACAACTCTATGACAAAAAAAAACACACACACACAGTGCACTGATATGGCTGAGCTTCATCATGTACTGTCAAATGCAGCTAGTGTGTAGCACAAAGAACTATCGCCGTGCCTGAGCTAGGGCCGAAAAACTACCACCAAACGGAACATGGCAGAACAAATGGAAGTGAAAATGCATCACAAAAAAGGATCCTCACCTTCAACACAAATTCGATGCAAGTTGGATGTATATATTTTTTTCCTTTCTACTCGGATAATAACCTACCAAAAAGCACAGGACACAAGTTTTCTGCCAACAATTGGTATTCGGTAGAATTTCGGTAGGTCTTCGTTTCGGCTTTCGCTATACTGGTTTGGCTAGCAGACGGCAAAATAACTTGACTGCCGATGAGAAGCTGAGAAGATTTCGTTGATTCGGTGAGTGGCGGCAAACAACTTTTCTTCAAAATGGCAATCAAATTGCGAACAACTGAATATCTTTGGGAAAGCAAAAAACCGCAGTAAAGAAACAGTGCCAGTAGATTATATGCAAAATGATGAACAAAATACATCGACCGAAGACCATAAGAAGATGGCTAAATGGTTAAATGATAGGGTGAAATATTTGGAGGAAATGATTTCATTATATTTAAGCATATTGCAAACATTCATTGTAGATGAAGAGGGTAACTTGCAGGTGTTTGTTTTAAATTAAACTGATTTTCATTTAATGTTTAATTAAGTAACTCCCTGATTGATTCAATTAAATTTTTTCTTGTCTGCGTCCTTCTTCTTATGAGCTACTATTAATGATAGTTCTGAAGTGGAACCACATTTTCATAAATTCTCAATCATCCACACCATTAATCGGTAGCGTGAATCTTTGACCATTAACCAATTTTCTTCACTTAGCTCCCTTATCTGTCAATCTCTTCCTTAAAAAATGCAAAGCATCAGCTAGCTGTATCCACCAGCAAAGGGAAAAGGGAAAGCATTTCTACACACGAAATGACATCACCCACGAACTACCGTTTGCTTCCACCACTACACATACACACACCACACACCGGCATAATGAGCCCATAATCGATAGCATATGTTCGTAAATCAAAGCCCGCGTCATTTTATGGTGCGGTCTGGTTCGGCTGAAACTGAAACAAAAACGATAATGGGCGAACAACCCATAAAAATTGGTGCTGCCCTTGATGGTGTAAAATTCCGCGCCCTTAGCACTTTTCCCCCAATCTCAGGAACATGCGAAAGGGTGGGGAGGGGTAATAATTTTTGGATGTATTGGAATAAAAATGCTGCCTGTCACAGGGCACCGTTACGGAGGAAAGGAAACAATTTGTGACATAGGCTGTGGCAAAATGTAGCAGCAAAACAATGAATGATGATCAACGCAGCGTAGAGAGTGTGTACGCATGATATACCAATGGGTGGTGGTTGGCCGTTGTTGAATTTGTTAATGTAATTCAACGTCACCATTTGTCGTTCGGTGCCAAGGAATGCGTAGGACGTCCGCAATCATATCGAGCGTCTCTACACATACGACATAAATGGCATTTCCCCACGCTGCACACCGCTAGAATTTCACGGCTCTTTTGCCTCTGCTATTTGTACACGAGACAGTAAGAGGCGTGTTTCTTATGCTGGCAAGGTCGTACACGCGTCCCTGCTTCTGAAACTGAAAGCGAAACAGAAGTTGAACTGTTCCGCATACGAAATGGGTGTTTCGTTCAAATGACACACATAATCGCGAATGTCATGTTTGTCGAGTAATGGCTCTCATCTGCCAAGAATCGTATTGTAAAATATGTTTTTTAAGGCTTCGTTGATGATTTGTAAGCGTCCTTGCGGTGATCTGTGCGGTAAGTACATTCATAGGTGAGGAAAGAAATATATTTATTATATTCAGTGATACGCAACCAAATCGGTGTGTGTGTGTTGTAGATTGTTTTAAAAATTTAGTTTTTTTTTTAATTTCGTATAAGGGAAACAGTACATTAAATTGAATTTTTTAATACTTGTCAATGATTTGTCAATGATTTTAACATTTGTCAATGATGCTGGAGAAACATCCAATCGAGACGAGAATGATCAAGCGAATGAAAGCGGTTTATATTCTAATTATGTAAAAATCATACAATCGATAAAAATAGTGTTTTTCCAAAATTTCAAACCAACGACCTTGGGAGAAGGGTTCATCATATTGTTTTAGTAAAACAAAACTAGCATCTTTAATCCTGCCCAACATGGTGAGCGCCAATATCGAATTACAAAATGACTGTAAACTATTGCCCTTCATGTCGCCTCTAGCCGTGCGTCAGTGAAGTTGCTCGTCAAAAGGGTCATGTTCGCAACATAAAAAAAAACAACACAAACGCAGGCATTTTGGAGCAGCAGCAGCAGGATTATTGAACCCCATCATGAACGCAGCCCAACGGTTTTGTTTATACAAATTTTTATTTCGCATACCGTTCGCACACAAACCACTCTCTCAACTTAGCACACAAACATACTTATTTCCTCCCTCAAAAGAACACCAAAGAACATACACAGTAAGTTGCCCGCGTCCATAAATCATATTTCGAGCAAACGGTTGCTGCATGAGCCGGGGTTGAAAGAAGATTCCGGACACGAGAGAGCACGAGAGCTCAACATTACCGAGCACCGTTTGTCTGGAATTTAGAATCTTTTCACCCTCATCTTCCACGCTCGATCAATGGCGTTATAGACATGATCGCGTGTTTTGCGATGTTATTTTTTGGAGGAGAATTTTCTGCCATAGTGGCAATGGCTCAGGTCAAGTGAAGATAGAGAAGAGGTTAATATGCTAACCAAGCATTTGACCATAATGTTGTCAGCCAAACAGCAACAGTGGCCGTATATTGCGCAACGAAACCGACCACGGAAGTCAACACAGCATGTCAATAGGATTCAGTGAAACGCACACGCTCTGCTTCGGTTAGACGTGGCGCGAAGGCTAGTGGGTTATATTAACATCATTACCCCTTTGCCAGCTACATCCAAGCATTCCCACTTCGGATTGTTGGCATTTTTCAACATTTCATTCCACCCGAAACCGATATAATTCACGATGATGAGTGGTTTTCGTTGCATTTCATCATATTTCACACATGCCACAGTATGACGCTCACTTCCTTTCTATCGCCTACAGAACGTTGGACCCAAAATGCTTCCCCCCAAACGATAGGGAAAAGGGAGAAATATTTGCCTTCAACCGCGCGGCACACAGTGAAATACTTTTTCCCCGCAGATTGTAAGGGCCCCCGATTTTGGTTTGCCTTGGCTTGAGTATGGAGAGCCATGAGTATGGTGTTCGTCTCCGGTGCTGTTTGACCGTTGACCTAGAAACTGACCAACCATCAGCGAGAGTTCAAATTTACTGGCTGCCTTCCTTTGTTTGCATTAATCCCTCCACTCCAAAACGAAAACACGGACTCGGTAAAGGGTCCAACGGGCGTACGTTGAGACGTGGGAAATCGTTGCCCCTTGCAGCAAGGTCACGCAAAAATCTCTCCCATATTTGTTTTTCCCCCTGTCTCCTCCAGCCTGGCTGGGGTTGCTCCAATGAGCATTTTTTCGGCTTTGATTTATCGCCCAGCCGAGAAGCTGTGATTGAATTCTCTGAGCGGAGGACAAGTGGAAATGGATCAATATTCAAAAACGATTGAAACAAGTTTGTTTATTTTTACTCCACGTTTGCCAACGTTGGATTGTGCGCGCATTTGGGAGTGCATACTAAACGTGCAGATATATTTTCCAGAACAGGAAATTACATAACGTGTGTCCTTCCGTTTAGTGGTACAGTGTACCAATAGTCCCTACGTTGATTTTGTTTGTTTGACATTGTGTAGTTACCTGTTACGCGGGCGGAAGGTAATAAACAAATAGATTGCAATTTAATTAAAGTTTTTTTTTTAACAAAAAACAACAAGCTGTAGGTGTGCAAAAACCCAACACCCATTGCATAAAATTGAAAACTGCTGACGATTGACGGGGCTTTTTTAGTAACCGCACTAGAAGAGTCGGCTACTATATCCAAAAGGCAAGAACCACTAAGCGACATAAAATATTCAACACTCAACGGCTGTAAAACTATCAGCACAATCGCACAACAACCATCATAAAAAAGCATCATCATAAGCTCTGCCACTGGCAGACCAATTTTGGGAAAAACTGCCTCGCACCCTCTCGCCTTCACCGTCCTTGACTGCTGCTTCTGGTGCAACATGCTAGCCTGTGCCGTGCAGAACAGGCGAGATGCGGTTTTGCTCTTCGCTGCTGCTGCTTGCGGAAGCTAACCCCTTTTTTTAAACATGTTCCCATTCGACACTCGTCGAAAAAGCCAGACCCAAATCTGATCTAGCGCTACTGCTATCGTCACACCAACGAGGATGCGAGCACCGCTTCCGTTCCAGCAAACGGGGAGACGATGGTGCTATCGCTCGCCCGGGCAGAACCATTGTCTGCAGTAAATGAACCGGAAAATCTGAAAGCAATGCTGCGCAACATTTACCACCCCCAGCATGCACACGAAACGCTCAGGCTTAAGAGAACGCCATCGAAACGGTAGCGCGGGCGGATGGATGAATCGAGGGGTTTCGCTTGAGAGCATGCTTCCACTGTGCCACGATAAAGTAGGTGAAAAATTTGAATTTTAACCGAACACCAACCCCACATGATTCGAATTCTGTGCCGTAAGGTTGTGCTATAGGTCAAACCGCACGAAACCAAGCTTGGAAACATCATCACTTTTGTCCGCACTTCCTAGGCTCAATTTCGACCTCCCCGGCCCACACGACAAAAGGTGGAAAACTCTTCGTGCCTTTGCTTCCTGGCGCTAGTACGGAACATTGTGCCGGCACAAGACTCCTTTGGTCAGTTTGTGCGCTCAGATGTGTACATGTATGTTCGTGGGGCAATAAATTTCGAACATAATCGAAAACCTACCGGATCTTTTGCCGGACACCGCATACAACAAGGCGATTAGGTTTCCTGATTTAACTTACGGTTTCGCTTGATCCGCAATATTGCCGGGGATTGGTTGTCTGGGCCTGTCGTCATCGTCCGGGATGCGAGAAACGGTCCTGTGCACGCTCGGGCGCTGACGTTTTGCTCTACCTTGGGTCCGATAAAGTTACCCTTGCGGTGCAAATTTTATGGCAACACACGGATAAGGAAGTGAAAATTAGGGTACGACACAGTAATGCTGTTCAACGCTTTCTCGGAGCTAAAGAGATTGCTTTCAGGCGAGAACCACTTAGAGGTTTCTGATCGAGGAAATTAATCTCGGACGATATTAAGAAACTGCACACAAATTTCAAGTTCAAACACTTTACCAAAAGTCGTTCTATGTTGACTAAGCCAGATTCAATGGGTAGGGTTATACCTAACTATGTTCTATAGCGTTGTACTACTATACTATAGCTTAGTATAACATATGAGAAAATGATTTAGTGAACAGAAAATCGAAGCATGGAACTAAGGAAAACAACATTTAGTAAGTATATTCTTTAATATTTTAATTTGACATTTTCATTCAAAGATTAAGAATAATGTACATTCGAATAGGAATTTCGCTTATATGTGTTTTAACTTATATGTTCCTTGTTTAAGCTTATATGTTTTTCATTTGTTTACTGAGTAAAAAATGTAGTATGTCATAGTCTTCTAATGTACAGATGAGTAAGTTGCAACAAAGATCAACAATCACAAAGAGCAAAAAATACTTAGAAATTCTAACATTTCATCACCTTTCATCGCCATATCCAGGGCAGGTCGGTGTTTGAGCATGGATTCTATCGTTACCCTTTTCCTACCGTACAGGTATGCCCTTTGCTACACAAACCCTCCCCAAACGTAATGAGCCCTCTCCCGTACCGTACATTAACACACTTCCGGTACACCAGGGCATCACAGCCACGGCATGGCGCGCTCGCAGCCCAATTTACCTAAGTGTGAATTGGGAACAATTGTTTGCGCTTACGCATCCGGACACAGGCTGAGGCAACCGATCCGTGCGTGCGTACAGACGACTCATGGTCCCCATGCTCCGCCACATTTCCTTCCAGAGCAGTGCACTCGAGCAACAGCACAGCACTTACCGCGAAGCGTGTGCAAACAATCGCAAGAGAAGTTCCATCCGTCCACAAACACACAACAAACTACCAACTCAAACACACATTGCAGTGCACCTCTTTTGGGCAGAGCCTGCCAAAGTCGAAGGCGTCAGGTCGAAGCCGGCCACCTCTGGAGTGTGCCAGCGCCACAGCCGCCGCATCGAGCATTAATATGTCTTACAACCACCCGTGAAAACGACACCAAACGCGGCATCATGCCACCATACCACCAAAGGGATCTGCTGCGGCGGTTGGGCAATGGCGAGAACCGTACACGAAAGGGAAGGGTATCGCTGTTTATGTTACATTCTTACTTCCATGCCTTGCTTTTCACCGTTTCACGTTGATAAGATATAACTTAATCTGCTGCCGTTTCGTACTTGTTTTGCTGTCGTGTTTTACTTTTTGTTGTTCTTGTTGTTTGTTGCTTCTTGTTCCTCCGACACAGACGAAACGGTTCCGAAACGGTAACAGGTGGTGGAGGATACACAAAGAGTAAAAATGTGAATGAATGGAGTTTTCCACGGTGATGCAGCGTGGTCAAATTATAATTAATCAATTAAATTTGTATGCAAAGTTTGTAAAAGTTCAAGGAGTTTGATGTGGTGTAAGTAATTATCGTTGAATTAGTTTCATAGTGTACACTCATTTTCAAACAAATATAACGAAATATTTATCAAAAACTGTTTGAAACATATTTTACCTCCAACGCTTTCAACGTGATACATTTTGAATTGTAAATTTTTAAACTAAACCTTAGCACCTTAAGAATTAAACAAAAATCCCTGAGGTATTATGATGACACAAAATATTCCCAGTGTACAGCAGGGCGGCACGACGTTGACCCACGATCGGTAGGACCACCGGACGACACCAAACAGATGCTATTAGGAGAACATGCTTTTCCATTTTGCTAATTAGCCACATGGTCTGCTGACTAGTCCAAGTGGTAAGGTGTCGTTTTTTCCTGTTATCTCAACCACTTTGCTACACACTCGCTACACTTGCTCCGGGAGAGTTTCCAACCCTCGTTCACTTTTTATCCTCGGTGGTAGTGCACCGAGATACCTGTACCGGTCGGCACAAAGTGCAACATAATTCCGAAGGGCTATGCTTTTATGTCTGCCCCATGTATGGTTGCATTTTCTCCCCTGCAATTGCCTTCGTACTTACCCGTATGCGATCCCTTGTAGAGAGGTCAGCTGCGATCGTATCGATTGAAATGATAGCGACGATAGTCATACAACACACCAGCCTGTAATGGGAGCAACAACACGAAAAAAGGAACAATATTATTTAGGGCACATGGAAAAATAACCAAAAAAAACAAGCTTACACACACAGACAGACACGCACATATATTGTGTTTAAGAACCTTTCTGTCATCACACGACTTTGTTCTGCATGACCTACTTTTCAACAAGCATCAAACCCCACGCAATGATGCATCCGGAATGTAACGTCCGTGACACATTGCAGACATTGTTACATAGGTCACAAACGCTTTGCCGGGTTCACCCGTTGATGCACAACTGCTCGGCACAATCAATCGTCAACATTTTCTTTGCACTAGCCGCATCTGCAATTAATGGCTTTTCAATTTTCGTCACACGAGCCAACGACTGATTTGCTTTGGCTATAATCGTCAAGCAACTTTTTCAAATCATCCAATCTAGCGCCCCAAGAATTATCTGCTTAAGCCTTTGCTGCCAACACGCCGACAATGATGATGGATTTTTTTTCTTCCTTCATCACGTTAGACTAGAACATTGGTCTACCTCAACACACGCTTCTTGGCAGCTTGGCTCTCATACCGAGTTGAAAAAGCAACGGCTATCTCTTAATGCGTTGATGAATCCATTTAATATTGCGGAACATCGCTGAACACTTAATTAAAAAATGATCGTAGCACAAGCCGGAACGGTAACGACACACCACAACTCACAGCTGCACAGCGCTTCTTTGTTTTGTCAAAGGGCTTGTGTACCATGTTTGGAAATCTGTACCATGGTTGTATTTAATTTGCTTTCGAAACTATCGAAATGCGTGTTGCCTAAAAGGCTGGTAAATAATGGCATCGTGTGTTGCTCGTTTTAGCACACAACAGCTATAATCTACGCTGTTAGTCACAGCTCTGGTGAGAAAACATTTACTTTTCAATAAGGATTTGTAAGCATGTATCGAATTGGACAAACTTTCAAAAAAGCGCTCAGCTTAAGCGCAAGATTTGGAAAGCATAATGCTGTTGTTGGGATTTTTTACGCTTCCGCCTAGTAATATATCAACGATTATTTTTTACCTTCGGGATCAGTTCATAAAGGGTTTCTAACGGTAGAATATAATTGGAAGACATCGGCTCATGCTTGAAGCCTTTTCCTTTTCTTTGCATGCATTATTTTTTACATTCGCTTCGCATTTTTATTGCAATGTACAATCTACAACCAAATGACGTGGTTCATCTCTCTTGCAATTATTTAGAAAGCATCATAAATGGACAGGACAAAGAACAGAAAAGATTAGATACAGATTTTAACAGCATAAAAGTGTCATAAAAACGGAAATTAAATAAAAGATTTTGGTTTGCTTTTAAAAGCATGAAACATGCAATGCATTAGCACACAATCCTTCTAGATGTGCAAACTCCCACCCGGGGTCAGTGAACAAAAAATCTATTACATATTTTAACCCACCCGCAGATTACTTTCGCCTGTTCGTTGCAGATTTCGGAGCGCGACCCATTTCAACAACAGTTAGCCAGCATGGAATAAAAGGACCGTACCAGCTGATGCACGTCCAACACTCTCACTCCATCAAACTCATGAAGCCCCAAAGATCGTCCTTGCTAGAGGATAAGTGTTCGCTCTGGTTCTGCCCAGTGCGGGGTTGAAATGAAACCATGCGACGAACAGCCCGTTGCGTGTAATTTATTTTCCCTCGTACACCGAACGTTCCCCGAATGTCCTACAGCATCACATATCGGTGCCTGTTTTGGATGACGGGCAAGGCGACCCTGCTTCACACACTGCTGGCACCACGTGTCGAATTGACGGTCGAGATGAAACGTCAGTCGACCCCGACACGCCTGTGCGCTTAAGTGTGCTCTATTGTTGTTTTTTTTTTAAGCTGTCACTTCATGCTGAGTGTGAGCATAAGCTTTAGGCGCCGTATTACGAGATACGAAGCTTTCAACGAACGTTATGAGTTGCTCTTAGCCTTGTTAACTTCTAGCCTAGTATTTCAGCAATATATTAACGGTTTTTTGTTAAATCATTCTAGATATGTTTGGATTGGATGGGTTGTGTATTTCGTAGCGATTAGTTAAATGCTCGAAATCGCAATATAACTCGCAGTGTAGCTTCTAGTATCTGATAGTAAAATGAAGCAGACCTGCAAAAACAATAGTAACACACCCTTACGATCTAATGCATGTTTCATCTTTTCGTTTCGATATTTTGGTTCCGATCTCTGTCCACCAACACTATGTTGCAGTATCCCTTGCTTCATGCCGAACATTGTTCGTTCGATGTGTGCTTGCTGTACATGGCCTGTACATATTAGGCAACCACATCAGAACACTTGCTGTGCCATGTTCCGCGCAGTGTGGAACGATACTCGGTAAGCAAGATTATCGAGACCATTACAGAGCAATGGGAGCGCCGGGAGCGGGAGTGCAAATGTTAGAGCAAGACGATTTCTGCACTTCTTGCTCGCCCCAGTGTGCTCGGTTATCTTTATTACCCCAACGAATTCAATAAAATATGCTTATGAATTTATGTGTGTACAGCCACAATTCACTTGCCCGAGTTCGTTCCGGACACTCGAACGTAACATCGTAACCACGCACACACTCCCTCTACTACTCGACCGCTACTACTAGCTCGGTCCGCTTTTTCCAGCCCACAATCATAGGAGCATTTCCCCAAAAACCCCCAACGACAGTTCCGTCTCTCTATGGGTAGAGACTGAGGGTGGTTTTTGGGGAACAGCATCTGTAATTGGTTCCAGTGCACGAAAACATCGGTATCGAGCAAGACTGCAGTTGCTGCTCGATGTGCACGCCATTCAATTGGTGTGCCAGTGCTTCACCATTCGGGTGAATGGTTTCCCCCCAAACTGTGACCCTTAAAACCAACAGGCCAGCCTTAACGATGGGATACGATTGATATAGGTTACACAATGCTCGATACCAGGCAATCTCGTAAGAATTGGCCAGTGCATTTGCACCATACTTTCGGATGCCGGATACTGACTAGTGACTTCGGAGTGAAGCACATAAATTAGGCCACACTATACATACATCCCTTTCTCAGCATAGTGTGCTTGCAAAGCCACAGATATCATTTTCACAAATTAGGACAAATATTGCGTAAGTTTGTACCGTACAGGAATTATTCCGGGAAAGTCAAGCATGGCTTAGACGTTATGAGGGAAGTCGGCTCCGAAATATGACTCTCTACTAATTGAATGCGCTGCAATATTGGAAAGCAGCATGTGATGAATGTTTTATGTCACAATGTTTACAGAATAAGAACAGCATGAGTGTTTTCAATAAAACACACGCACACACACACACAACCCCGATATAAAATCGAAGAATATTCACCATTACCTAACGACTCAAAGCATAATTGTTTATCGATTAAACCGAATGCCTGATCGTTGTGTGCGTGTGTGGTGGTGCTAAGTACGAAAGCTTTGCTCCCAAACACCGGATGTACACTGTGTTTCAGCTGATTAATTCTGGAAATGGTCCGGAAATGTCTCCGCATCCTTCGCGTACCGTGTTGTGCCTGTTGTCAGCGTTGTGCGTTGCGGGACTGCAACGTTCCCGCGACCGCCGCGTGTTGCTAATTATATACAATTATCTGGCATGGAAATCAATCCCATCAAATCAACCCAACCGCTCGGCGAAACCGATTGTGCGCGCCCTCGTAATTACTTCATTTTCAAGAGTATCTCTCTAACGTTTCTCGCTGCAGCCACTCGGAAAGTGCAAAACCACTCGAAACCACCGTCACTTTCCGTTCCATTCTGGCGCGAAAGAACCATCGAATGCCTAGCGAGAGTGGATGCGTGATCGAAATGTTAAGAGGTCACTTTTCTTGAGCTCTCTTTCCCCGTCCCGGTACCGTTTCGTTACCATATGCTCCACCACTGCATTCGCTGCGTTGCGGAGCGATCTTATCGCGGGTGCATTATTGCACTTTTCAGCAAACAATGGACTCCAGATTGATGTTTGATTGTCTGTCGAAGCGGAAACTGCACGATACGTAGTGTGCGGGTACGGAGATGGGCGATGGGAGTCTCCGTTGACGTCGTTATTCACGTAGCGACCCACTTGAGCTCGCGCACTCTCTTCTGCCAGCAAACATACGGCAAGGCAAGATGATACCAGCGACCGGGTCGGGTGTAGTAGAGAGCACAGTGCAGCCACCAAAACCAGGTATGGCTCGTTTTACGTCGTACGGTACAAAAGTGCACCCGCAAATCATGTGATGATGGGTTTGGTGCGCTTCGATTTTGATGGATTCGGTTATTGATTGCTAAACGATCAACCAGGGTTCAAGTGGTTGCTCTATCGATGCTGCCGACACAAATCATCAGCCAGTCATGCAACCGGTAATTACAAATTTGTTCCTCTCAGTGCTGCGCCTGTCGAGCACAATTGAAAGCTCCTTGTGGGTGCGCAGGTGTTGCAATGTGTGCAGGGTGTTAATTAATTGCATCACTGCAATGCATCTGCCACCCCACAGCAGCTCTTCCGAGCACGTGTTTTAGAGCAGTGAATAAAGTCCTTCAATAGTTCTGTGAGTATATTTTAAAACATTTTTTTAAAGTGGCATCAAACATTATTCATTATGAATGTTCCTTCGTTTTACAGGCGCCTGTTACGGATGAAAATGTACGTCTAATTTATTAAGCTTAAACATTAAACAGATACTTCAGCTGCCGTGTCCTAAGCCACAGATGCGGAAAGCACGTTTGCGAAGCAGAGGCGTGCGTTTTATTCATAAACACAGGCAGTGCAAATGTTCGCTTCCTTCGCTTTAGCAATCCCGCCCGCCTTATCTTTTACCTTTCTTCACAAACCGTCGGGTGTGCAAATCAGTTAAATAAGTACATGCCCTATGATACATTCTACTCAAGTACCGCAGGAAGCAAACGCGCAGAAAGCAAAGTTGCGGCAACCGATAGGAAAACCTATTGAACTAGCGAAAGTTAGGATTCACCGCACCGGTGAAACGGAAAATACGTGATCAGAAAGCGTCAACTCGTTAGCACCGGCCTGCCAAAGGTTCCGATGGAAGCTTACTGCGCCAAGCCGAGATTATCGGGAAATATCTTGCTGGATGTATTCCTTCAACATCCGGCCACACTACTGTGTCACACAAACTGTAACGATCGATACACAAAGAATACAATGTAACAAAACGGTGCAATGTATCGAGCACATCGTTATGTGCTTTTAATGTAAAATGAAACTCTAGGTGTCGTGTTAAAGTGGTCCCAAATTAAAAATCATCCGTTTGCAACGTACGAGACGCGTGCCATTCAAAAGGTCAACAAATTGCAGCAACATTAATGACAGGTAGCAGCATTAAACCGTTGTTGCTGAAGTGCAATTACACGCTTCGTACAAAATTATTGAGCCATTAATCATTTGACGTTTAGTAGCTCGTTCGACTAAGTACAAACTGAAATATTTATCACGGTGTATCTGACATCGCGATCAGATGTTGCACTGTTAAGTTTATCACAGCACTCGGAAGCCTTGTTTCGGAGGCTGCACCGTACTATGCGTGCCATATGCGTGAGCAGTCGGCTGACGGACCACACGGTTTGTTATTAATATGCGAGCCGGAAAGATAAACATCTGAACCTAGCGACCCGGTTACCCAATGCAAAACGGTCATAAACAGGACCCCTTGCCTGTCGGCTAAAGCCCTTTAACAGAGATTTGATGCGAATGAAGTGGCCGCTGCTAGTAGTACACTGATGGAGGTGTGGGTTCGTACTTTAGCATTCACTTTCTGTGGATGAATGCCGTTGCTCTGCATTCGTTTGATATGCCGTACTGCAACAAAGTGTATCATAACATTTCGCATCAATGCTGACACACTAGCTCGTTTGAGCGATGCTTTGTGTACGGTTCTATTTAACAGGAGTAGCCTAACGATATTTATAGCTATGTGGTATGTAGATAAAATGTTATGACATTTTGTAGACTGCTGAACTACATTCATGAGATGGTTCTGGGATACAGTCGTCAGATCGTACGTTGCCAAATCATGGCCGTTATGAGTCATGGTTTCAAATCTTGAAAAGATAAAGCCACCCAGCATACAGTATACTCAGCATACGCAGGACAAACCTATGCGTAAATCAACCGTGTCACAAATATTCAAGCCCGTGTATAAAAGTATGAACCAAGTAGAAAAAAGAAGCACCGGACACCTACAAGTATTGGACAGATTCTATTCCCATGCGGGACCATCTCCTTCTCCAAGATTGACTATCCAGTTGTGAGATAAGATAACATAAGATGTCTTTACAATCTCATACGAGCATGTAGGTCGATATTAATTTAGCTGAACAATCAAACTAATCATTGATTTCCCTCAATTAAAATAGATTTTGAAATGTAAATGTATTACAATAACGAGACACAGAGAGAAACAATCATGTCATAAGGTAGTGATATTTCCATACATTATTTTCCTCTCAACGCAAAGAAAAAGAAACGTTAATATCCTGCCAGGTTTGCGAATTGTGCCAAAAGTGTACGATTCGCATCATAGACCACTGATGCGGATGTGTGGTAATTATTCAGTTCATACCCAATTACACTGCCCATCGCACACCCGAACATCGACGTAAGTAATCTCATCCACACAAGAGGCAACCGCAATTACGCCCAACCGACCGGACGCTCGTTGGAATATGTGGGATCCGGAACAAAGACAACGAGCCTTGAAACCATATCGGACGGCCGTTTCACCCTGCCATACTCTTCTTTTCAGCTTCACTCACCCGAAGAGCGCCACATCATCAATCCCGGCTCCATTATGTCCCAGCGGAAACCTGTGTCCGGGTTTCCGAAGCTTTCCAGGCATCGGTGGCATCGGAAAATTGTGAGCTCCGGTACGTATAATAAATCCCTTTCGCCGGGCGTAGACTGGACCGGCCCCGAAGGACACAAATAACGCAGGTTGCTCTCGGGACGGTCGAGAAGATATCCGTCCGTACCCAGGCGAATCCTGACACCAACCGCACCGCTTTGTACCCGTGCCAGGATCAAATCAGTCCGCAACAATGCAGGACGTATCGGGTACGTTCCACCCGAGCATAAGCTACATGCCGCGTTGTTTAGCAACACGGCCAGTGCTGGCGGGCACGCATACACACACACTCTCTTTCTCTCTCCTTTCTAGATCGATTCACTTGTCACGGCAATAATAATAGCAGTAATCATCATCATCAAATTCACCGTCGTCATCGTACCTCATCCAGCCATCCATTGTTAATGCTCGCCAGAGTCACAACATGAGCTCCGGCAACGCCGACGAGGCGGTGTATTCTGGCTAACTCCTTCACCCACTTTCTTTGGAGCGTTCCTTTCCGCTTTTCCATGTTTGTGGACTAGGTAGGGAAAGAGAAAGATAGAGAGGAAGAGAGAAAGTACCCTGGTGCAGTCGGCGCAACTGAACATAAGAAGGTAAACATCTTAGAATGGCACCGTTCGTTTGAGAGGTTTGTCGATACTTGGCTCCAGTCTACGGACCACACGGTGCGCGGTACGCGGAGCGCATCCGTCCGGCAAGTAAATAGTTAGTCAATCAATTGGGCTTTTCATTCTGGATCCCGCTGGCACGTGGCTGACGATGCTTTTCTTTGCGACACCATGCGTTCCGGGTGTTTGTTCGATACTCGGCACTTGGGCTTTCTTACATTCTTCTCCTCCGCATCGCAGTGTGGGTGCGGGACTCATTCCGTTCAATTTCATTCCCTTTCATTCCCGTGCGAAGAGCAAGAGACCGCTTGCTTTCTTGCCACCGTATATCTGCTGCTAACTTTACGCTATCATAACCACAACAGAAGAGGACGACGGGTAGCTGAGCAAAGCAAAGCAAAGCACAAACACAAATGCCCAAGCAATCGCCAATTTCCTGTCGGCTGTTTCGCAAACAAACAGGAAATATATCCTCAACTTAACAGCATAACAGCTATCGTTATCATACACGTGGAATGGTGCGTTACGAGGGAAACAATCGGCATGAGCTTGATCGAAAGCAAGGATAAAGGGAATTTATGTCATGTGAGCAATGCAATTTATTGTTATTATTTTTTCGTTTGGAAAATGTTTTTAAATATTTTACTGCAAAAGGTGTACCATACAATTGTTTAGATTTACTTCGCTTTAGCATGGTTCAAAATGATTAAATACATGATCTTTCTAAGCCATATTATCTTCAATCTAAGAATTTTAGAATGAGTAAGTGATAAATATTTAGACTTGAATCGGTGTTATTTTACAAATATGATGGCCAATTTTTAATTGGGGTCACTACGATGAAACCCTTCCTAGCTTGTTAGAAATTAACCGCAACGAAAGTGGTTCAAAAATCAGCTGCGGTTTTGAAACTGGACCCGCAACAAATATCCAACAGCTTTAAAGCATATTGCTTTGCCATGTTTACCATCTTTTTTTTTTTGTTTCTGATGAGAATTATAATTAAATAGAAGCACCAACCCACATGCACACATGCTGACTGAGAAAAGATACAGTAGTTTGATCATGTGTTAACGAGAACAGGAAAAAACCTAATGATTTTAAATCAGCATGTTTATCAAGAGCTTCTCAACCGTTAACGACGAGTGAAAGGTGTATGCAAGCAGAAATGGGTCGGTTCTGCATCGAAGCGCCCGCCTTGAACGGTGGGAAATGATTTTGGGGAAGGAAGCCCGTTAAAGTGGGAAGCAAAAATACTGCTGACCATATGACATTAGTGTCAGCTCATCGGTCGGTTTGTTTGATTTGATTTTGATTCCAGCAGAACCCGCAAATTTTGGCTCACTCAAAGATATTTTCTTTGGATGTGGAAAGTAAACAAACGTCTGTGGAGAGCATGGTCGGTGGAGCGCAACACGATTTTATTTTTTTTGCACTTGAAATTTACCACATACAAACGCAGTTGATTGAGAAGAAAAGTAAAAAAAATACTTTCAAGATATTAAAAAATAACAATAACATTGTATTCGTGTTTCTGAACATAAGTTTAATTGAGCAAGATTGCACATAAAAACAACATTTTAAAAACATTTTATCCTTTACGATAATTATTAAATGTCTGTCTCTGATATGATTATTAAATTACAGTTAAATCTCTGATAAAATTTGTAAGCCTCACAAAAGTAGAACAACTTTTTTTGAAAAAAAATGTGTTGCGTACTTTAATTCACGACAAACCAGCCCTACAATTCCCTTCCAAAATTAAGCGACTCTGCATCTTCTTCATCACCTAGCACAGTAGGTTAAATGTCCTGCTTTAGAGGTTGTGCAAAAAAAAAGAAGAACCAAACAACTCATACGCCGAATACTGCCAGAATGAAACATACTGAGCGGGCGAGCCAGAATGCTTTGAAAGAAAAATGATTTATTTGTTTGTTTATCGGTACAAGTGCAGACTACCACTTTGCTAGTGCGAGAAGCGATTTAGGAACCGATTATGAAGCATGGCGCGTTGCCGGAAGGCAGCATAAGCCCGTCCTAAACCACCCCCGTCGACTGCTCCAATGACTAGCCCCAGGCAACAAGCACTATTTTCCTCCTTTTTTTGGTGACCGACGTCCAAAAGAACGGTCGACATCCAACCGAATACAGCAAACTGTTAGAATGCACTCACACACACGCGCGCCAAGTGCAGTGAGGAGTTTGGAGAGTAAAATGTCACATCGAAAGTGACGTAACAACAGCGAGAGCGACCGCTTAACGACCACCAAAAACAACACAGTTTGATCGAGTCCGGAGGTCTAGCAGGGCACTTCAGTGTGCTTTGCCCATTGTAGATTTCTCTGTGGAGGGCTTGGAGTCTTCTTAATTCTCTTCCTAAGACGAGGGGGATTTTTATAAGAGTGGAGCGAGCACACTTGAAAAAAGTGTTGCCGTGCCCACCACGGATCGGAAGGAATCATGTTGTGCGATTGTTCTAATGTAGAGAAAGTATACTTTCCAATTGAAGCTTTCTATTCGACGCTTAAGAATGAGCATATAAAAGTTTATCTGTGCATCGTATTGAATCGAATTGACTACTATCTCCTACATCGGATTGGTATTGTCTTAATATAAGTTATTCCATATTTTTGAGCACCATACAATATTATTCAATTAAATTACTGGTGGTCTTTTGAACAGTGCCATCGACGGTCTCGCATCAACATTTTTGCACCATCTCGCCCGCTTAAGACTAAAAATGTTCTGCAGATACCTCAGCTTCAATCCAGTGCTGGTCGGACCCTATGATTCGTATGTCTGCAGAGTTCAATGCTAGCTCCGATGCATTTGACTTTGGGATATGTTCAAAGGGAGCAGTTCAAAGATATACTATGCTCTGACTCCTGCCATGGCCTATGTAATGTAGCGCATTACTATTGTAACGTTTGTAATAATTGCTGCTGTAGTGAAACGTCAATATTTCATTTGAAAATCTTGTAATCATAATGATTATTGTTTTCACGGTTTTACTATTTTTTTTTGTCAAATCTTCAATTAGAGCGCTAAACCCGTTGAATCAAATAAATAATAATAATAATTATAATAACAATAATAATAATAATATAATAATACTAATAATAATAATAATGTAATAATACTAATAATAATATTACTAATAATAATAATAATAATAATAATAATAATACTAATAATACTAATAATAATAATAATAATAATAATAATAATAATCAATTATTATTATTATTATTATTGTTATTTTTATTATTATTTTCATTATTATTATTATAATTTTTAAAATTTTAAAATAGTTATAATAATTATAATAATTACAATAATAATAATAATTTTAATAATTAAAAATATTATTTTTTTTTATTCAGGAGTAACGGTCCAAAAAGGCCGTATTGCTTAAAATTAAAAATATTAATAATAATAAATAATATGATTAATAATTAATTATAATTATAATAATTATACATAATTACATTACAACTATTACAATAATTATTGTTTATACAAATTATAATTACAATTATTCTAATAATTATAATAATACTCATAATAATAATAATATGATTATTATTTTCAAGTCTTACGAATTTACAACTTAGCCGTCAGGGGTTCAATTTTCGTATGAATCAAGCACCCCATGCTCAGAACTGATGTTCTTACTCCTATTCTTAGTTTTATGTTCTTAGTCCTGCATAGCCAAACGTATTACTGCTTGTTGGTGTATCAAATAAGAAGAAGAAAACTTTTAATATTTTATGAAATACTTATGCGATACAGCTTTCTACTTTTAGCATCAAAAAAACTTAAACCGATAAAAGGTTCTCCTAAAACGACAAAGTGTATTGACATAAAATGAGAAGCACTTGAACATACCTAGAAATGGATCAGTTTCTTCTACATTCAAAACTTTCATTCTTCAAATAACGACCACAATCGCTGGTCACAAAATCAACACAACCCTAAGCCATTATTGTACGAGTTCTAGCAGCATAAATAATAACACCTGATCGTCAAAGCCAACACAAAAAAGGCGGACGCAGGCATATGGTATCTTCCCACATATGCCATCCATTCCGAAAGCGCTCCGCTGATCTTTATACAAATTCACAAAAGAAATCAATAACATTCCATCCGCTTGTGATAAATTGCTAGCCCCTCCAGAAACTGCTGTTCGCGTTAACTTTCTTCCGCGAATAACAGATTTGCTTAAAAGCATTCCTAAAGGCACGATTCGACAATAGCGAGCATACCAATAGGAGGCCCTACCGGTATCATACCCGGCTCACTTTCACGCACGCACGCACACACATCACAAGGTGACCTCCCAGATCGTAAATCATCTATGCCGCTATGCCACGAAGGAAATGATACATATTTTGCTCAGACATCCCGTTTCCGCTCCGTGCTTCCGGTGGGGGATGATGCTTTATGCTTGTTATTTTTTCGCCGGGATCAACTCCACGAATGCTCTTACGATGGGGCGAATGCCGTTGCAAGTAATGACAATTGAGGATCCCAGCCCCCTTCTTGCCCGTTCCCCATCATGCATTCTTTATTCTTTTCTAACAACTGAATCCTTTTTTTAAGTGAGAAATTTTCAAATGACGGTGAATTTTGTCTGTGTGAAATATAACCTTTGACGATGAGATTTCCCAATCAATATTTTGCTTTTTTTGTTTGTTTAAAAGCAGTAATAAGATTCCACTAGCTAGCAACGTTAAGTATCCGTAAAATGTAAAGTTCAAGTGTTACATCGAACTTTTGACACCAACGTTCATCCGTTACTGGCACGACGTAACGACGACGATCGACGAATTTCCCTCCCGACTGTGTAATCCGAACCAAAGTCTATCGTGTGCTCAAATCGCTTCTCAACTATCCAAAACACAGCAAGACCATCTCAAATCGGCTTCTAGCGTTAGCAGCACATCCTGGAGAATCTTTCGACCAGCCAAGCCATCCCTCAGCCACCCGCCCTCTGATCGAGGATTATACAGTGCATCCGAAAGTTCTGCCGGAACAACAATTAAACATCCGTCAAACTGTCGGATTTTAGATGGATGCTCGACTTGCCGAAGGCTTTGCCCTACCCTGCTCGGCAACTCCGAGCTTACCGCGTCCGTCCGGCCGTTGATGGTACGGCGGCACGTTCATCCACCCGACGAACGAACAATTCGATGGGATTTCATTTCGGCTCACGTTTTAGCAATCAACTTGATGTTTTGTGTAATGTTTCGCATGCATGTGCGCCCGCCCTGCCGAGACTGTACAACTACTCTGGCAACACCATGACAAACGAGATTTTCTTCCGGGCAGGGCTACACAACTGGACTAGGATCTACTGCTCGTGCTCGCCAGCGCACTCTATCCCCCAGATCTGTCCCGTTAAAGGAAGATTTCCAGATGTTGCAGTTGCGGTGGCTTTGAAATTAAGGATTTGCTGCAACAAAGCCGTTGCATAATAAATTTTATGCATGTAAATGAATGCACACATTGTACCATGGGCCATGGTGATAATTCTATCGGGGAGATTAATTTCGGACACACTACTAGCTCATATATCAATTCTGACTTCTGAGAACGAACGGTGTGCCTTGTGGCTGTGCATTATACTATCTTGAAAAACAATTACCACAACGCACTGTGTATTACTGCTCAAGAAAGCCAATCTCGCCTTTGTAAGCTACTAAATTTGATTTCATTTGCAAACATTAGCACCCAACGTGTGAATGTTGTATCAGTGGAGCGTCGTAAGTTTACCCCAGCACACCCGGCGTTGGTACGCCAATGCGTCCACCAACTCGTCAAAAATGGACGGTTTTGAAGCGTGCTCCTTGAAATATTCCGGGTCTCGCTGACCCGGCTAATCTCACACTGCCCGGAGAGGGTTTACAAATTACTGTTTATTATCAATTCCAATCAACCCGCGCCGTGGCTGTTTTTGCGTATTCACCCATGGGCGATTCAGAGTGAGCCTTTGTCAAAAACTTCCTTGCCGCCGCGTGGAAGAGAGAGAGAGAGAGAGAGAAAGATAGAGAGCGAGAGAGAGGGGAGTACTCGATATTGCGTACACGTCGCTGATGCGCGCTTGCATTTCGACCTGGATGAGGTTATTAAATTTTACTTCAACCAAGCGTAAAACATCAAACGCACACTCCCGGCCGTTAACCGTAAGGTCGTAAACATTTTAAAACCACCAAAACGAACCAACACCGACGGATGGTAAAAGGGTGGAAAAATGGACAAATTTATGGCAGGTATTGTACCCGATGGTCCCAACTTTAAGTTGAAAATCAATGGTGGAGCTTGTACCAACTTGCTTGACAACAGTCTTTAAGGGTGAAATTTGCGCGAGATGCGTTGTACTACTGCAAACGACGAACGGACATTACATTTGGTTCATGTTCTACACCCGGTTTCAAGCGGTTCTGGAACGGGCATCCTTTTTTAATTATAAACGGTTTATGCAACACGGCACATATTTTTTACAACCGTCGAATGGGTTCCAAAAAAGCAAAATTAAAACTCATACTAGGTTATATGTTATTATGCTCTATCCATGTTGTTCAAATTACTCCAACAATGTAGCCCTTTCCGTTTTAAGTTCCAAGGCTGAAATTTCAGCCTGTCAGCTGTTTGCATTGTATAGCAGTTTTCGAGCAGCTATCTAAGTGGGTATAATATACAGGTGGGCTTATCCCAAGGTGTATGAATTTAGAAGACTGATTTTTATCGCTTCCGCTTCTGAATGAAGATTTTAAGAGTGTTGTGTATATTCGTCAAGTTATCAGAAAGCCTATTTGAGCAACAGTTTACACCTATTCTGTCAAAAAGTGACGTTCAAATTTGGTTATAAAAAAATGCCATGAAACCACCTACATACACTTTGATTCTATACTCCATCACCTAATATCTTTAAAGAACCTTGGGATAAATGTAAACATCACCTTATTTTGCCATTTTTTCGAGCAGGTACTCGAATCTAATTCTAGCTTTGAGGCTAGAATAATCTAGACTGAACTTTGCAGGCTAGTTTTATGTGTGGTTTTGTATGGAGTCCGGGATAACGGACTGGCAGACGAAGGCGCGAGACCGTGAGCGGTTTCGGACACTTCTGAGGCAGGCCAAGACCGCAAAGCGGTTGTAGCGCCGGATAAGTAAGTTTGTATGGAGCAAGGTGGAATGTATAATGAGGTGTAGTTTTAGCGCTTTTGGCGATCCCCCCCCTGGGCTCCGATTTTGACAGATGGTTTTCCGCTTGTATATGTATTGATGGATTGTTTACGTTTTGCATGGTCAATATTTGGTGGAGATCAATTTGGATGAATATTTTAGTTTATTAGAACACAGCTCGTGATTTAAAATGGAAATTTTCCTTCGAGAACTTGAAGTGTTCGCCAAACGCGGAAAACTAACTGTCAGTTTTCTTCGTTGATTCTTCTTCCACCTAGCTGTCAAAACGGGCTTATAACTTGACCTGATATCTTTACGGTCCTTGGTATGGAGTGTTTACAAGATTTCAGCCTCTAACTGTCAAACTCCATACAAAAATGCTGACTAGAGTCGTGAAGGGCCCCAATGTCGGTGGATAACACGATCAGGGAATAAGAAATCATTTCACACCCGCACCCCTGTTTTGCCCAAACCATTGAGAAATTGTATTTAATAATAATGGGCCATTAAAATCACGTAAAGAAAACACGTACTCTAAGGCGGCAGTTAGACGTCGATGGATGAGGATGATGATGATGATGGGACGCGAAAGAGCAGTCTAGTATACACGATTGCTATCCGTTCAGAAACGAGGCCATAAAATAATCTAGTCTACAGAAACCCCCCCCCCCCACTTCGGTACCTACCCCAAAGTCTAAACGCTAGGTGCCTACTTCAACGCCTGCTTCAACAATGAAGAAAGAACCAACAATCCACTCTCGTGCGGAGTACACATCCATGAGCAGAAAAGTGAGTGTAAAGACAGTTATTAAGGTAATTAAAATCACCCCTTTCTTATCACCCGCGACTGTGACCTCCACACACATCATCATTGTCACCCTCCTACAGTGTCGACGCTAGACGAGCCTCCGAGATGAACATTTATTTACCGTCTAAGTGCACACATTATCAACAACTCCTGGGCCGCTTCGAACTCGATGCCGCTGACATCACCCGTAAACATCGGTTGCCAACGCTAAAGAAAGTTGCTTCGAACGGATTCCATTTCCTGTGTTGCCTAGGTCTTCCAGGGCATCAAGGGCATACCGGGAAGGGGCTGCTTTCCGCCGGTGATTTATGCGCCGCTGTTTTATTGTTTATGATTATTATTACTTTTTAATTGATTTTGTACCTCACCCCATAGGACCGGCCCCCAAACTTCTCACCTCGGTTCGTACCCTCGACCCGAAAAGTCAGCGAACGGGGTTTTTTCCCAATCCAATGAACGGTGGAAGTATTTTCACGTTAGAAGAAGCTTCAGAGATCCAAGTGTTGGTTCTCCGCAGTGCCATTCCGCAGCTGCAAACATCAATTTCGACCACCAACACCAGCAATCGATCGCTATTGTGTTGTCGGCTATTATTCTCGGGCAACTCACAAACGCAATAGCGATGATCATGATGATTTGAATCTTTTTTTATGGCTGTCACCAAAATCATTTATAATTTATTTTATTTCACCTTGCTCCTGCCAAGAAGTTGTGCTCCTGGAGCAAAAAGGCACTTCGTTTCGTTCAGCAGATATTCGGTAACGTTCCACAATACCCTTTTCGCGTAAGTAAAAGAACGAAGAAGCAAAAGGGTACGCCATGAAACCACTTTTGCACTACCAAGTATATTGGCCGGATGTTGATCTTTGGGAAAGGAGCTTACTTTTGGGGAGTTTTCATCAACCCATCGACCTTGCGGATGATTGAAGGCAAAGAAGCAGCAAATCAATAAAGAGCCTTGATTTTATCACGACATCCAGAGTTCATCACATTTAATAGGATAGTATGTTTGGGTTTTGCACGAGTACGTTCTCTAGCCTTCTTTTTGGTAGCACTTCTCCCTCTTCTTGACCAGACCTGCCAGTAATAGGATAGTTAAAGCATAGCATCAAAAGGCTTGCAGACCGTACGCACCCATTAAACCTACAACGGCGTGTCTAAGGAGGGTGTAAAGTGAGTCCCATTTTCACCCAGTCGGACGACAAAATCCTTTTTCTTTTTTCTATTCGATCTTATCCGCTAGTATGTCGACAACACGAAGGCTCTTTTTTAGACTTAACAACAGTTTTGATGAATCTTGCAAAAGGACCCACTTGGGATATGTCTCTTCCTTTCCATTTCCGTTCTAACCTACCTCGCTCGGTGAAGGGTTTGAAGCCAAAACACAACACAAAACACATACAAAACACAACATACAAAAAACACATAAAACAGAATTGGATGAGAACATGAGCATATGGAGAGTAGATTAATTTGAAACCAATTCAATGCAGCAAAAAAAACACACACACGCTCACAATGATAAGAAAATATCAAGAGTTAGGCATCGGTTGGTCGTATACTTTTCGTATTTCTGGTTCAACAAACTGAAGCTAGCCATAAAATGATCTCCACAAGATAGCGTTTTACATGACGTAAAGATAAAATTTGTGTTAGTTCCATCTTGCTAACAAGATAAGATCTTCAAACGAACTAAATATGGAGCATCATAGATAATTATGTTGCACAATTTTATTCTTAAACACCAACCAACAGTAGTTACAGACAAAATAACAACTCGTTCGAAAGATTTTGAAAAGACATGAAGTGTTAGCATTAAACAAGAAAAGTTGTATTTTTTTGCATTCAAAAATATGTTGTTCAGCTATATTTTATATTAAACGAAAACATGTATTTCATTACCAATATTCATTTCCACTCATCATCATTAACCAGCAACAATAATGTCGCAAGTACGATATTTGCGATCAGGAAAAGCTAACGTATGTTTCAATTACCAGCAGCTTCAATGCATCTGTTCAAGCATGGATTTGGCACGCAAACAAAAAAAAGTCCGACAAAAAAGGCATCCCAACCCGCAGAGCGTTGCACCCAGTGTGCGTTCTGATTAAACATGTTCCAGCGAGAATGTGGCTCTTCATAATTAAACATGCAACAGAAGATCAGCCGGGTCGGTCGACCGGCATCCTCTCTGCCTCCCACCCTGTGACGCACCGTACAGTCCGTTATTTAATCTGCACACCAAAGACCTATAATCCGGCAGCATCGGTAGCAATTGCAGTAGCAGCCACGGCAGCAGCAGCAGCAGCAGGACCAGGAGCTGGCAGAAAGGCTTCAATCGGCTTTACCAGGCTCGAATGGGACAGGCTTTAGCGTGGCGGGTGCGAACTGGTGGCCACGAAGCGATAATTTAATTGAAAGCAGATTTCATTCCGTAAGCGATTTACGAAATGACCGCTCCATGCATGGGGCCATGCAGGCGGGAAATGAGGGAAAATGAAATATCACACCCATATTAGCAACCGCAAATAATTGAAATCGAATCACAGCTGGACGAAAAACCCCTAGCACTTGCACGGTGCACAAAAACAAACAGTAGACACGATTCAAGTAATGGCATATGATGATGATGATGATGATGATGATGCTAATGATGATGGTTTGTTTATAGTTCGTTTTGCTCTTATGAATTGTTAAAGTTAAAAAATTACATCGCAATACATTCATTGCAACATTAACGGCTTAAAGAGCGCTTATCTTGCCACAATTCCTTTGAGTGGGCAGACATTTTAGCAAATAAAATGTATTTAAAGCTTACCTGAGTATCATCCTTTGTTTTGTTACGCCAACAAGGGTCCCTAGCTATTTCGAATCGAACCGTACTTTTGGGTAATAATTTTCAATTCAAACGTATTGCACCACCACGTTTGATAGCAGCTTTAGTACCGGTCGGAATAAAAACACTTTTCGCTTCAAATTAATTTTCGCTGTCACCCAATCAAGCGCAATGCAATGGCTAAGTGCTGCGATGGCACTGATGGGCGCGCGGGGAAGAGCACGTTTTAATGCTGAAAAGTTTTCCACAATGGCACGATTCACTTTTTTGTTGGCACTTATACTATACTACACTTTCGTCCATGGAGGGACGTTTGCCGTTGGGCACATATCGGACGGACCACCACACTTCGGAATATATTAAATTTCCCCGATCACTTCACTTGTTTGGTTCCTTTGCTCTGTGACGGTAAATAAAACGGCAAGTTGATTATTTGTCGAATGCACGATACTTGCGCGAATAAATTGAAATGAAATTAAATTCGGTTGGGAAAAACTTTTTTCATTTCGCTCGCTAAAAAGTGTTTTGTCACAGGCGGTATTTCGTTTCTCACGCTTTTTCGCTCAGTGGTAAATGTAGATTTAATTCCACCACCACCACCACCGATTTATCGAAGGATTTTACAGTTTTATAATCCTAGTTTTACGTTGTATGATTATGCTAACGCGATTAAATTTGCAAAATATAACATGAGACCATGAGACTACTGCATTCCTTCCTACCAGGAACCAACCAGGTCTAAACCCCGAGCACACCTTTTTTATGCGTGGTTGGTTTAACTATCGATTCTTACCCAGATGGCCTAGATTCTTCTCGCTACCCATTTTTACTACTAACACAAACCACCCATACCTGTCGCTACCGACTGACTGGCTATGCAGCAAATGGCGGGATAATGCAGCGGCGACACTGCTGCATATCCAACCGTCGTACCACGGGGTACGATCGACATGTCTAGCCGAGATTCATGGGTGATTATGATAGCTCTAACTAGCATAATATGCTCTATTTTGGTAAAGCTCAATGATGCGTTACCAATAAACCTAACTAAACACCCCACCCGGTAGGTCTCCACAGTGCAACCCACCAGAACAACAATGGTTTACGATGCTGCCGCCATCGGAAGAGCCGCAAAAAATAAAAACACCATCCCTAGGCCCCGACCGCCGATCGACAGCATACGGACGCAGCGTGTAGTGTGTGCTACACACAACAGCAGCAAGTAAGTAGCATAAAAAAATAACAAACAGTAGCACACGATTGACAATCGATCCCATCCAAAGGGGGCGTTGGCGAACGGCGATGGGCACCACGCTCTAGCAGCAACCCACCGTTTACAATATATTCACCGAATTAATTGACTGTGATTAATTGTGGCCACGCGGAGAGCTATTTAGTTATGGGAAATGAACACCAGCCAGCCAGTCCAAACTTTCGGCCAGCTGAGACCCCCCTCGCTCTACCACGAAACCACATGCTCCACCGAAAATAACGAAAAATAACGAATTTGCCATTCAGTCACGCACGTTTCTTCGCATACACAACATTGGCATATTCTTTTGCCCGTACGCTTATCGAACCACCAAAACAAAAAAAAAACACTCTTTTGGCCTTGTTGGCGGCTCGAAGTATTCTATTCGTTCAATGAAATCACTAGTGTCCCATCCGCACAGATGTACCGAAAAATATGCACAGCACATAGACAAGCCGTAAGATTGCTTATCTTTACGTGGTTATTATTGTAACCCTAACATTTTACGACGCTTCACATGTAAATTAATGATATAGCATCCATTCCCCACCGACACTTGATTAAGCATGGTTCTCTTCAGTCAGTCGCACTTGATACGCTAACGCTTGCACGCCACATACGAGATGTGCGGTAGAATTGCGTCCGAAATCCAGGACACACTAGATCCCGAAAAAACCCGTACAATGTATTCAAACTAAGCCTGTCAATAGATGACATCATACGCTACCACGCCACGATCAACACTCACTTGAACACAACCGCGAAGAAAGTGACGATCGATCGAATAACTACCACGCTGCCATCGCACGACGAAAAACACACTGCACGCGGCGAGATTTCAAACATAACTAAACGCCATCGGTCGCACCACGGTCTTAGGGAGCGGAAATCTTCCCGCCCGCTTTGAACTTATGCTGAGCACCATATTTTTGTGCGGCAGAAGAGCCGGTCGGAACCAGCTGATGTCGTTGTCGGCGCTGGAGTGTGGCGTAAACGCACGGGTTATCGCGAGTGACGAAGCAACAACATCAACATAATTCACGCCGTCAAATTTTGATTCATGAAAAATGGTGTACTAAGTAAGTTTTCTTATTTGTGTTTAGCACGTACACCGTCCAAAGCATTTAGAATGATTCAATTTCTACTTATTTTCTTACTACTAAAAAATACAACATTTCCTTGCCACACCGTTTCTGAAAAACTGTAAACTGCATGAGTTTTAATATAGTATTTAAATATTTAGTATTAAAATTTTATAGGAGTTTTTACTTTTTCTTCTTTCTTTGTCATTACAGCTAACGTGGTTCAGGCGCTGATCTAAAGACATATACTGGCTGCTAGCTGACTTACTAGGCTTATTTAGTACCATCCAACCGTATATAAAGAGTCCTTGCTACGGGAAAACTGTCTCGAATGAGAATTGATCCCGTCCGGCCTTGTAGAAACCGGCGCCCTATCAAATTGACCGCAGGGTCGGTTTCTGTATGACAGTATTTTTGTATATTTGATTGTATTTTGTGTATCCATAACACGCAATAAATTTAATATGGAAAGGAGGTAAATTATTTAATCCTTTCTTATATTTTTGTTTGCCGTACAAATTAATGACAATGTATGGCTAATTGGATAAAAAGAAAATATTAATCATTCTGATATAAGGAGAGTAAAATTGAATAGACACCATAGATGTGAGCATAGGCAAGCAGTGCATTATATTTAATTTTATTTTTATTTTGCACAACAATCGAAGGTATTAGAGGCCTGTTCATCTATAACTGATTGTTATACAGTTCCCATTCCAGGATGGACAGTCCTGCATATGAAAAGATCGGTCCATACAGGACTTGAATCCGAGGATATGTATATTATGGAAGTTGTACGCTCTACAACTGTACCACAAGACCGCCATGAACTTTTCTTTTTTTTTCCATGAATCGCTCATTTTTCGCAATAAAAAGTAAAAAAAATATGTTTTTTTTAAACAACTCATGATTTCCCTCTTAGTGAAAAACTATGTAAAACTAAAAATAACCAACCCCTTCTTAAAATAAATAAAATAGTATGGAACAAATAGTAAATTATGATTTTATATAAATTATGAAAACATTAATTTACAATTATGCTCATTTAAACAACAAATAAGAGGTATGGGTTATGATTTCACACCCGCCAGGTGTTATTATAATTGACTAATTTTTCGGTTCGCACTATACCTCCAGCGCAAAAATAAGTTGCCCCAACGCATACATCCTCAATTATGCTTTTGCAACGATTGCATTTGCTTCGTGTACACAAACTGGTTCAATTTCGATGCTCATGCCTAAAAGGTGTCAAAAACATTATCGATTTTACACATCAAGTGTGGCTACACCCGAAGCAAAATTAGGCGCTGGAAATGCACTGAGCATTGGTAACCAACCGAGCTGGAGCTTTCTTCCAAACGATACCGGAGCAAGCCTGACCACTCTGCTCGTTCTGGAATCATATCCCAATCTTGATCTCATTTTGACTCATTCCCATCTTTAGCAGATAGTTTTTGTGCTGTTCTTCGAACACTAGCGTTATCTGCATGCGTTTGTTGGCCATCTCCTGCAGGCGCTGGTATACAACATGATCGGCGGGAAACAAACTCTTGAACGCCATTCGGTCGATAACGTACACTTGTGTGAACTCTACCGCCACAACACTGACAAGGCGCTTCAGGATGAAAGTAATGAGTGAACCCCTCCGGGGGCAGTTATTCACAAAGGTACAAACCTTCCAAAATTACGTTATTTATTGTACCTTACTTACGTACCTTTTTACGTGTAAACATCGACACTTCGCCAAAGTTATCCCCATCCGACAGGTGACAAATTTCCTTACGACTGTGGGTATAGACTGCCACCATGCCAACAATGATGAAGTACATCTTGTCTCCAAATGATCCTGCCTTAATGATCTGCAAAACAAAGCACAAATATAAACGAAAAGCGAAGTAAAAGAGAAACACGCGTCAGGTTATTTACGAGATCATCTTGTAAGTAGATTTCTTTGGTCATACTTTCTACCAACGGAAGTAGCAGGTCATTTGGAATGCCATCAAATATTTTTACCGTTTTCAAAAAGTTTGTCGCACTGTAATCTGTGATTCGTTTTTTAAGGGATTCTGTTAAAGCGAGGTTAGAATTATTGTATGTAACATATATTGCACAAAAAAAAGTTTTCCAGAGCAATTACCGGATAGGCTTTCCATTATGATGTCTTCTTGGAAAAAGCAGTGTTCGTACCGTTTGGCGTAGTAATACAGCAGTCGTTGCTTCATGTCGGCCGTGTGAAGTTGCTTCGTACGAACGTACGTTTGCAGCTGATTGGTGACTTCCGCATATTTGCGATCCATTGAGCTCATTATTTCGACCAGATTAATAATTTGCACTGCATTATACGTTTCAAAATTAATATTTGAGCAAAACTAACACAGAAGAACACTCTACTTACAAAATATGAAAAGCTTGAACATATATCCAATCACAATGCACGCCGTACTAAATGCCTTCGCCCGAGGATCGCTGGGAATTTCGCGATCTATAAAGCTGTAGGCAAACATAAACCAGGACACCGAATAAAGACACACGCCATACTGGTAAAGGGCCTCCATGTATGATATGGCTACTCCTGTACGCTCAGCTTCCCATTCGAAAATGGTAATTTTATACAAGCAAATGCACCAGTGCACGATCAGCACGGAAGTCATTACGATTCGCACAATGTAGTATTTGAGCGACTCAATTTTGTAACGCTGGAAATAACTTTGTCGTATGTAATGTTTACAATGCAAAGCCCTTACACTATTTACCTCAAACACATTTTCCAAATATCCCCAAACGTGCCTCAATGAAATGATCTTCAGCATCATCATACCGTGAACTATATCCATTACCACTGTTTGGGATATGGCATGCGTAGCGTTGTCGTAGTACACTCCCACAGATAGGGTTAAAGGTGCCATGACCAGCAGGTCAACAATCATGTCGCTTTTCAAATATTTTCTGCAATTAATCGATCGAACAAAATCTATCCAGCAATGAATGAAGCAGCTCTTCTACTCACAGCAGAATCTTTCCATGGTGCAAAACGACATTTCTGTTCAATTGATCTTCCAGATAGCCTGTACACGCATGGATCACAAAGTCCAAGGTAGCAATAAAATTAAGAACCATGGATATTATGTAAGCTCTACCACTGGCTCGGACCAAAGTCGTGAAGGAAAACAGGAATGGACATAGCATGGAAACTGCGTAAAAGTAGAAGATCAGCCAAACATCCCAGTAGAACCTGAACTGGCTGAATGGGTGAATGATGTACCAAAAGTCGCTGCGCACTTGGCGTGCCAGCTCACGTCGGTACAGACAGTGCGATCGGAAGTGCAGCGCGGCACTTGGATGTTGTCTATCGATAAGGAACAGGCGGCGCAAACGATAGACAAAGCTCTTTCGACTGCCAATACGTGCTGTTAGTACGTGATCATCATCTGCAGCACAGCCATGGGAGTGAGAAGTTTGTGTTGAATTAGAAAAAGCTTAAGTAGTTTCAATAACAATAATTCTATATTCATATTACCTTCCAATTGGTCCGACACATCGTATCCAGTAGAGTCGTCGCGCTGGGAAATCCGATGTTCCATAGAAATGTTTTGCGGAAAAATGTATGCCGATACCCGGCTATATCGGTTGGTATTTCCTTCGAACATGTTTGCACCAGAACAAAGTCTACGGTTTTCTGTTGGTCCATCATCGTTCTATGCCAAGATAACCTGATGGATATCATGTAAACTTGTGCAACGCAGTCATATCCTTTTCTTGGTTACCATGGTTACTTGCGAAAACAGAATTGTCATATGTGCGTAGGTTTGGCAGCAGAATTGTCATGGTATGGTTCTTCTAAAATCTGATCCATGATCCTAATGTTACATCACGCGAAACCGCAAGTAAAAGGGACTGTTAAATAACTGAAAGAACAATAAACTTCCTCAGGCAGTGCTAATAATGCTTGTTCCATAGTGGCAACAATCTAAATTGCACTGACATCAAGTACCAAAGGCGGTCATCATTTAGAGCGCTACATAGCGCATTGCCTTTAACAAAGAGGAACTCGAGCCAGCCAAGGGTCGCCCTCCTTCCATGATGCATTATGTATCGAAAGTAAACAGAAAAACATCGATCGTAATAATATTTTAATTACAGTTCCGGCGCTACCATCAACTACTATAAAAACGTCGATGTCGCATCGCCGCCGTCGTTTATTGTTTCTGGCCGTTCATTAGAAAACCTTCTGCTTGCCGGAGCCCGCTGCTCCGTCGGGTCAGTCAACACCGCAGCGCTGGGTCATTTAGGTCAGCCGCAGCTATTTTCCCGACCGCGTACATTTCTCTCCCTCAAGAGTGAAAACATTAATCTGTGAAGCTAAAGAACAGCAAACGAAACCGGGCAAGTAATCGACCTCAAAATCTTATCTTAAAACTGTTGCGTCCGGAGTGAGGAAATTCTAAGCTCGTTCAACCAAGTGTCCACGAGAGGGCCACAGAAGCGTCAATACACACCCACACACACACACACTCGCTAAACGCACATAATTTGAGATAAATTTGTGAGATAAAAGTGAAAACTACGCCACGTTGAGCATACAACCGGTGGGGAAATTTCATAATCTCTCGGTAGAAGTGGCTGAACGAACGACGGCTCTCCACCATGATTCACTCACAGATGGAAGATGCTCAGTACGAGATTCGCCATCAGGTGCTGAATCCGAATCAACGTCAGCAGCTGGAGGACAGGCGCCGCATCAAGGAGCAACTGCATCAGCTCGAACAGGATAACGAGTCTCCGACGCACATGTACAGGCGCAAGCTGAAGATTGCTAGCGATGTAAACCTGCTCGACCAGCACGATTCGTTCTACCACACCACCAAGAGTCTGCTGGTGCTGTTCCAAATTATGGGCGTGATGCCGATAATGCGCAGCCCGAAAGGTGTCGACATGCCTCGAACCACGTTTACCTGGTGCTCCAAGGCGTTTCTCTGGGCGTACTTTATCTACGCCTGCGAAACGGTCATTGTGCTGGTGGTGGCTCGGGAGCGCATTAACAAATTCATCTCAACCAGCGACAAGCGGTTCGATGAGGTGATCTACAACATCATCTTTATGTCGATAATGGTGCCCCATTTTCTGCTTCCTGTAGCAAGCTGGCGTAACGGTTCGGAGGTGGCAAAATTCAAAAACATGTGGACGGATTTTCAATATAAATATCTCATCGTCACCGGAAAGCCCATCGTTTTTCCAAAGCTGTATCCGATCACGTGGACCTTGTGCATCGTATCGTGGTCGTTGAGTTTGGTGATCATCCTGTCGCAATATTACTTGCAGCCAGACTTTCAGTTCTGTCACACCTTTGCCTACTACCACATCATTGCAATGTTGAACGGGTTCTGTAGCCTTTGGTAAGCATATCTCTCTGCTATGAAAATCCATTCCATTTCTGTCCAGGTTCACAATACAAAAGCGTGTGTCACGACCTCAATTCTTCATTCGGATTCCCAACAGGTTCGTCAACTGCACCGCATTTGGGACGGCTAGCAAGGCTTTTGCCAAAGAACTAACAGACGTACTGGCGACCGAACGGCCGGCCGCGAAGCTGACCGAATATCGTCACCTGTGGGTGGATTTAAGCCATATGATGCAACAACTGGGTACGTCCGTATTGGCGGTTGTGGATGCGTACAATTTCCCTTTACATTGCACTGACCCATGCATGTTGGTTCCTTTCGTCACCCGCTGCTTTCCTCAGGTAAAGCATATTCCAACATGTACGGCATCTACTGTTTGGTGATATTCTTCACCACGATTATCGCCACCTACGGCTCGCTGAGCGAAATTATCGAGCACGGTGCCACGTATAAGGAAGTGGGTTTATTTGTCATTGTTTTCTATTGTATGAGCTTGCTGTTCATCATTTGCAACGAAGCTCATCACGCATCCAAAAGGGTAGGTATGCGTACGCATGCGGAGTGTTTTTAAGGGCTTTTTACCCGCTTACGGAATTCACGACCGAATTGGGTATGTGAACAGAAAACACGCGGTGCGGTGCCCCCCCCCAAGGCGAACAAGGTTAATTTGCGGTGCTACGGTACAATTGTCCGTTACAATGATTGTAAAGAACGGTCGTAATTACTGTGGCATAATTTAGTTTTACCATCTTTTCACCACCCTTGGATTTCGAAACGGCACAATCGCAGGTCGGATTGAACTTTCAGGAACGTTTGTTGAATGTAAATTTAACGGCGGTGGACAAGGCTACACAAAAGGAGGTAGAAATGTTTCTGGTTGCCATCGACAAAAATCCCCCTACGATGAATCTTGACGGGTACGCCAACATCAATCGCGGACTCATTACGTCGGTAAGGCGCGCATCCTTACGCACAGCTTTTGAAGTGGAAGTACTAACATACATTTATTCCCTCTCTTTATAGAACATATCCTTCATGGCGACGTATTTGGTCGTTTTGATGCAGTTCAAATTGACCTTACTACGACAAAGTGCTAAAAATGCTTTCATTTCTGCACTCAAGGCTAACTTGTCTAGAATTCGATCGCTTGACGCAGACAAAGTGAACACCTAAATAAGGAAGGAACGCACGTTGAAAATATCCATTGATCCATTGTCACATGTCCAGAATCTACTTGGAGTGAGTAATATAGTAAGTCATACAACAGTTTGTAGTTGGTTATCATTCTTTATTCCTTCTGTCCAACTCATACATCCTTCTTTGCTGATAGGCGAATACCACACGCCGAGCAAACCAGCGCTTAGAACTTGCTGAACTTCTTCTTCGATCCGGCCATTTTGCTGACCTTCAGAACGTTGAAGCGCACGGTCTTGGAAAGCGGCCGACACTCGCCAACGGTCACGATATCTCCAGCTTCAACATCACTGTAGGTGTAGAGAAGGAAATAAAAAACATAATTGAGCATCAGTACATATCGCAATAGAAACTAGGTGGAAACAAGGTTTTCATTCAAGGCAGTAGTAGAGTAGTAATGTACTATAATTTTTAAATTAAAATAAATGTTGAATGTAATGTTGTAACTGGTATGTATACACGTTTAAATATTCATTTCTAATTAATGCAACGAAATTATGTTTTTTTCCTACTTAAATTTTACCATGAAGCTCCGAAAAAAAAAACATGAAATTGACGAAATTTTCCAAAATTCGTTATACATCGTTATTTTTTGTATTTTAGTAAATGAAAAGAGGAAAATTGCAAAATGAAATTTGAATGAAGTGTGTCGATTTTAGCCGAATTCGAAGCAATTGCCTGGAATATTTGTTGTGTGTAAAACGGTCACAATTCATTTTGAGGAAATCAACGTAATCGGAACATCTCCAAAAGAAGTTTCCACCAAAACATAAAATTGATCAAGAAGGCATATGTGAAATAAAGATTAGTTTACATAGCCTTGTTGGGACGGTCGCGTCTCTTCAACCATTTGGAACATTTCTTATAAATGTACAGCCATATCCCGCGCAAAGCGGATTCGATCAAACAACGTGGCAAACAACAAGTGTATCTTTAGCGGGTTTTTACATAATAAGAGGTGTAAATTCGGTGCTACAACATAATGCACGGAGAAAATAATACAAAACCTGTACCAACAACCATTCTGATACTTAAAAAATACAACTTTGAATTCCTATTACCCTTATTAGCTAAATACAACCTATTAATCTGAATCGGTTGAACGAAACAAATATAGGTCCAATCTAACAAATTTCGCCTAAAATGAACTGATCCCGAAATCACATAGCTTTTAGATTATAGGTCGTTTATGGGCGCCAGTGTCTGGGTTGCTTGAGAGACAGTTAAAAAGACTATCATAATGGCACAATAAGCAAAGAAAATATAATTCATCTTGGCGATGAATAACATAACAAAAATCACAAAGGGTTCAATAGATGCAAACCGATTGCTGGAAGCCTTGAACAAAACATTGCATTGTTGCGACCATTTGCATCGGTGCCATCACTGGAAGGCATCGGGAATATGAAATCGCATAACATTCACTATTGCAAGCTTTAAATGGCATCATTCTATTCTAATCAGATACGAAAGATGCTAAGTGCACTTGCTTACTATCCAATACTGTACGCTGATAACCCGCAATGTGTACTGTTGCGACCGACCATATGCATCGGTGCCATTACATGATGGCATCGGGTACATGCAATCGCATAATATTCACTGTTGCAAGTCGTATATGGCATCAATCTATGCTAAAAAGTTACAAAAGATGCCAAGTTTACTTGCTTCCTGTCAAATACTGTACACTGATATCCGGGGGACGCTGTACTGTTGGGACCATTTGCATCGGTACCATCACATGATGGCACCGGGAATATGAAATCACATAATATTCACTATTGCAAGCTATAAATGGCATCGATCTATTCTAACAAGATACGAAAGATGCTAAGTGCACTTGCTTCCTGCCTAATACTGCACATTGAAAACCGGTACTAGTCTTAGGTTGTAACAATCGAACACGAAACTTACCGGAAGCAGGGCGACAGATGCACGCTCATGTTTCTGTGCCGCTTCTCGAAACGGTCGTATTTACGGATGAAGTGCAGATAATCACGACGGATGACAATTGTACGATGCATCTTCATTTTACGCACAACACCAGTCAGGATACGACCACGGATGGAAATGTGTCCCGTGAATGGGCATTTCTTGTCGATGTAAGTTCCGGTGATGGCCTAAAACGAACAAAACCACCAATTAGTTTCATCGTACCGGTGCTCGACATCCGCAAATAACGATACACGTTACTTTTAATCAGATAGAATTATAGGGTTTAGAAAAAAGGCTTCCTCATTTTTGTATCGGAAGACCATCGTGAAAGGGTATCATCATGGGTTATTTGCTGCAGTCGCTTATTCGGCATCCCGAGATGCGATACATACCTCTTTCGGAGTCTTGAATCCGAGACCAATGCTATGGTGCATACGCAGCCCCTTCTTCCTGGACACATTCTTGCGGTTCAGGTTGATACCCAACTGCTTTTGGAACGCGCGGATATTTTGCTGTGGACAAAAAACGGAAAACGATAAGTTAGGTTAACTTGAATGCTGTCGCCACCGGAGGTAAACAAGGTTGAGCTGCCGCATAGGGTATTGTATCATTTGCGTTTTGCAATGCACGATCAGCAATGATTTTTAACTTTGGGTTACAATCTGACATTCTTCACGTTTGTGTCAGCAGACCGTCATGATTTTTTCATCATATTAGTGCATACAAATTGATCACATCTTAAGCTCGTTTCACAGGCACTCACCGCAATCCGATGGCTGCGGCACACAGCACATCGGCTTGCCCATCAGACACTCCTAACACATGGATGAATAAACTAGGTTCAAACACCTTCAAAACGCTATTTTATTCGATTTCCTTTACAACCCCAGGCACTAGAGTAGTTCCGGTAACACATTCGATTAGAAAATCGAAAATTCAAAGTCTTGTTCTCCACAAAATTCACATTTTGTTGCTCGCTGGCACAGAAACCTACCTGATCAGCCATCTTTACGGTGCGAAAAAGAGAGAACGAACACAGGAAGCGTGTCAACGAGAGCCATTTGACGTTTGGCGGCTGTCATATTTACGGAAATCGAAAATGCTCCGGGATCGGATCCAATCCAAACCGAATTGCAAAATCATCTAATTTCATTTTCGATACGTATTTGTTTTTAATGCTAGATAGGGCGTCTAAATTTAGTCAAAAATATGCAAAAATCATTATAAGATATTTTCATTTGAAATAAAATATTCAATAGAAAAACAAACACGTTTTTTTAAATATCAACATTAGAGCATGCTAAGAAACCTGAATATGCCCATCTCTAGAAGATGGTCTGATTGCTTTTAGATCGAATTAGATTGATGAGGTTTTTTTTTAATATGAACTAAAACGCTTCAAAAATATATTTTTTCTAAATAAAAACCGTATGCAATTGTTCATTAAAATATTGATCGAGCTGGATTTAGTTGATGCACGTAGCTTTTTTAAATGTTTATCCTGAGCTTTATTTTTTTCTAATTTAAACTCATTCAGAAATGATATTTCTAACTTAATTTAGATACCAAAATAGAAAACAGCAAAAAACGTATTTGTCCGACAACGGACCGAAAACGAGATTTGTCAACAGTGAAAATTAATTCTGCCTTCAAGATGGAAACAAAATAAAAATATGATGATATAATACAAACAAACAATTGTACACAGTTTTTGTAACTACAACTTTTGGTTTTATTTGACTATTCGCGTGGTACAAGTATGCTTATGAAAACTACAACACTTAAACAAATTAAAACCGTGTATTCGTGGATGTGCGCTTGGTATAAATTAAAGATTGAAAACAGCTTCTCCACCTGCCATGTCTTGTTTTTAGCATAGTTCTTTTGCACAAATTTAACCTAATAGACGGATAAATAATTCCTACAGTAGCGATCAACACGTGCTTGTGTTCATTTTGAGTTTAATTAGCTGTCTGCGTTCAAACGATGACCATGCCGATAAGATAATCCCTATCAGACCACGACACTCTTTACTAAAATGCCAAATGTATCTTGCGGTATGAATGTGTACCGTCTTCTGCTTTGACCCGTACTAGTCCTTCTTTTTTTCTGATACCGATTTGATTGCCTTGATCGGATTATCTTTACATTCCTTGTACAGATTGTTTAAATCAAATGCAGCTTTAACGTTATCGGCAGAGAAGAAGAACTTCACCAGCTTGCCTTTACTATCTGCATAGGGCCGGCGAGCCACCTCCTTGCCCTGGCGAAACAGGATCACGGTGGGTAACTGACGACTGAAGGAACTGTCCGAAATGTGGTATTTTTCCCCGATCTTCGGGAACCGTCCGACGTCCAGCTTCCCAAATTTCAGGTTCGAAAGCGCGTACTCGTTCGACAGTTCCGAAAAGATGGGAGCAAAATTCACACACGCCGGATTCCACACCGTGTAAAACGTTACCAGCCAGGTTACGCGCTTGTCTTTCTCCAGCTCCTCCTCCAATCCGTTCTCGGTGCGGAAGTACAACACATTCTCCGGCCCGGTGTAGGTTGGCTCTGGCAGGAGAAGTGCTACCAGAATGAAAAACACGAAGTAGATCATGCCCAGCCGGATATCGTTGTAGAACCACAGGCCCAAGTTCGCTATCTTGGTGTACATGAAACTGGACGTAAGATAGTTAATCATCGTCACGCTGCCTGTTTTTCTCGTACGGATCATGACCACAATCAGTAGGAAGAACAGGATCTCCGTTTCACGCCCATCGAGTTCGCATTGGTCCTCTTGTTCAAACAGATAAGTCCATAAATAGTTACAAATGAACGGTGCTCGTTTCGCGGCGATGTACGAAATGCTCATCAGAATGTTGACCCAGTAATAGGGTTTTAGTAGCAGCACTAGATCCTTCTTAAACGACATTTTTCACTTTCAAGCATCTACGTTGGATGCGTCTGATTACGTTAACTCGGACCACGATTATTGGTAAGTGTATGTTAATTAATGTTTCCTCCCTTGGCGGCCTTCTATTTTTCTTGGCTATGGCTATTATCGACTTGTCAAACAACTGGGCCACGAAAACGACAGCCCTAGCGAAACTAATCTAATAATCTAAATGTGTCAAGCAACTGTCATCGGCCTTCTGCGTTCAAAACGCAAAACAAAACACAACGGATCTCTTCATTTGAAATGTGGCAAGCAGCGTTGTTTTCATTGTGTTTCGATGCTCTACGTTAATCATACTTTTTTGATACAATTTTATGCAATAATACTGTCGGCCAGTTCGTCAGCTATTGAGTCTTTCAGCTCAAGTTCAACCAATGCTTTAGCTTCCTGGACGATGTATGCATTCCTCTCCATCAGGAAGGATTTGCGGGTAACGTAAGCAGTAACAGCTTTATCAAATGTCTCAGTTTCCGCAATAAAGTTTTCCACCGTAGGACCGTCAGCTAGATATCTTCGCTGCTCGTCTGTTAGGATGGACTGATCAACTTTGCAGGACGCCGTACGTAATTGTTGTAACTTAACATACTTTGACCGAATCAAATTGGTCCATTCTTTTATTTCCTGTCTTAGCTGCTTCTCGTATCTAAAACAAGAGGTGCATCATTATAAAAGGTAAATCTCATACCGATCAACAATACTGTCTTACCTAATGGCTTCATTAGAGACCGAACCAGAATCACTGACTGCAACAGAAAAGGAGAGATGAATGAAAGTTATACCAATTTACAGCCTTTTCAACGCCTGTACCTTGATTTGTCGAAAATAATGAAGACCGTCGTCGAATGGATGGAATGTGCTCCATGGCTAACACTAATTAAACTGGAAATTTTGCGGACTGATGATGCCGAACCGTGGAATGTTTTGTTTGGTTTGTTTGACAGATGGTGGTTTGCTCAATGTGATCTAAAACATCACCATATTTTTAGGTGCGATTTTATAAAAACAATTCATATTCTAGATATGCATGCATTTAGCTAACGAATAAATCATGGCAATTTAAATGGCATTACGATTTATTAAAAACATTTTTATTCTACCCGGCCAGTGGGTTTGCATGTATTGTAACACTGTTAATTTTCTTTTCGACCACAGGCCGGTAGGTTTTGGGATTCACAGTGAGTTTCTCCAGCTCATCCAAAGCTTCGAATCCATCTATTACTCTGTAATGGTATTAATTTTTACGTTAATCGAAGGCTCTTTAAACGAATCTCCCACCAATCACTTACTGGCCAAACAACGTATACTTGAGATCCAAGGCAGGCTGTGCGGCATAGGTAAAAAAGAATTGACTACCATTTGTGTTTGGTCCACTGTTGGCCATCGACACCATCCCCCGTTCGTTATGTTTCAGATTTTCTTTAAACTCATCCTCGAACTTTCGTTTCCAAATTGACTGGCCACCCTTGCCTGTCCCCGTGGGGTCACCCGTTTGAACGATGAATCCTTTGATATTTCTGTGAAACAAATTGCCATTGTAGTAATCGCTAGCGCACAAGGCTAGGAAGTTTTCGCAAGTTTTGGGGCAGTCATCGCAATATAGCTCGATCTTTATGTCTCCAACATCTGTGTGTAGTGTAACGCTCTGGGAATTAAAACGAAAAAGAGGTTATTAATATTTATTCTCAACAAAATAACTAAAAACTAACCATTTTTATGATTTTACCGGCGCTCTGTTTACGATACGCAAACAACTGATTTGTTTATGTTACATTTCTAATGTCAACGAATTGTCACTTGCGAATCGAAGTTTAATCTAATGCTATATTTACACGTATGGAAATGACTCAAATCAAAACCTACGAAAGCTACACAGGTACAGTGACTACCACCCAAACATTTGTTTTGTTAACAATATATTTTTAGTAAAACTACGACGGAAGCCGTAATAATGTTAATTAAATAAATAAATATATTTTTAGCATCATTAACACACTAAATTAAATATCTTGCAATCTGCGTTAATTATACAGTCTGTTCCCGAGTTGCGCGGTTTCTGCGTTCCCGACGAATCCGCGTAACTCGAATATCCGCGTATGTCGAATTTCACGTTTTTTGACTGAAATACTATTGATTACTCGTAGTTTTTGATTTAATTTAGTATTTTTATACACTTTATCATTTATTTGATAAGATTCGTGCAGAAAATTCTAATATTTCTGGCGTTTAAGCAGTTGCAATTTGTTGGAAAAATGCAATTTTTACCGAACTTGAAGCAAATTGTACTGATGCGACATTTAATCTGTCAAATTTAGAAAACCGCGTATCTCCGAATCCGCGTAAGTCGAGAACCGTATAACTCGGGAACAGACTGTATTTAATTAAATGGCCCCGTGATCAACGTACCCAAGCGCCACAGATTAAGTTTAAACGACTGGAAAATCAAATACAGTAGAACGTCGATTATCCGGGGGCGGATTAACCGGCGAGTTGCTTAACCGTGCGCATAAATGTGTCAGCTGTTCAAACGTGCGGCGAACATTTACAGCCAAGTGGGCAACCAGTTTTTTGTGCAGCTCTGTACCCAAATAGCCAGCTCGTACTTTATAGCTGATTTAGGGCTGTTTAACGAAAAATCGTTCCGATGTCGTACTTTGTGGTTGATTAAGAGATAGACGGTACTTTGCGGAACTATGGAGCTTTTTAACAGGCACATGGTACTCTTTGGAACTTTGCGGCTGATTAGCACTATGTGTAGGGTTCATGATGGAACTTGAAGGCTTGTTAAGAAAGGGTACTGAACTTGGTGGAACTTTACAGCTTTTTAATGCGTGACATCGGTTCAAGGTGGCTCTTGTCAAAGTGTCAAAGACGGACGCCGGCAATAATCTTATTGCTGCTGCACAAGTTAGATTCGTTAATTGAAGAATGAATATTGAGTGAAGTGATCGTGAATTATCAGTAAATTGTGTAAAATTTTGTGTAATTCATCAATACAAAGGATTTGAAAATATACACATGTGTTTAAACGAAAAAAAATCTTGTTGTTTATTTCATCGATGACGCTTGCTTGAAAATAAAACACAAAGAAAAATAATCCCTGGCATCGTGGCATAAGGAGGCTGGTTAGGCGCTGTTTGAAAGACCCACATAGAACTTTGATGCTGTTTATCTACTGCAAAAGGCGAATTAGAGCAGCGATCTTTAGCGTGCCAAAATGAGCTGCTTGAGCAATTCTGGCTATTTGGGTAGCTGATTTAGGGCTGATTAACGAAAAATCGTTCCGATGTCGTACTTTGGGGCTGATTAAGAGATGAAGCGGTACTTTGCCGAACTATGGAGCTTTTTAACAGGCACATGGTACTCTTTGCAACTTTGCGGCTGATTAGCACTATGTGTAGGGTTCATGGTGGAACTTGAAGGCTTGTTAAGAAAGGGTACCGAACTTGGTGGAACTTTATAGCTTTTTAATGCATGACATCGGTACAAGGTGGCTCTTGTCAAAGTGTCAAAGACGTACGCCGCCAATAATCTCATTGCTGCTGCACAAGTTAGATACGTTAATTGAAGAATGAATATTGAGTGAAGTGATTGTGAATTATCAGTATATTGTGTAAAATTTTGTGTAATTCATCAATACAAAAGATTTAAAAATATACATATGTGTTTAAACGAAACAAATCTTGTTGTTTATTTCATCGATGACGCTTGCTTGAAAATAAAACACAAAGAAAAATAATACCTGGCATCGTGGCATAAGGAAGCTGATTAGGCGCTGTTTGAAAGACCCACATAGAACTTTGATGCTGTTTATCTACTGCAAAAGGCGAATTAGAGCAGCGATCTTTAGCGTGCCAAAATGAGCTGCTTAAGCAATTCTGGCTATTTGGGTAGTGTCTAGTGGTATTTTCGAAATTCATGTTTGTACATGAAAAGGGGTCAAACCTATAGTTATTGAATAAAATAATATTCTACTAACAATTAATCGATGAATTCAAAGTGAATTTACCATAAAACTAGTGAATTTTATATTTTTTTTATGAATTTGACATTTCTTGGACCATTATCCGTGCAAAACGATTAACCGGCAACCGTCCGGTCCCGAGCTGCCCGGATGATCGACGTTCTACTGTATCTTTAGAAAAAGAAACGAAAGCTCCATAGCTTTACTGGTTTGCTCAATAGATAGCGTTTGATAATTCATCATTGCATAGCTATCCTTTTCTTGGAAAACCTTGTATTGAACTCGTATGCACCCACCAAACCTACTGAACCTATTGAACACGTATGAACTTACCGAACTCGTATGAACTTACCAAACTTGTACGAACCTTCGAACTCGTATGAACTTATCAAACTTGTACGAACCTATCGAACTCGTTGCACCCACGGGTTGGAGTCGCATATGCTTTGGCGAACCTACAGAACTTACTGGAACCAAAATCATTCCGCCCGCTCCGGGTCGCGTTTGGATGGCTCTGATACGGTAGGTTCGGGTCAACCCGCCTATCACTAGCTCACAGAGCACAAAAGAAACTGGTAAGAAACTGATTAGGAACAGCGAGTGGGGCTCTAGTTCTAGGCCCCTTAATCTACAACATGACTCCACGGGTCTGTTTCTATTTGAATACACCAATCCTGAACCATGGTTATCCTCCGGGCCCACTTTCCCACGAAACGACCACTCACTCCGCTCACAGTAACACCCTTTCGCATTTTTTTTACTCAGTTTTTTTTTCCATTTGCCATATTTTGGATTTGTCCCATGATTTATTTGGTGTTTATCTGATTTTTTTTTTTTGGAACATTTGTATTGCCTTTCAATGCAAAGATTCCAATAAATCGTGAGAAAAAATAGTTAACACTCTCTGTGAATCTTTTGTTGCATATTCATAATTATAAACCTATTTAGTACAAATATCAAGTTTTTGTAACATGTTGTTCCCCTGTTCTCCCTGTGAGCCGAACGTAATTAATACATGTCCTTTCAGCTTGTCAAGAAGGCAGCGACCATTTAGGTCATGATGCCAAGAAAATAACAACTTTATTAATGTAATGCGTATCATACATATAATAGTTGTATGTAAAAGCATTTCCCTTTGCCATTTGCATTACGGTAGCTACTTACGCTCCGTTGAACCATTAACTTATTTGCGAGTACCTTTTGCGATTGGAATAAGAAATGTGTTTCTACCTTTTTTCTTCTTCTACTGCCTAAAGTGCTAGCTCGCTTGCGGAATGGAAGACGCTAGCCGTGTGGCAATTTAAACTTTTCGATAGTTCCGCGCATATCTTTACCAGGTCTGCCGACAAATGTACACGCGAACTGCCACGTTCGAACAGATGCAGGCAGTATTAAATATTCCTATCACGCACCACACAAATCTCGCCAATATCTCGCCACCAGACAATCTCAGCAGCAGTGTGTGTTTGGCTGACTTTGCTCAGGAACTTTCACTTCCGCTTTCTTGGTCCTAAAAGGAGCGGGGGAAAATCCGAGTCGCTCGTTGCACGGATGAAAATATAAGCGCACAGAAGCATGACGGATAGGAATGGATTTGAAAGGAATGGCTATGGAGGAGAAATATACACACTAATACGACCCCATACGTATGTGTGGCTCGGTCGCTTTGTTGGTGGGCTTGTTGATGATGATAGGATGACGTTTTTTTTTTTTTTGCAAATTGTATGCAACGAACGAGGACAACGAATGCACACACGGATCACCGGATGTGAAGCGTCTATAGCACTCGCCTAGCCCCTTCCCTGTACCTAGATGCACATTTACTCTTAACTCTTTCATCGCCGCTCCCTGTCTGCCGGCTTCAGTCGAATGATTTATGTCGGAGAAAAATTGTGCATAAAGCAAAAATGTTTAAACGGGAAGAGTGTAAACGTGAGTGAAACTTTGCTTCCTCGATGCATGCCGTCGCATGACGACAGGTGAATAATGCAGTTCGTCCAGGATCTAGAGTTTGTATGCAGTTCTAGCTGGGCTGTCCTAGTCGGTTGCCCCATCCATCGAGCCAATGATGGAGTGATGGAGATGGAGATGAAGATGGACCATCTGCAACGGTTGGACGGCTGAAATTTTTCACTCTTTGCTGTCCCGAAACACGCTGCAGCCTCCGGTGTGTTAGGTGTAACTTTTGCTGGAAAAACATTTAATCCAGCGCGGTACTCGCCGTGTGGCTGTTCTGCAACGCGCACGGTAGTAGGGAACCAACGCGAGGCAACAATAAAATATGGTATCCATTCATTTCCCACTCCCCTCCACCCCGGCATACTCTGCGAAAAGACCTTACGAAAAGGGCACCAATTTAAAACGTTGTTTAAGCAGTGCATAGTTTTATCAGTTTGGGCTACACTTTCTTACGTCGATTTACTTCAGCAGTCGTGCACGGGTCGGTATACCTCACCATCGTTCTTGCAAAGCGGGTAGCGATGGGTATCGGTGCATGCATTCTGCCGGAGCATCCCGCAAAGCAGCAGAGAGCTGGCTGGCAAATTACAAACCACCCGGAACAGCACCGAACCGCAACCCAAGAGGCAACTTTTGAACTTTTCCCATTGCAACAACTCTCGCTCATTTATCAAATTGCTGGCTACCAAAACAACGTACTTTGCCTTCAAAATTGAGCAGGCAAAAAAAAAACGCAAAAAACGCTCACGGGAAGAAAACACTTCAAAATGTAAACCAGCGCACATTAAAAAAACAATTAAAGGTTAGTGTGAGTGTGCTTGGGTGGGAAGTCAATGTGGGAAACCTCATTCAACGGAAGGAAGGAGCAACAAATTGAGCGTCGTTTTCAGCGGGGCAAGCGTGCCGTGCAATCCGATGAATCGGATATTCAATATTGAACATAATAATATCCGTTCTATGGTATGGCTATATGCTGCGAGGTAAGGAAAGGCAGCGAGGGAGTGCAGAACGGGTTTCACTGTGAAAATGTGTTTTCAATATGTTGGTCCCACCGAGAGCAATTAAACGTTAGTTAGATGATCGGACAACCTCCAACCCAGCGTGCTTCAGCATCGAACACATTGCACTTACAATGCTCTATCACCGTGCCCTGGATTGGTAGTGCCAAGAAGCATATCGGATGCACTTTTTAGTAAAGTGCACCGGAATTCAATATACTTCATTTGGAGAGAGAGAGAGAGAGAGAGAGAGAGAGAGAGAGAGAGAGAGAGAGAGAGAGAGAGAGAGAGAGAGAGAGAGAAGTTTCGGATGAAAGGGAATGCTGAAGATCTGGGGCAGAAGATGGATTCGGGAAAAACGGTGCTATTTGGGTTTTGTGCAAATGGTGTGCATAAATTGCACCCTCTCTGACCGTTCCTTACGAACCGTAGCCTGGTGGCAATGAATAGTCTGTGCAAAAGTGCACTCACTGCGCATGGGGCACGAGAAGGGCGGGGGGTATGTGGTGAACGGGTGAGTAACAAAAATCGCAACAAAAAGCGCAAGTAACGACAGGGCGAAAAATGGATACATAATACCTGAACCCTGTCTGCTAGCTCAACAGAAGCATCGGGAGGAAGTGTCTCTTGAATGGACGATGAAATGGACCACCTACAGCAGTGTGTGGAGATGAAGGAGCGAAGTAACAAAACAGAACAACAAAAAATCCTTCAGTAGTCCATTGAAAAGGATAAGCGAAATGGTGGAAATCTGTGTGGCTACAGTGGAGCATTTATTGGGGCAGTTTATGGGCGTTGCTGGTTTTGTTGCCGGTTGCACTCTATCACCTGCGCCGGTATTCATTTAATGCCGGCCAGGTGATGGTTGCTGTGGTGTTCTCCACACAATGGTTGATGAAGTGTGAGCTTTTGAAAGTTGTAAGCTTTTCTGTTCGGGTTTCCTTAGTGTTTGCAATGAAAATCATCGTGGGTTGCAGTAACTTTTTTTAATTTAATAAAACAAAAAACACACAGAAATCATTCTAAAGGAGGATCAACATATTTGAAGAATAATAACAGTTTTGCCACAATATTTTCAAACACGTTTAATTTATTTGTTGGTGTAATGTAATGAAGCATGATATTATTTTATATCCTTGAAAGCTTTAATTTCTACCGATGTACAAACTTTATGTACAGCTTCATAAACAAACCATAATAACACAATAAAAGTCAACAATAAGTGGTTCATACAATGAGTTTTACACAACATATCACTTTTTGCCGTGGATTAAGTTGATGCAAATTCAGAAAGTAAGCTAATTCGATCAAACAATTTATAATACCCTGCTATAGTGCACCGCACATACATACACACACACACACACATGCATGGGTAAACTAATTCAATTTTTATGTATCCACACATTGACGTAGAGATCCATGGGAACAAATGAGTTCGTATGTACGACAACAGGAAAAAAAATCGCCCTACCCCTTCGCTCTACCCTTCATTGGAAAGTTGTAACGTTAGGAATGGTTCGACTAATGGAGGCGTATATACCTCGAACCTGTTGTGAGCAAAACTCGATCTTTGTTCCTTTTATAGCTTTATTACCTACCACACTCGATAGAAAGCGAGCAATACAAAAGAGCAAATCCGTAAGGTAAACGTCCATCTATTGATTGCCGGCTCCACCGTGTTACACTTGGCCCAGCATCAAATGCGTTCACGCGAGCACGCGAGGGCCATTTCTCGTGTGCAGCGTGCTTTTCACGGTCTCTCGGACCAGCGCAAAAGTAACCAATGGTCCAACTATAGTCGTGGCGATCTAACGCTGAAAATACTAAAATGGATTAAATTAATCCCTCTGCCTTTCGTTCGAGCTAGCGGCCGCAAATACGAAGAACGGGGCGTGTGAAGTTTGTAGGCAGTAAGTGTCTTAGTCAGGTGAAGTGAGTTAACCACATTAAAGCACCGACAGCAAAGGAATGCAACGTTCTAATAACATTCCTTTAGTGGCAAACACAAACACAGCAAGCAGAGCATGAATTTAAAAGCAAATAGTTAATGCGATATTTTCGGATGGGTAGGTTGAGACAAATGGAATGTTTTTTGTTGTTGTTGTTGCAAGTGAACGTAACACGTTCGATAAACTGCAGTAGTAATTTAACCTGTCTAGGCCTGTCACATGGTACTAGCCCGATCTAATAACAAACCCGTTATGGACCGAGGTTCCCATATGTAGGACTGACTATCCTTCTATGGCAATTCCCATTTAGTGGCTAAAGCTGACCACTGCAGCAGAAATTGCAGATTGTAAGAAAACAGTATAGTTTTACCATCAGGTAAACAAATGAATTAAAATGAAACATTCAAGTGTTTTGTAAGAGATTTCTATGTATTAGTTGTTCATTAAATACAGTTGCGGGTAACCTGGAGGATGCACATGTTCGTTCCTGAAAGAAATAACGAGTTGAATTCCAATCTGCAGCGTAACTCTTCCTAGCAAGTACTTACTTCCCGTTTGCGTGATACAAATAAGTCTAAGAAGACATCATGATCATTGTTACATAAAAAGAAGAAGCCAGTACTATTAAATTCCTTTTCTTATTTTGGCTCATCAAGCGTTGTCGGTCAAGGCCTGCCTGTACCACTTGTGGGCTTGGCTTTCAGTGACTTATAGACTACCCCCCATAGAAGAATAGTCAATCCTAGGACGGCACGGTCCATCTGAGGCTGAAACCCATGACGGGCATGTTGTTAAGTCGTACGAGTAAACGACTGTACCACGAGACCGGCTTACTAATAAATAAATTGTTTAAATATGATTGATGTTTCCATGCATTCAAAAATATACATTCGAAGAGTTTTGAATAATTGTGCCTATTATTTGCCAGCACTGAATAATTTATTTGTAATTTGTAAAATTTGTAATAATTTGTAGTAATTAACAAACAAGATTGTAGTAAATAAAGCCTTTCTGTACGTAGCATAATTTTAAGCGTTGATTAAGACATGTTTGTGCCCATCCGAAGACCCATCCGAAGACGTTAAAATGCGCTTTGATGCTGGTTTGATTGGGGATCACCCCATTGTGTAGTTTGGTTGGTTTTCAGGAAAGAGCTGGCGCTGCAACTATTGAAGTAGCGTTACAACTATTAATGAAGATGGTTTTGCTAAGACGGTTGATGGTGGGTCAAGTGTTTACCATTTTATATTACAATATGAACGTCAGGCTAATTTAGATGGCAATGTTTTTTATAATTTTATTTTTATACTACAACAATTTTCACTTCCTCAGCATTCTGCTATCACTCAGGTCATATAATCCGCTCTGTGAATATGATCGTTCATTTTCATTACATGGACTAGGTACATGGTATGGACGCAGTATTCTCGCCATCGACCTCCGCTCTTCAGTGCAAAAATCTGCAGCACCGAAAGTTTATGGTGCTGTGATCGGCCAGTCGATACGAAGCTTCCTAACCCTCTACTCATTAAGCTTGACCGGACAGTATGTTTTGGGGCGGTAAAGTGAATTCCCAACGGTCTTTAGGAATCGAACCAGGTGTTATGTGGTACCTTAGGGGAATCAGGAGCTCAGCTTGTACGCCAGTATGCTACCATTGTAATGCTTCCCAAGCATTCCCGGAAACTGTCCACCCAGGGTAATACATCAACTTGTGTGACTGTGTTTCGAAATGAAGCGCCTGCCGTCATCGGGGAGTGTGCCCCCTGCGAGGTACACAGAATGCTCATTTTCACAGTTTGAAGTTGGTCATTCGACACGGTAGCATCCTGCGGGATTGGAAATGTTGAAGCAGGTCAGCAAAGCTGCAAACAAGCTCATTTTGTTGCGCGGTACATTGTTGTCTGTGGATCTATAGCCGCGTGATGTGATCGATTTGAGTTTGGTCGGAATTTTGACAGCTTATGGGAGGAACCTGCTGGTCCAGTGTTGAGGTGTTATAGAAGGATAGAGTGCTATCCAGTGTGTTGTTTGTAAACATGATTATCTCTTTCAGCTCCAAAACTTAAGCCTACGAATTATTCATGGAAAACAGCAAAAGATTAGTGCAGTTATAAACGCCTTGTGCCCGTTAATTTGTTGCTATTGTGTATAAGATCTATTGAAACTCCCTGTATCATGAAATATTAACAAACTACAGCACATATTTTCCACACCAGTTCAAACTATCAATAGCACCTGCAGCTTAGCGGCAAATGCTCATTATTTACTACAACACATCGCTTTACAACATCTGAATTGTCGGTTGGTGCTGACGGAACGACCGTTGTTTTAACCGTTGCTTACACGAAAATACCGCTTACCGTTCCCGGGACGCATTGCTACACCGGTGGGAATGGCTGCAAAGTGGACTGTCACATTTATTGGGTGCACTTGAACCCATAAAGCTTGACTTTCTGACATTCTGCTTTCAGCCAGCCTCGATGCGGAAGTGTATCAACATCGACGACAGTAAAGCCATTTTATCACACTTCGTCTGCCGGTCTACCGCGGTACAGCAATGTCGGCTGCCAAATGGTCAGTATGAAAGAACTACCAAAGAGCTACACATAAGTGTACATACAAGGGAAAGGGCGGAAAGGAAAACAAAAACAAAGAGGAATTGTTGATGAAAGCATACACTTACAGTGTGTACGTTCTTGTTACTCCTTTCAGCACACTAACCAGAGTGGCCCAACAGCTGGCCGTTTGTTGTACTCGCCTATTTGGCACCATTCCATTGTTTTATGGGACTGTTTTCGTTCTTAAAGCTTCACTGCACTTAAGAGGGAAAGAATGTACGGTTGTCTTATGCTTCCTTTGCTCTAAGATTCGCTTGAAAATTCAGTCAGACGCCATTTGTGCTGTGGTTCAAAGCTTTGTATGCGTTTGAAAATCAAAATCGAATAATGCACTTTAATTCTATCCAACAGAGGATAGTGTTTTATACAATCCTTTAAAGCACAATAGCAGCAAAAAGGAACAAAGATAAATATTTACCGAATTAATTCTTATCTTTGGTAGCCCACATAATATCGTCCATTGTTATAGTTGTCAATGTTGGTTTTCAACCGAGCTTTTCAACCATTCGGTTCGTCTGCTTGCGTTCAATCGAAAATTGTGTGGTATGCACCGACAACCACCACTACGCTTGAACCAATTAATTGTTAATAACGTTTATCGCCTGCGGTTTAATTATTTATCCACTGCTCAAGGGGAAACTGTGTGGAGTGAAATTAAACAAACAACAAAAACCAGCTCCCAAAAAACTAGCGCCAGGGAGGGCGAAAAACAGTATTACGGATTTCCACACCACACGGCTAGCGACGGTGGTGAAAAGAGGGACGTTATTGTATACACGGCGTTTAATTTCTTTCGCGCCAAATGCAGTGCGCTCGCTCCGGTAGGGTAAAAAGATAATGTAAAAATAAAAAAAAGCTCTCTCTTGATTGATTTTATATCGCTGCGTCACGTACTCATTATGTAGTTTTATTCGATCGTAAAATTCCATGCTCGATCGCACGGTTTCATTCCACGTAGGCATAGCTGGAAGCGTTGCAAAGCGCTGCATGTCAAAATCAAATAGGAAGTCTGTGGGGACCTGCGGCTTTCATTTTGACCGAATAATTCTTATGGCTGTAGCACGTCTCCTAACCCTGCAACCCGGTGCAACTCAACGCCCATTTTCACGACGATGCCCATCAGTACCCTATTGTATGCATAATGTAAAGGCCAACAGGTAAAGCACGGCGGGTTATTATGATTTGAGATGGCAAACATTGTGCACTGGTGCTTTTTGCTTCACTTAAATTATGATCGTACCGAGGACAAAGGAATTGCCAAAACCAAATAAAGAAGCGATGTGTAATGTGTGCATATCCCATGGCCGGGCAGGGTACCTTCCTTAACGCATAATTTAAAACGCGCATTCCTGTTCGTGCTGAGGTTGAATGTTTCACACCGGAATGGCGCTTTTATTGTAAACGTTCCAAGAGTTGTCGAGTTCATAACAAGATTCCATTGCTGCAGTTTACTGATGTGTATGTGGATTCATATTTTGCATAGTAGCAAAACGCACAAGCATAAAAAAAACACAAAATATGAAATGGTGTGTTAAAATATGCGAGGTAATGGTTTTCACGAGTCTAGCGTCTAAAGTTAAAGCATTATTATTCTTATACATGACAAAAAGATCATTTGCTGCCTGAAAGACACATAATGATTATGATGATCAAAGATCTCTATGAAAATAATGATCTTGAATTGTCTTTACATTTTAAGACTTATTTCTTTTGAAAAGAGTAAAACTTTGGTTATGCATGACTCCAACAATCCAAATTGCTTGTTTTATAGTTTTCTCATAACTGAACCCCATCAATGAACCAATTGTATCCGTTCATTCCGAAAATCCTCACATTGTTTTCTTTCAGAGTGAATTATGAGTGAAATATTGTTGCCTGTAAGCAATGTTTGGCCACTTCCATGGAAGCGTGAGCTTGTTACAAATCTCGCAAATGAAAGCTTTCCACCATCCAATGAACTAACTTCACTAAAATAAACTGATGAGTATTTTCCCCTTTGACAAATGAGTGATTGTGAATAAAATCGTGAACCAAAAGGAGTGAACTGGTAAACTCCTCAATGAACAAATGAATGATACACGTGAAATGGTGAGAGAAACTCATAAGAGATGATTTTGCTTCACGCCTGAATCATCAAGTTTTCTCACATGTTTCATTCAATGTAAATGAATGTTGTTACAATTTCACCCAGATTATTCCGACAAGAACGAATAATGAAGGTGATTCATTTTGAGTTCTCATTGAATGAGTGTTAATTCATCAGGAGGCATATCATTCATTTATGAAGTCTTCATGTATGACTTTTCTCCTACAAAGAAACGCATGCGTAGTTTTACCCATTCACTGGAATTCAAAATGAACTAACGAAGACACTTGGTATTAATTCGTATTTTGTAGAATTAGTATTACAGATAAAGAGTGTTTGATTTTTTAAAACATCTAGTTTTTGAAAAAAATCCAATACCTTCAAATTAAAAATGAAATGCTTACTTTTCACATCCACACTTTGAAATCGACAACACTCAAAAAAGAATGAATGATTATCAAATAAATCGTGCACTAATGTTAAGCAATTTGTTTCTATTAATAACAAAAAAATGTGCACTCATATTGACCAAGCAAAGTTTGTCTATTAATACATCGCTCAATTTAATTATAAAAGTCAACATATTAAACATATCATCTCACTATTTAGCACCTATGGCGATATCACTATGATGATATAACGACAATAGCGAAACAACCCATTCTGAACGAGTCGCAGCATTGAACCTTCCGACAGTCATTTGTCTCACAACCGAAAGATAAACTCTCAGATAATTCCCCCCAACCAATGAGGTGAGGTGTAAATCCACAAACCCCGCAAATGCTAAGAAACGAGCACTGCCAGACACTACTGCCTACCTACCGTCTTCCAAATAAGATCCACCATCTCGTACCGGTCCCGGGGTGTCAGTCATTGTCGGCTCAAATACGACCTCCGCACCACCGTGGGGTTCGTATGATTCATTCGACGATGCTAAACAAATAAGCCTCCAAGCACGTGATGCTTGCCTTGGTCAAAAGTAACACAGCAGGGCAGCCGGCGAGTGGCTTCTGTGATCCGGCGGGAGGTTGCGCTGATTCTTGATTATAAGAGTGGCAACGGCGAAGCCTCACGGCGTACAGACAGGAGACTGATAATTACTCTCCCATTAACTAACGCTGCCGCTGTCGACCCTCTGGTGAATCGCATAATGCTGCACGCTTGGGATCGGCGCATTAGCATCGTAGCGGAGTGTCCCGGCCGGTGCCCATGATACGGTGGCATAATTTGCTTTTATCTAAACTGGAAACCCTTCGCTGCCTTCAATTTTTCAACCACGATCGTGCGACCGCAGCACGTTTCATCCTTTCATCGCTCGTAATGATGCGAGTGGTGAGGAATAGTGATGTAAATTCATTTCATTTCCTTGTTGACTTGTTTTTTCCTTCTTTCCCTTTCTATCACCCGACCACCATCATTAAATTGGCACATTTCCGCGATGTTACACTTTCTGGATGTGAGCTTTTTTCAGTTTTTCTGCTTATTCAAACCTTGTAGCTCCAGGCACGTATCAAAGTAAGGAAAACAGCATTACAAATCTCGCAGGTTTGGTTTGCAAATAATGTTCCTTCCTTTCCAATCTCATTTGCAATTCCCAAGATGGAGACGCCAGGTAGTTTGTAAAATTGGGGTTTGCAATCGGAAGTGCACGTGTAAAATCGCAGTTTTGTAGGTATCAGAGCAACACGTTAGATGGTTTTCATCGGATAGTGTGCATTGCAGTATAATTGCTTTTAAGAAAATTAAATTCGCAAAATAATACACACAATACATCTGTAGCTTATCAATTTAAGTAATTTAATTTTTACTGTATTTTTTGTTTCAAGTAGTGTTTGCTATAAATGGATAAAATTTTGTTTTACATTTTTCTCATTTAAAAATACGATTATGCATGTCTCAATTTGAATTTATTTAAATATCTAAATATTCTTATCACGTCCTTACATCATAAATCATAACTATAGAATGTTTAGTTTTTGTTTAGCCGGTCTCGTAGTACAGTCGTCAACTCGTACGACTTAACAACATGCCCGTCATGGGTTCAAGCCCCAAATGGACCGTGCCGCCATACGTAGGACTGACTATCCTGCTATGGGGGGATCAATAAGTCACTGAAAGCCAAACCCACAAGTAGTGTGGTACAGGCAGGCCTTGACCGGCAACGGTTGTTGAGCCAAAAGAAAAAAAAAGTTTTTGTTTCACAGGATTAAGATTTGTGATATTGAAAGTTATCATACATTCACAGCATTAAGATTGATAATATTGTCATGAAATGCTTAACACCATATCATCCCATTGTTCAAATTCTGAAGCTCACCAACACTTGCATTTTTTAGCTACAAGTTACACATTAGCTTGTAAAAGGTGCGTAAGACGGAAATTCAAAATAATACCATACCAGGGCTTTACAGAAGAACTGTTCTGTTGATTACTTAAGAATCAATATCTTCTACCAATTTAAATCTAATCAGTATTTTATTTAATCTTCTTCTTCTTCTTTTTGGCTCAACGACCGTTGTCGGTCAAGGTATGTCTGTACCGCGTGTGGGATTGGCTTTCAGTGACTTATGGATTACCCCCCATAGCAGGATAGTCAGTCCTACGTATGGCGGCACACTCCATTCGTGGCTTGAACACATGACGGCCATGTTCTTAAGCCATACGAATTGATGACTGTACTACGAGATCGGCTCAATTTAATAGAATGTTATAAGATTAAATTAATGTTGTGTTTCGTTTGGTATCGTTAACCTAATTATCATATTCAACTTGTAAGCCTATCAAAAGATAGCGGAAATCAAAATGTTTCTAGCTCCTAGTGGTTTAAAGAGAGATTGTTTTATTTAAATTATATGCATATAGATCGGCTTGCACATCACACTGATTCTCCTTTCCCCTGAAGCCTCTTCAATCATACCTGCTGTCCGATCAGAACGATTTTTTTTCATCCATCTATCTATCAAACTCAGCGAATGCATGTGTGAAGGGAAAACAGTATTTGCATTCATTCCGAACAAAACCGCATTGCAAACCACCATCATCCGACCATCCGCATTTGTTGTTATGCTGGCTAATAACGCAAAGCAATAATCTACGCAACGCAAATAGGACGATTGAATTCTATTGACTCATTATTATTCGATCAGCAAATTTAGCACCGTTGGACGGGCTAGCCCGAAAGCGCAAAGCAAAGAGTAAATGATTGTGTCTGTTTGTGCATTTGTATGCGTGTGTTTGAAACGGAACCAATTAGTGGATGAAATGTTGGTAGAAAACACAACGGAGGCAAGAATTCGCCCTCAACCCAGGGCACGATACAGTCAATATTTAACTTCTCCTACTCTATTATTAGATATGCTGCTATCCCGTCATGGGGTGGTTGGAATGGCTGGTAACTGGTACAAAATAGACTCGCTCAATTAGAAACTACAAATTCCCCTCAAAGTTGACAATAATTGGTAATAGATTGAAATTGTTTCTGCACACACTTTTCACCCTTATCCCGACTGATCTACCTTCTTTTCCTGCACATATGGTGCAAGGAATTTTCCCAAAACCTGCAGACAGCAGTATAGCGGACCCACCGATTGGAGCAGACAGAGTGGAAAATTTCATTAATTATTAAATTATCTAACATGATACGAAACGCCAGAAGGCCGCACAAACTATGCACGTCAGTGTAGTGCTGCCAACTGTGACCGGATGTAGCGGATATAGTTTACACGGTGCAAACGGCAACAAACTGTTGCAACACACAGCTCAGCTCACACTCACGCACCGCCGGTACGCAGTAGGACGTGCTGCGGCAATGCATTATAATATTGTCGGAAGTATACAATTGGTGTGCACGGTACCGTTCCCATTCCGCCACTTTCTACATCGGACTTTGGGTACGCATCGGGAATTTAATGAAAAATCGTTGAATGTAGCCTTTATGCAACAGACCTATCGGGCCCACAACAGTCTAACAGTATGGAAGGATGCATCAAGCAAAGAGAACCAATTCTCTTTCAACGAATGATTCATGTCCTTCGTTTCCAGCGCATTTTGGGTGAGATTATTAGAAACTTGGCTCGATTTCCATCACCGCTCCCACTGTTCCCAGCCTTCAGTGATAGTGACGGTTACATGCAGTTTTCTTGTTGACACACAAACACACACACACACACACACACACACACACACACACACACACACACACACACACACACACACACACACACACACACACACACACACACACACACACACACACACACCACACACACACACCACACACACACACACACACACAACACACACACACACACACACACACACACACACACACACACACACACTCCTACACTGTGGCATAGCAATGCATCATTTCAGCGCAACAGCTGCCATGGTCAGATGGGAACCGGTTACAATGGAAAGGGAATGGTTACGTTTACGGTACAAGCAATAATAATGATGGTGGACTGAATTATTCTTGTAAATCACCACCACTATTTCATAGCGAATGGTATTAAAACCAATCGCTGTTGTAATGAGAAATGCAGTTTATGTAAATCTCCGACTTCAAAAATTATATTTACAAACCGAAGGGTTATGTAAGCACTGCGTATGTTAGCTATTATGGATTCAAATGCAATTCGTAAAATGTTATTCAGTTCAGTACACGAGCTGTAGTAAAGTATCTGAATAACCAAACATAAAGATAAAAATATATTGATGATACGATTTGGGCTTGTTGAGCGCCTGAAGGTATGCCAAACGTTTACAATACCTGTTATGTGAAAAGATAATAAACAAAATAATAATAATCTTTTAAATTACATTATCTAGTTATAGAACTATTAGTTATAACTAAACATTTCCGTTTCACGGATTGGTTTAATAATATAATGATTTAGTGTAAAACCAGCTGGTAAAGTGTATTATTAATCAATTTTTGTATCAATTCCTTCGGCTGCTCCACTTAAGGTAACCAAAGGGTTTTAAGATAATGAGTAATTCTCATTAAAAAAATTCTTAAAATTGGGAAATCGTGTTTTTTTACACATTTTTTATGGTATATAATATTTTATTGAATTAAAAAAAAATAATCCCGCATAAACTCGAAGGCATGTTTTTGTACACTTTAATGTTACATTTGGCAGTGTTATGTCTATGCTTTAGTCCAGGGGACTCCAAACTAAAGCTCGCGAGCCGCATGCGGCCCTCGAGAGCTTATTATGCGGTCCACAATGACTTTGTAAAGGCTAATATAAATAGTGAATTATGATATTTTTATAGAATATGTAATTGTTGCTTTTTCGAGACGTAGATCAAGCTTCATGTATAGAAAGCGATAAATGTATTGTATTTTCTGTTAGTATTTTCTTTTAAAACCGGTATTGAAACGTTCGCTTTAGCTCAATACAACGATAAAATTGCCCTCAACACCGTTATATGCGAAGCAATACGGCCCGCGAACTGAAAAGTTTGTATATTCCTGCTTTAGACTCTTGTACACTTAGTTTATTTTATAAAAAAAAAATCATCACAAAACATCTTAGATCTAAAAAAAGTTGTATCTTTTGAGATAAACTGTTGATGCAGGCATGAATTCATTACCCAATTTATTATTTGTAAACACTTATAAAAAGGGTTGAGTTCTTTCTCAAAGAGGCTTTGGATCCTATTCCCTTACAAAGCAAATAATGTTTAGATTCAACGGTCTTTATGAAATACACTTCGAACTTGTTCAAAAATTTCATAGCATCATTACTACATACTTCATATCGTAATTAATAATCTATAAACGATATCAAAGCTCCTTTCGTTGATTTGACACAGACCAACCTACAACAACACATGGAACTAAATACATAGCAAGTAAAATACTGTACAGATGGACCGCCCGAATATGCAGTATCTGTTGCTGACCTAGAATCTGACACTACCATCCAATTTCAGCATCGTCGGATAGTGAGACGCGACATAGAAAATTGATTAGAATCGATTAACCTAATGTGCCCCAAACCCAATGGTTCATACCACCGACATACATCGTGCACCGGGGTCAACGGGTGTGTTTTTGTTTGGAACTATTTGCAGGGTTGCGGTCTTTTCGAAGCTTTTCCGTTTTTACTAACGACCCGGGCATCCGATGCCGTCCGATCGTCTGTGTGTGTCTGTGTGTGTGTATGTGTCTACCGTGGTAAATGATGCAGATGGTTGGCACGACCGTACACGGCCTTAGACGGGCATGGCTAATCCCGAATGGATGCCGTACTGGTCGGTTGGTCAGTCAATGATCCCATTTGCATCGTAACCGTAGCAAATATTCGCAATACCCTCTGCGGAATGGAAAACAATTAGCCTTGGTCGGGAAGTTTTTCGCGTTAAACTGCAACTCAGCTGCAGAATAACACAGATACAAGAGGGGAAAAGAGAAAAGAAAAAAGAGAAAGAGCATAATATTCGAGGAGATTCCGTAGACATGAAAGAGATACGTGCCACGTTGATGTAAAGGATGATCACGGAATGGGTGTGGATATTGTTACTAGCAAATGGGTAAAACGGCATCATTCGGCACATTACAAAGCGATGGACGGTCGTACTGCTGTACCATTCAGTAGTAAAAGATAAACCCACTATCATCACGTATTATCACGAATGTGGTAGTTGTGTGACCCGCTGCCGTTTGACAAACTACGGTTGGATCATACGAGCATGGCTAAAAGGATTGTTCCCTTCGGTGCATTTTGAAGAGGAACATAGCGGATTTGAAATAATTATAGTTCTTCTGAAGCTCATGTTATGATGATTCGTGTGATTATGGCAAAGTTGGTTGCAGCAACAGATGAGAGCAGAGACCGTGTACATGTATCAACGAGCAGGTTTTATGATCAATTTGCAATGTAGATGAAATAACTACACTAGCTATCTGAATTAGTTCCTGAAGGACAGGAAAGAGGTTGAATTTATCATTTTCATTCGTTTAAAAACATTTTTTTAATGTTATATTTCTTCTTCTTTGGCTCAACAACCGATGACGGTCAAGGCCTGCCAACCCACTTGTGGGGTTGGCTTTCAGTGACTTATTGATTTCCCCCCATAGCAGGATAGTCAGTCCTACGTATGGCGGCACGGTCTATTCGGGGCTTGAACCCATGACGGGCATGTTGTTAAGTCGTACGAGTTGACGACTGTACCATGAGACCGGCTAATGTTATATTTAGTTGCCACTTTAAACATTATTACAATGAAGATTTTTTCGGTTGACTACATCAAATCTCTTTCAAAACATTACAATGACGCCTCTTTCAAACATCTTCATTATATTGTTCGTATCAAAAGTAGTGTAAAATTTACCTTTTCGAACCTAATGACATGGGCATATTTTTCGTAACTTCTTCTTCTTCTTTGGCACAACAACCGTCGTCGGTCATTACATATAGCAAGATAGTCAGTCCTACATATGGGTGCACGGTCCATTCGGGTCTTAAACCCATGACGTATTGTTAAGCCATATGAGTTGACGGCCCCACCGTCTCCTTTTTTCGTACCATTCACGAAAAAAGTTCTTAAAAGTTACCCAAGTATGGGAATCCGCCTCAAAAGGGCTAACTAATAATTTTTAAAATTAACTACTAGAATTATTCTGAATTTTGTATACACATAATCAGTGATAGTGTACCTGGGTCGTTTTAAATTATCTTGGTTTGGTTAAATTAGGAAATGCTTCCTAATTATATAATGGATATATAATGCTTCCTGCGCATACGAGGCAAACTTTTCAACATAAGCCTTTACCTCTACCAACAGCAAGAGCATGAGGAAAAATACTTCTTTTACAATTCCGTACTCCAGTAATTATTCTGTTGCATTTCAATCCAAAAGTCGATAGGAAGCGCATGTACCGCCAATGCAATGAACGAGACAGTCTGCATGAGAATAATAACAATCCGGTTGTGGTAAGTTCCTAATTTGCGAACAGAAACATGCACAAAATCAAGTGAATGTCTCTGGATCGAACGGTTTTTGGTAACACGCCGATGATAGTCATGTCTATTCAATGGCAGAACAGATCGCGGATCCAACACGATCACTATTTCGTTGCTATGATACGTAGTATAGACACCCGCCAATGTACTAATGAGGATGATGAAAACACACAGGCTGATATCATTGAATCCGTTCGTAGCACGAACGTACGACACTCACTCAGAAATCTAGGGAAGGCAACACATTTCATGTGCCTGGTCATACAACAAAGCGGTAAAAAACTATAGCAACCATTTAGAAACGTCAGAAAATGAAAATGAGTCATCTTGTCGACATCTACCCCAGCAGCACCTTGGCAGAAAAATCAAACAAATCTTGAAGAAGACGGGAGAAATATGTCCTCATAGATATCAAAGCTACCTATACATAGAAGCATAACCGTTGTAAATTGTTATGACGCATTTAAGAGCTCTTAAAATGCCGTCCAAACTGTTCTGGCTAGTAAGAATGACTATAATCAACGTCCCTTGCCAGTCGAAGATGTAAGGAAAACTCTCAGAATTACTTGCTATCATGAAAGGGGATAGGCTTGCCTGCCTCTTTCAATATCCCGACTTACAAATCCAGTCCTACCTAGCAGTGACGTACTGATAGGTTGATGTAGTTTTCGAATCAAAGGTTAGTATCAACAACTTCACAGAAGTAGAGTAGTGCGCAACCGATCATTTAATAGTCATTCAAGGAAAGTAGTTCAACTCAAGGAACCCTTTGCAATGAAATTATTGGTTGCATATTGTTAATTTCTTGATTAATTTAGTTGATTTTAGAGACTTTAAGGGCTGTGTCTGTGCTTCATCGCATGCGATTTTATCGCACGTGCTGTCAAACGCCTTTTCGTATAATATTATGATTAATTGGATGAATTTATTGATATAACGATTATGAAAAATTAAGTTAAGGTTGTTCCTACAAAACACCACACATTTAGTTTGACAGATAAAATCAGATGCGGCGTCCGACGAAATCAAAATGTTTTGATTCCGTCGTACGACGAATCCGCACGTCCGATGTTATCTGTCTAATCTCATATAAAATTTTGTCAGGCCTACCGATAAAATCGCATCCGATGGAGCACAGACACGGGACTAAGTCTTTTAGTCTGCATTCGTCTCACAAACAAATATCTTGCGTGTCAAGCTTGCCATGCTTCGGTATGGAACTGTGGCAGACTGAAGCTGAGGTGGCAAGATAGTGTGGATGCGATTATTATTCAGGTCCAAATGGTGGATTAACAGAATATAGCTGTATTGAACAGTGAGCGGTCTAAACACTTTTGCTGTAACATCTCTTTTTCTTCTGATCGTTGTACTAATGCATTGAAAAGTTATCATAACGGAATGATCAAATAAGTAGTTATGAAAAAAATGGAGGCGCCTATCCTTTCATTGTTGAAAATACTTTTAAGTTAAGTTAAAAAAAAAGCTTATCATGAAAGGAAAGCTTGTCATGTCCTGTCAATGTTGAAAATACTTTAATGTTAAATTAAAAAAAAAAGCTTGTCATGAAAAGGAAAGCATGCCATGTCCTTTCATTGTTGAAAATACTTTAACGTTAAGTAAAAAAAAAGCTTGTCATGAAAAGGAAAGCTTGCCATGTCCTTTCATTGTTGAAAATACTTTAACGTTAAGTTAAAAAAAAGCTTGTCATGAAAAGGAAAGCTGATCATAATTGTCCATGTTACTTACTATGCTAGAGCTTTACAATATAAATTCTACTAAAGCTTATAATTTTCTTTTTTGAATTCTATATGCAACTCATTTATCCTGTATACAACATAGAAAAACAGTACAATGATCAATTTCGAAACTTCTAAACGCTTTCAATAACCAGTGTGCAAGCAACTAAAAGCTGTAGTAGGAGTGAAAGCTCCTTTGCAAGAGACACTGCTTCGTTGGGAATGTTTCATTTCATTCGTAGCTTTAACCACACTTGATGTTAAACTACAATTCGATACTGTTATATTACTTGTTATACTTGTTATATTTGGAACAGTTGTAGATATTTTTTTTTCTAAATATACGAAACAATGGAAGCAATAGCTGAAAAACTCAACTGCAGGATCCTTGCAAGCCATCATATTGAATCTATTTTAGAATATTGCCTTTTATTTTGTTTGTATGATAAACCGTGTAAGCAATCATCCATTGGGCTTTTTCAATATTTATCCTAATTCGTCTTCATGTGTTAAAAATGCATTTTAATGAATATAAAACAGTCTCTATTAGCAAATACATAAACGAAAACTTCACCTCATCACCCAGTTCAACATAATTGTCCGATAGCAAATGAGCCAAATAACCACCAGTCAATGAGTGTTGAAGGTTCGCGGCAAAACCTTTTCACCAAATCATTCCAAAGCGACCCGTCCAAATCTAAACAGATATCACAGACAAAGTTTTGTTTTTATCGCAATCTTCTTCCTTCCATGGTTTCCCTTTTACTCTGCTGATATTGCACGCATCGTGCCACTCGTATGAGTGTTTGTGTTGAACTGTACTAAGATGTTTACAGAACGCTTGTTGGCTAGAGAGACGGATGGAAAGGCGCTACGTGGGGCTGGGTTGCATCCTTTTCGTGTGGGCGCGTGAGTGTGCGATTGTTGACAAGCGAACGTCATCCAAAAGGCATTGGAAGGTTTTGCCGGCTTTCCGACGACTGCGCAGAAGCGACGTGCCGTTCGCTACACAAATACTATCAACTCCCCATCAGGATGGTTTCGTAAGGATCTGCTTGACTCGGTTCCATCATTCGTAGTTCAGCATTGTTCCGGAACAGTCACGCAGCTCCTCCGATCACCGGTACAGGGACAGAACATAAAGTGAGGAGAAAGAGGTGGTACACAAGCAGTATAAAAAAACACACACACGAAAGGACACAGTGAGTATACACACACACACATACATAGGCACAATGCTGCCTGTAGTGCATCCAAGATTAAAAGTGCGACATAGGATAACACCCTTTGAAGGAGTTCAGGAGCGTATCCAACGAAAACCGTAGTGAACGTAGTGAAAAGTGTGCGTATCATTTGCCAACCTCAAACGAGCCTGAAAGTGTTGCCGTTAAGGAAATGAAACGTTACATAAACGGGCTGTAAAAAGTGTCCTGTGTCTTCTATCAGTTCTTCTGTCAACGGCAGATAGATAAGCATCTGTACACTTGACTTAGAGCGTCCGAATTCCGAATTGTTTCAAAAATAAACATTCGAAATCCATCTTTTCGAGGCAAGTAAATATTAGCTGAAAAGATTAGTAAAGAATATAACTTTCACCAACGTCATTTACGGTGTTGGTGCTAGCAACTGCGGCATACAATTTGCTGCATCATGAAATTACGTCTTTCTTATTTCCTGTACCCTTATGTCACTCCCTATGCAAGACGAAAGGTCATGAGGTAAACGCATTGGCGAATTTATCACTAGCAGATTGAGAAATAAACTACTAGGGCCAGGCAACGTTGAGGACGCCATGTCTCCTCCTCATAGCGATACCCGCGCTGGTGGTATTGTATTCGTTGCCGTCGTATTGGCTACCAAACATGCGTGAGAGTGTATACGTGCCTTTGTTTGTCTGGTGCTCTACTGGCGGGCCAATATTTTGCTATCGTAGTGAGCTGTGTTTCAGAACGACCGTGGTGAGTGTGCATGTATGTGTGTGAGTTTGTAGTGGCGTGGATTGCGTGTACGGAAAATTTACCTTTCCACGGAGGAAAAGCTACACCAGCTCCGTGCTCGGAGCTATTATCAACATCAACATCAAAAAGTTACGGCTGCATGACCGCCTCCCCTTATCCGCACAGGAAGTGCCGTGAAAAACAGTTCCCTTATTTCGGAACGTCATTCACCGAGAAAAGTGTTGCTGTTGGGGCTTCAGCAGTTAAGGTGCAGACCAAAATAACAGCGGGTGTGAAAAAGGAGTTCGAAACAAAAAACAAAACAAAATCTACACATTCCGCCGTGGTACGACATGCACGGAAGTAGGAATGCCTTATCGAAGGTGTTTTAGCCCCATGGAGGAAGTGCTGTGTAGTTTGTGATTGAGCTCCTTCAGTTAAAAAAATAGTCCGTTTTCTTCGATTTTCTCATTATCTAGGCAACTGCATATTAGTAGTGTTACCGTGCAGTGGTGAAAAATACAGTGCACAAAAAATGGTTCAAGCGTGGCGAGGGCAATCGGTTTAAAGCCCAACGCCTACTGCGAGTGCTGTGTTTAGTGTATCCCCTGCCTGGCAGGAAGATTATTTAAAGCGTCTTACCCATACCCACACCCAACATGGATCAGCAGCATCCGCTACTGATCGATAGCGAAAACATCCACGACAGTGGCATCATTGAGGATGTACACCAGGAATCGGAGGACACCGGAAACGAGGATTACGGTGATGAAAGCAACCTCGAGTCGAACCTGCGCCGGCGGAAGGGAAAAATTATTTCCTGTGTCGAAAATGGTAAGTATTACGCGGCTGTAGCACGCTAGTTTGGTGGAAGTTTGGCGGGTAATTCTGTCCCCTTGCCAACATACGATCAAAAAATCGTCTATCGTGACGTCAGATCACAGAGAAAAGACTTTGTCCTACTACGCTGGGACCCGCTAGGAACAATTTGCTCTGCGCTTTATTACATCCCAAGTCTATCTACCGACGGCGTCAAGATCGAAACCTTGTGATACCAGAAAGATATCACGGGTAGAGAAGAAGGGAAAAAACCGCTGACCAAAGCATGTCAAATTTACATAACCGATTCCAAAGTCATTATCCTTTCGCAGCATGCACATGGATGCTGCCGTCTTTTGCACTTTTTTTTGTAGACGACACGCAAGAAGCTGTCACAGGATGGGGCGTCCTCGAGTAAATCCCGAGTGCGTGGTGCTAGTCCCTCGCGGGCCACTGGTGGTACCCTTATCGCAGCACCGCACAAAGTTATCGATTTTTCCCAAATCGGTACCGACGTTCTGGCCTGGTATTACGTTCGTTCGCTGGTTTGTTGTTATGTAATGCTCGGTGCTCTAGTACGGACGGTACGGTGCGACGATACGCCGATGATTTGCTTCGCTGGTACGCCGCCACACAAACTGCGCCTCACCACACGAAGCTGGTACGGAGCGTCGGCGAGGAGAAGGGTTACGCTCGTCCGGTTACTACTGTTGCACAATTGCATTATTGCATTGCAACCGCCCGGCGCTTGGACAGAGTAGTACGATACCGTAACCGTCAGATATGAACCACTGAAATGATCTGTATAGTACTCTACAATGTTTATTCATTCTTCAGGTTCCTGAATTTCCGCTTGATACTTTTTATTTTACCACCAAGCCTTATGCCAGGCATTGTATAATAATGCTCATATTTTACGATACCGTGTGGTGTTGGCTTCTGTTTTAGAACGGGAAAAAGTTGGCCACAGACAACCCAATTTGAAACTAAATCTGGTACAGCAACAAGCTTTTTTTCCACCACTGTCGGTAAAGATTGAATTCGCACCGATACTCCCCACTTCCTACCGCACACAGAGACGCGAGCAAATAATGAGCAACAAAAAACATGGAAACAGACGGACACTGTGGCAACTTCCAGCACAATGTTTATGGTAGGATGAAGAACTCAGAGCAGATTGCCGAATTGTTTCGCTTGCTCGTTTCGAATTTTGCCGTTTTTTTTTGTTCCTGTTTTTTCTTCATGTGAACACTTCTTCTGGGCTGTTCATTTCGACCCTTCCGCTTCATTATGTCAATTGTGTCTTCTACTTTACAACATAAAAGATACAAACTTACCCACAAATACTCACAAACCATGGCCCTTTTCCGTTCATTCGTTGTTGACCCATCTTTTACTGGTAACCGCAAGCATAAGGTTACCAGAGGTGGTAAATTAATTCCTAAGAAAGCACAACATCGCCGCCGAGCGAGCCATTCAAGCGTGGCTGAGTTCAATTGATTTTCGTCGAAATTGTGTTTGCTCACCAAACAGAGCGTTGTGATTAGATTTGTTTGGTGATGTAAGATTCCTTTGGACGCTCCATCGATTCACCGAAAAAGAAAGTTCTTTTTTTTGTTGGGTGGAAACATAGGGTAAACAAATATGGAGCATTTTTCAATTTTGATTTTTCGTTTTTTTTTCGATTTTATGGCTGATTAAATGCCTGTAAGCACAACTAAAACATGTGTTTCATTCGTGGAAACCCCCATCAGGGGAGTAAAGCTGTCCATCGAAGCTAGGATGGGGATATAAAATGAATATAAAATAAAAAAACAAAAGAAGGTAGCTCAATAAAAATTACATTGCTTTTAGTTTATTGCTTTTTATTGCTTTGCGTAATATTTTGCGACTGTGCATTGAATTTTTTTAGTTAAAGCGCTCAAAAAAGTTAAATGTAAATCAGCTCAACCCGCTATTCCAGGAACAAGCAACGCATTTTAATGAGAAACAGAATTTGAAACGGGCTGCTAACCATGCCTCTGCATTGCTAAAATATCCAAAGGCAGCCATCAAAAATTCACCACAATCTTCCACCAGTGACCGTGCAGATCGAACGGAAAAGGATATGTTTTATGTAGCCGTGTGGATAGCCATATGCACAGGGCGTAAAGTGGAAACGTGCGTAAAATTGATGAAGAAATGGTGTTTCGCATTTTACGCTGTATTAACAATTTCAACCTCTAACAAATAGCACCTACCATTTGTGTATTTCGTTGCTCGTTGGAATAATCAATGTCGCTTCAACTGTTGAAACAAATTCACCCAGAACGTGCAATTCGAATCTGTTTCTGAATGGATTCCAAAGAATGTTAATGAGCTTCACCATCCCAACGACAACGGCAACAAAGGCAATGAATTCCTGCTCGGTGGCTCAACGACACAGATCGACCAATTCTGTTGAAGGGTGCAAAATAAGGATTCGTGCATGAAGCATTTAAATATCTTGTAACGTTGATTTGAATGGTGGTCCATATAGCAACGCTGACATTGATTGAACGATTGAGAAAACTTTTACCAATCCAGGGTCAGAAAAGTTTCCCGTCCGTGTGCATCATTTTCCTGCTCCCACAATACTGTTCGATACAGAATCTATGGCAACCGCTCGGCACTGTATGTAACGCTTAACGGAGCACTTTATTTTCCTTACAGCAGATTTTCTCAATCCTTCGTTGCATTGATCAAACGAAAGTAAAGAAACAGGTTTACATATTTTGGCACACACGTTGATTATGACACTCTAAGAAGGAATATTGATGGTGCGCTATTGTACTATATTTTTCTATAAAATGTAGTTTACAAAATGTAATTGATTATTGATTATTTAAATTAAATAGATGAGATCAATCCCCTACAAAAGCTTCTGCTATTTTCCGTGACGACTTACACGATCATCCGCGGACCTGTACATGTTTTAGAGATTTAATTAGTACCACGCAGCTGGATAGTCAGCCCTTGCTACGGTCCATACGAGGCTTGACCCCATGACGGGCATACTATTAAGTACGAGTTGATAACTGATCAAATGGATTTGAGATAGGAATCATCTGTATAAGTATCCATATCGAATAGTAATAAATTAGTTTCAATTCGTATTAGAAATAAGATCCTTGAGATCTTAATATTTAATAATATTTTAATATCACATTTCGCCCAGTTAACCTGCTTGTTTTGTGCTTAAAAACACAAAAAATAAGTTGAAATGTGTTCAAATTTATTTTTTGAGTTGTACATTAGTATGGCTCGGAAACAAACTGGATAATTCGACTGTTTCGGATGAAGTAGAAATATCGCGCGAAACAACTAGCTCTGTTTGCAAAATTGAGCTACTTTTTGTCGCGCGAGACGTTGTCGCTTTAATGCTATTTGAACGGTATTACGATAGGAATTACCGACAATAGCACCCTTTTTGAATAAATCCAAAAGAAATTTCCAAAGTTACTTTCTAAAAAGAGTGAAATTTCTTTCATATAAAATTCATTTTCCTTGAACATTAATCATTACTGTACAAAAGCTACATATGTGACAATGTACACAACAAGTTGGTTAAACATTTTAGCAAGATGATAGTTATTTGTGTCTCAACCATTCATACCAAGACCAATCGCAAAGTTGTCCGCCGCAAATACCATGGAATCTACTAGACTTTTCGTACCACACAACCAGATAGCAAGATCAGCTAGTTGCACTATTGCATCGGTTTTCAACCTTTTTGTAGCCTTTTCCCCTTGTAGGATGCATGTAGGATTTCATTCCCCACTGACAAGTTCATGAGCGGGGGGAGAGCGTGGAAACCCATGGAACTTAACTAAATGTTGATCAAACATTTACACTTGTTTGTACATTAGTATTTTTATTTATTTAACATTTGTATATTTATAAATAAATCGACGAACCTCATAAGTCTTCTGACATCTGACTGATCTCTATAAATTTGACTCAACAAAATCTCGGATGATACTAGCACACTTCGGGACACTTATGAACACATCAATTGCGTTTGTGTAAATATTTATATTATTGGAAGCGTCAGATTAACACAAGTGGAGGCCCTAAACGTTCAAGCAAATAAAGGCCCTTCTAAAGTTTGGAGCCAAAGGTTTTCTGAGAAATTCTAAACCAGAGAAGGATTCAGAAGCAAATTTACTTGTGAGTGAGGAATAGGAAGGAGGATTCTTTTAGGGAGTCCCGAGACCTTTGGGCCCACCGCTTAATTTGCGTACAAATTATTTCTCTCACATTTACACAATTACATGCAAAAAAATAGTATGTATAGATTTTTATTTACAAATTACTTGCGTGGTGGAACGATATCAGAATATTTAATGTTCAAAAAACTTCGTAGCATACAATTTAAAATCAATATAGTAGGTGGAATAGTTATATTATAGTTATAAAAGCAGCTTGGGATGGTTCTAGCTTAGGATTTAAATTTTACAAGCTTTTTTTTATATAAATGAAAACTAAATGTGATTTAATATAAATACTTACTTATCATTTGAATGCAAAGTTCTTCTTCTATTTGGCATAACGTCCTACGCGGACATGCCGGCCTTTACAGGCTTTCGAGACTTAATTCATTACCACGCACCCGGATAGTCAATCCTTGCAACGGTGGAACGGTCCATTTCAGGCTTGAACCCATGACGGCTATGTTATTGAGCCGTTCGAGTTGACGACTATACCACGAGACCGCCGCAAAGTTGAATGCAAAGATATGCAAATGTTTAATTGAAACTTCAAACTGTGTCACTCTGAGGGAACTTTCAATGTTTGTTACGTAACTTATCATATATTGATGGCATTCTTATTATTAGATCACAGCTAGATTTTCCATTTCTCTGAAACTTTCACAATCTCCATGGATTACATCTCGAGCATACAGTTTGTATCTACCCGGTCCACATGCCGAAGTGTTAATCTAATGATGTCCCTTAAAACGATTAGCATGCACTTGATACCTTGTTCTTATTATCTCTTCCACTAGAACGTTTGGTTGGTCATCGTTGAAAAGTGATTATGGGAATATTTCCAGGCGAAACTGTTGCACGAGCAACTTTTTTTTTTGAATGGCCAGCGAAAGAAACTTGCCAACCGTTTGGATTGCTGGCAATGTGATTATCTAATTAGCTGTCGATCATTCTCATATGGGCGTGCGATACTCAGACGCTTATTGAATGGTAGATTTCTTTACGTGTCGTTTTTATTGATTTATATGAAATAATAATCATATGAAAATGTATGCTGTTTCCGTTGGGCATTGATTGACGTGTCGGTTTACCGTGCCGTTACCATTGCTGAACAGTAGCAATCCCTAGCGCCCGACTGGAGGTGCCAATTCCGCAGCACGAACAAAACACAAAGCGTGAATGGAAAGCGGAAAATAATGCACGAAATGCGTTATACACAGCTACTAGAACCTCATGATAAACGGAAAGGATGCGTGGTAGAAATACGGTTGCACATCAATTTGATTGCATCAACATAGTGGTTTGCGATTTGCGACACTATGTGGCTTGGATTTATACAACTCATTTAATTCAATTTACAATAACGTCTGTATAGTTTTAATAATTTTCAGCATTACACAACATTTTTTTACTACACTGTTAACAATTGCGAAAGTCTCATGTGAAAATCAGACTGCACAAACGGACTGCCTCCTAATGTGCCCCTTGATAAACATATCGTAATTATTTTTTTATGAATAGAGTTTTCCTATTTTGTGATTTGATAGTATTTTGATGATAGCAAATGCAAATCGCAAATTGAAACTAATGGCAAGAGATTCTACTGTAACGCTAGAAACACGTAGGGTAAGTGTACCAATTGTGGCTATAGCACCAATTATGCCTATTTGCATTCTTAAACCACGAATGGATTTTTTATTTCAAATAAGTTCAATTCTTTAGTTCAGTGCTGGTCACTTCTGTTTGTTAAATATCACCCTTTTAAGATGTGTTGCCAAGATGTATGGTATCTCTTACCATTTTGCTAATAGCAGTACTGTAGGATATTAGCGATTTTCAAACTTCTTGTTCTTCTTCTTTGGCTCAACAACCGTTGTCAGGCCTGAATGTATCACTTGTGGGGTTGGCTTTCAATGACAATGCAGATCTTGAGAACGTAGGTCTTAACAGCTCACGTGTCCTGAGAGGTCGTTCAGGAGCATAAAGATTCAGCTTTTCTAGCAGGTATGGAGAGTCTATGTCCCCGCTGATTAACTTCGCAACAAAAGTAGCTTGTAATGCCTGACGTCTATGTTCTAAGGTTTGTAGACTAAGAAGCATGTACCGTAACAGGTAATCTAATAGTTGTGATGAAACCTATTGCAATTGGTATATTGCTGTTCTGGAGAATCTTTTTTATATGCTTTCTATCCTAGCCGTCCAGACGTGACAGTATGGGGAGAAAAGAACTGAGTTAGATTCTAGGATGGAACGTACTAATGCGGAATATAATGCTTTCACACATATTGGATCTTTTATCTCAAGAGTTAGCCTGATTACAAATCCTAACATCCTATTGGCCTTGGTAATTATAGAGTGGTAATGCTCGCAAAAGGATAGTGATGAATCAAGGATCACACCAAGATCCCTGACTGATGATACGCGAGACAACTTGTAACTGTGTAATGAGTAACAAAAGTTTAAAGGGTTTCGTTTCCTGCTGAATGTTATCGCGCTGCATTTATCCACATAGAGGCTTAGTTGGTTTGCCACACTCCAATTGCTGAATAGGTTGAGATTGTTCTGGAGTGCGAAACAATCATCAATTGACCTGATAACTGATTGTGCGATTAATTGAGGGTGGATATCAATACAAATAGTGACACAAAACGAAGATTTGAAACTGTTAATTTTACTTATTTAATCGTGTTCATTTACTAACTTGCCTGCAGCGAATTTATTACTACTTGATTTGAGTTAAAACAATGTCACAAATTGATTTTTGGTGTAAATATCCACGAGTTTAGGCTTACAACCACAATTCGTACAGCTATGGCGAATTGCTAAGAACACTATAGCAATAATTGGTAACTTGAGATGCAATTTTTAATCGAATTTTTTTCTTATTTCGATAAACATTGAGTTAAAATAAAAAATACTTTCGTGTTCTACACATTATTGGCTTCTAGAAAGCATAAAGACTTTTAAAATGTTACCCAATACTTTTTTTACAGGAGTAAAATCGGTATCTTGATGACATAATTTAGCCATAATTGGTACACTTACCCTAATACCAATCCAATTCCTTTCAACCCCAATTTGTTTCAAACGAACTGAAGATGGCGTTAATTCAGGTAGTCCTTTTTTCACCAGAGAGGATCATTGGTTATAATTTTATTGATACACCCATCGAAAATGCAGCCAAAACCCCAGTCCTGCTAACAGTACAGATTTTGTTTCTAATTTGTAAAACATGCAACATATTGAACATCACATGTTATGTGATATAGAATAATCAATTTGATGATTGTACAATATATGTAATGGCAAATAAACATTTTTGGAAAGATGAACATATTTATGGAGGACCATGAAGATGGCTGGATAAAATACACTTCTGATTATGGTGATGCAAGAACATTGCAGACAGCACTTTTTAAATTTGATTGCTGTATATGACAACTTTTCTATAGTTGTACATGGAGTTGGAGGTCGAAAATTTTTGTGTTACGTAATTATTGGTTGACGCCTAATTGTTCTTCCCACGCGTGTTAAAATACCCTTGAAGCATTAAATATAGCTGCAACGAGTTGCCTGAAAGTGTAACCAAAACTCAATCTACGAGCTCTAAAAATAACTTATTTCTACGACTTTTTTTGCTCGCCCAAAGTACACAAATCCATCGCACAAAAACTTGATTCGCCTTGAATGGCTGTTCCTTCATTGGGCTGGAGGTTTAAGCTTTTTTCGGCCATTTGATTTTGTGAAATGGATACCGATGTACCTGATAAGCTTTCTATGCAAAGTTTGTATCGCGTTAACTGTTTGATTCTTGAAAAGCTATTTTATTTCCTTTCGCCATAACGCGCTCACTGTAGTAGACATTCGTTGCTCTGGTAGTAGCCAGAAATGTTGCTTCGTCAACGATATTTACCAGCCAAGCACAACGAACGCACAATGAACACCGAAACAGGTGGGGAAGGGGATCATCGTTTGACGTCAGCAAAATAGTGGATCCAAAATCGATGCCAGCGCAAAAGGTAACAGCTGCCATGTCTATATTTTAGCTGTTCAGACCTTTGAGGCCAGTACAAAGATTCCTTGATTCTAACGTAGTGGCATGTGATTCATGGCACCATTTTCCCCCTCAGTTTGTTCCAGTTTTACGAGCCGAACGAATCCAACCGATAGGTGCTAATGAGAATGATGTTTATTAATTTCATTTGCTCACGGTGTTTGCTACGTAAGATTTGTGGCGTGCTAAATGAGACATCATGACATTTTAAAATATCAATTATATTTTCGTAAAGGCTATACATTACTGGTTACTGTATGAACAAAAAAGTAGATCGTTATCAAAGTCAATTCCTTCAAACATTTTATGGTAAATTGTTACTTTTTTGCTTATCTTATCTTAAGATAGCATTGAATGGTACAATTCAATTATTAAAATGTTATCGAAAGAACACCGATAACCTAAGTAAAACATTACGGCCCACTGCACAGTGCAAGCAACCTAGTTGATGCCCCAATGTAATGGTTGCGTCATGTTGGCGAATGCTCTACGGCACACAATCACTGTAGGGGAGAAAAGTTTGCGGGAAGATTAAGCTACATGATATCCTTTTGCTGACACTTTAAATTAATGCTTTCTGAAGATTAAGACGATTGCTTACTACTTTGCTGAATCAGAGCCAAAGCGATGGAAGCAAGAGATTCTTTTATTAGCGCACCCAAGCAGGTTTCATTAATTAAGATTAGGTTTGTTGTTTTTTTTAATTTTTTTATTTGATCGATATAAAGTAAACCCGGGGAATAGACATCAACTAAACTAAACTGCACTGAACTCGACGAGGTAATTTCGCAAATATACTTATTTGTATTTGTAAAAATCCTTAAACGTATCGAACGAAATAAAACAAATGCCATAAGACCTTGTAATCGAAACGATAACGACCGGTGGTGTAAAAGCACTCTATGATATCAAGTTATAGATACTAATTTTATTATATTTACTCAACCTAACCTGAAAATAATGATCGTGTTGGATACGTACCGACCCGGTCGAGCTAATAAAACTGATATCAGATTTTGCTCATTATTGCCGTTCCATTTGTTTCTCGCATTTTATTTCTCCTCGCCAGCATCAAGATTAATACGGAGACGTGTGCCTTGTGCCGGCCATTTGATGACACCCCGTCGGCTATGGCTGAACAAAATTCCAACCCAGTGTGACGTAGTGATTGAATTTACAGGTAAATACAATTACGAACCCAAGCATTCAACCTCTGCTGCACTTGTCGTCCTCCCTGTGGGTAACGGATGAATTCCCTTTCTCACCTTCACCACAGAAGACGCCCCAGACGATGCGCTACGATGGCTACTAAACAGGATCAAGGCAAACCCTCCCGAAGGACTGGGACTGTCAGCGATGGTACGAGCGCACGAAAGCACAAAACGAACCGCATTCTATATTACCGCCCCAATGAATGTGTAAGTAATCGGTCCCCCCGTCCCCCAACACTCTTGCAGAAAGTTGTCATCAAACACCAGAGCGAACGATGGCAAAAATGCATCTGAATCAGCACCAAAAGCCAGATAAGGCAAGAAGTGCCTCGAGACAGAACTTGAAAACAAAAACTTCCTTTGCTGTGAAATGTCATCTAATCTTTGTGAAACGCGTTCCGTTTGAAATTGCTCTCGCACAAAGGTCCCCAATCGTAACCACCCCTGAACGATCGCTTCGCTTCTGTTGCTTTGACCTCATGCCGTAAAACTGCTTGCGTGCCTTCGACCTTGCGTGTCGGTGTGATAGACCCGTTTCCTTTCTTTCCCTTCATAGATTATTCAAGGCGGCCGAAGATGCTCGCCTGCCAAAGCGACTGCGAACCGACCTCGGTGGCGCATTGAAGGAGTTCACCAAACGGGAAAGTCATTGCTTCGCCCAATCGAAGGACAACGAGGGTGCCAACAGTCTCTTCACGTCCCAGGAACGGCAATGGCTCGTGCTACAGGTAAGCAACTCATCAATATGAAATGCACACCACCCACGGCAGAATCTTTGATGGATACGAATCCCAGCATTTCGGTCGCGTATCAGCTGATTGCTGCCGTTTCTGTCACGCTCTGGCGCTGGGATGGCGTCAGTGATCGATATTTTACTAATACACGCTCCATCACTTCCATCCATCATGTTGCTCTCACGTTCGCAACGCTACAGGTACTGCAGGGTTTGCGAGCGGGGACGCTCGATCTAAAAGCACTGCAAGGCAGGGCGCAGGTCGAGGAGGGACAAAGCATCGGTAAGTGGCATACGCACAGTAGAGATATTTTGGGGACTGTTACCGAAACGTTACCATCATTAAAAGCACTCATCGTCAACTGCCATGTCAAATCATCATCACCATCATCATCAACACCATCGTTCCTAATCTTTTACCGTATTAGTCTGGTGAAACTAATACTGACTGTAGCTGAGATTGCAAGGACGAATACGCGGATGCCAGGCGCGCCTGGTGTCCCAGAAAGTAGCTGTTTCTCTTTTTTTTTTTTGCATGGCATTTCATCCTTTCTGCTATATTTGAACCGACACCACGGAGCTTTAGCCATCCATCCAGAAAAAGGCTACGATTGACGATGGAAACTTAAAAGTTGTGCCAACCAGCTCTTTATCCTTTACGCCACTCTTTACGTTTCTCGGTGTCCATTGCATGGTTTGGCTGGTGCTATGATAACCTTTCACAAACCACACACACACAGCCAGTCACGCTACCTCGAGATATCCGAGCGTTGGTCTCCAGTGAATCAAACTTCAGTCAGCTACATCCCTTGTGTGTTTGTGGATCATACCTTGCAATAACGCCGCATCCTTGCTTTAGAAGTGTTTTGGGAGGATTTTGTTTGCTCAACTTACATGCGGTTCGTGTGTGCATGGCATGGGCTTTGCTCAACATGTGTTCAACGCCTCGGGACGCTCGGGACGCTGGAGCATTACTGGAGCGTTTGGCCATCCCACTAATCTGCTTTCCAACGAGATCAAGTCCGGTCGGGTAAAGTCGACCACTCAGCAAAACTTGTTAAAAGTTTATTGTTGGATAGCAAGTCATGAGTCGTCTTTTTCGATGGAAAAAGCAGAAGGTGGGCATGAGGCGATAAGGAGTACAACAGTGAAAATACACAATCCACACAAGGATGCGCTTGAAACGCTGAAAAAGCTATTTGTTACAATTTTGGGCTCGTTGTGCAAAGAGATATATTTGTATTTATTTTGAAAGTATAATGGTCCTAGGTAAAGATAAAAATTGTTCAAGAGTAGTTATGATTTTGTTGGGATTTCGTTTAGGATGATGTGCTATTTTATTATACTTTCCTAATTTTGGAAGAATATTGGGCCCTTAAGTGTTTATTACTATGTCGTTGAAATAATTTTTTAACTGTTTTACATGCAGCTTTACATTCTCACTGTAACAGTTCCAGTAAACTCCAGAAAGTGTAAAACAAACCGTATATGTTTGTTACCCTTGATATACCCCGATGCATTTTTTCCTACTTAGTCAACCAATCGATACATCCAAAACAAAAGAACGAAAAGAGGATATGCAAAAACAACACAACTTGTTGAACTATGCCGCCGGCGATGTATGTACGTCACATCGATGAAGTATAGCGATACTAACAAACTGTTCATTAATGTAAGCGAAAGAACAATCAACCAATTAGCACTAATCGATAAAACATTATGGGAATCGTGGTGCTGCTTTTGTCGTTTCCTTTTCATCTTGAAAAAGGCACGTTAAGAGCTCATTCAGTTTTTCATTTAAGTGATTGTGACACTCTTTGCCAGTGCCTGTACTTGATTGGCAAACTGTTTACCACACATTTCAAGAGAATACTTCTTTGAGATAGATGTACTGGTAGATGTTCAATTAACATATTTTCTGGGTACATTGTTATGTCATCTATATGGCAAAGGAAACTAAAGTGAAGATAAAAATATGCTTTTTTTTTTAATAATAACATTGGTATCATCAATATAAAATCAGTACGAATGCTTTGGCTTTATTCGAACGTCGATTTTAAACTTGATTTACTCCCTTTTAATATCCTTAATGACGTGTGGGACATGGCTAACATTATGAGCTTTTAATGACCAATCGCATCAGGATTAGGGACACAAGCTCTGCAATCTCAGCTGTGAGACAAACACATTTTTCAGGACATAATTCCATGGGAAGTATCTCGGGTTTCGCAGGTGAGACCGTCGGGCTACGGCGAATGTTAATTAATCTAAGGACTCGTGATACTATCTCACCGGTCGGCTGTACCGAAACCGAGCCCTACTTTTCAGAACCGGTACTCAATTTAATTTTCTTTCTAATAAACTAACGACGAACAACACCGTTTGCATGGTTTCCAGTGGCCGCCTGGCAGGAGCTAGGCCTAATAACGCAGGTTTTTCCGCTCCACGAGACTACCGCCTTGCAGCAGCTACAATCCAGCTGGGTACGGAAATTCTTCGCACCGCAGCCCCTAGGTAATAATTAATGTAGCTTGTTCCGGCGCTTCTACTAACCACTTATTTGCTACGCCTAGCAGTAAAAGAAGAAACATGTTATCCTTTTATTTGTCTACTTTTTTTGTCTTATTACGTGTTTTTTTTATTCATTATTTTTTCGTCTCTGTTCGCGGTGGTATCATTCACTCCGTATTTAAACTGTTCGTTTCCAGACGACATAGCGGCATACTTTGGAGTTAAAGTGGCGCTCTACTTTGCCTGGTTGGGACACTACACCTGTGCACTGTGCGTACCAGCCGTCCTGGGAACGATTCTGTACGCTGGGCTTTGGGGTCGAGGACAGGTAAGGCAAATGGTCCTAGCATGCAACGGTCGGTAGTATGATAAATAATAAGCACAAAAAATACCGACCAAGACGTACGAACCGATCGATGGAAACGGATCTACCACAATACAGTTTACGACGGCACTACTAACCTCCACGTCGGTATCCATGTACATTGGACACGTTTCCTTGACCGCTTATGTCTCGTTTCAGACGGCTCAAGACATTGGACACGTCATTTTCTCGCTTTTCAACGTTGCCTGGGCGTCACTTTACCTGGAAGCGTGGAGGCGGTACTCGGTCGAGCTGGCTTTCCGCTGGGGCACATTGTCAACGCCGCCCGAGCTGCTAGAACCGCCGCGGCCACTGTACAAGGTCTTTACATCCCTTCGGCGTCTGTCAAGGACTTGCGTTCCGACTCCTACCCACAATGCTACCATTTCACTCACAATCCTTTACCTATGTGGTGTTCTTTTTTTTTTCTTTTTTCGCACTCTCTTTCTCTTCTGCGACAGGGGCCACTCGAGGAAAGTTCCGTGACTGGACGGTTGGAGCCGAAGGAAGCACCGGCCTGGCAACGGCGAGCCTTCCGTTATCTAGTTAGCTTTCCAATTATAGGCCTCTGCCTGGTGTTGGTGTTTGTTGTGATGTTCCTGATGTTGAGACTGCAGGTATTTAGACATAATCTCGACGTCATACGACACCCGCCCCGTTTATGGTCCTTCTATGTGCAACGCACGCTTCGCAAATCACTCGAACCGAAAGCAAAAAAAAAAATCGGTCGCGGTGAATGTTGGTGCTTTTTATTAGATTTTTTATGCTTTGCTTTTTGTTTTGGTTACGCTTCTTTCGAAACATTTCTATACCCTCGTCATGTGCTGTTTGTGTGGCACTTTACCAAACATAATCGTATCCTCTCATGAATATTCATACACGTTGACTGTACTATTCCGTTTATTCCCTATCCCACTCCGATGTTGTACCTCTATATGAAACATTAATCGCCTTGTTTTTCACTTCATAGCACTTCACACAGATACACGCAAACGTACACGCGCATTACATTACGTTACTACTAATTTACAGGATTGGCTCGATCAACACTTACCCTATAGCAGTGCTGGCCTGTGGGAGTGCATGTGCATAGTGTCTCAGGTCTGAAATTTATGTTCTTTACGTTCTACCCCAAATCCCTGGTATAACTGTAGTTTTCCCTTCACTGCCCTTTCACGTTCAAATTCACACTATCCTTTTGTCATTGGCCATAAGCCCAATCTATCTAGCTGTACGTGTTTTGTACGATACGTTGCGCTTAAGCTCGATTAATATTGCACCAAAATCCAATAAATGTTCGTCGATAGGACGGTAGCGCTTATAGCTCGAAATCGAATGAAGTGTTGCCTGGTGGATGACATCCTCGTCATCAATAATAATCAGCAACACCAGCAGCAGCAGTATTAGCAACGAGCTTTCGGCAAGAGGCCACATATCACGGGCATTGATTTAGTGCCTGCCATACGAATACGAGCATCATGCTTTGTATAATCGTAGTGCGTTACCGTATCGTATGTCGCTTAAGGGGTTAAAAGGAACGTCGGCGATTGGCTTTCTGTTAGTTATTGATTTGTGAATGACAGTTTCTACTTAAATTATTCAATACTAGGCCGTTCGCAATGCACTTGATTTTGGCGTGCCCTTTTTGTCTTTATACACATTTTAATTTACACAGGTTCATAAAGAAATTGTATAGCTATTTCATAATAATATCATAATGATGTCACACATGCTTCAAAGATTTGTATGATTTGTTATAAATTTTACAAATATATTTTCTATTGGATCGGTCGAAACTAAACCAATCTATTTAAAAGGCTACCATTGTGTCTGTGCGTTAAAAAAGTTTTAATATTTTTTAATCATCATAAAATTTTGATCCATATTAATAGTTTTGGGTCCATCTACGATACGGTGAATTTTAACGCGTAATTTGCTGTATTGCTCAAAAGGAAGGATGAAAAAACCCTACCAATGTGTCCTGTCGGCATAGAGCTTCAGTCACAATTACAATCGAACAGAAACAAAATCGATTTAAAATTGAAGTTACACGACTGCAATCATATTATCATTCCATGTTTCAACCATCTCTATAGCTGTATGTCTTTTCTCTCTTTCTCCCTCTCTTTCTTTCTGCCCTGCTTTCTCGCTCCCTCTCTTCGTTTTATTCTGTCTGTTTGTGGTTCATCCCTTATCCCTTACCACGACTCGTTCGACCTTTATCCTCTGCTCCGATCCATCGATGCGGCTGGCGTCACTGCGACACCACTATCACTGCAGGACTGGTGGGATGCAAAGCTGCCGGAGCAGGGCGTTTTCAGCTGTTTGAGTGTTATTCCAAAGGTCCTGCTAGCAGGCGCCATTACACTAATGGACGAAGCGTACTACAAGCTCGCCGTCTGGCTGAACGATAAAGGTAATTCAATGGTGGGGACTGATGCGGACAGATGGGACAGCTTAAGGCAAGCCAATTTATACAATTTATTGTACAACTATCGACAGAGAACTATCGGCTGCAGTCGAAGTATGAAAATCATCTCATCGCCAAGGTGGCCCTTTTCCAGTTTGTCAACAGCTTTCTTTCGCTCTTTTACATCGCCTTTTACCTGCGCGATCAGGACAAACTCAAGGAGGTAAGCGTGTGGCAAGCGGAGTGAAATTTTAAACCTAATTTTCGAACGAGCAAAAACAAGCTTCCTTTCCCTATCTGGCCTAAACTTATTTTGCTGGTTTGATATTTTTCTTTCTCTCGTGCTTTGGGAAAATTAAATTGCTAATATTCATCCATCGACTCATATCGTGTTTCTTCTCGGGTGACAGCAACTGGCTGGGTTGCTGATATCGCGGCAAATTATCGGTAATCTACGCGAGTCAGCCTGGCCGTACTTGGTGGAGCAATGGCGCCTGGCGAAACTAAGCTTCAAAATGTGGGGTGCCCTCAGCCCAACGCAGGAGCATCCTCCTAATGTTGCGTCCTCTGCTTCCACCAGCACCAGCGCATTGACGGTGGGCTCCGGTGATGGGAAGCCGCTCGATGAAGGGAAAAGCCCCTCCGAGTTCTCCTCTTCCTCAACTCCGCCGAAACGATCAATCGGGCAGGCAGAAGTTGAAAGCTCGCTGTACAAGGTAAGCAACAACGCAACAACCATCTTGGTGTATCCCACATCTGCACGGTTCCTGAGCTGTTGGATCGATTTAAGCGAGTAGACGGGATGTAATTGAATTTCGATAATGATCTTCATCATAGATCCATAAGTATATATTTACTAACCATCCACATAATGCGGCATTTATTTTTCGACAGTACGATGGTACATTTTCCGACCATCTGGAAATGTTAGTTCAAATGGGTTATGTAGTGCTGTTTTCTGCCGCATTCCCTCTCGCTGGACTGTGCGCTTTGGCTAACAATCTGCTCGAAATCCGTTCCGATGCATTCAAACTGGCGCATGTACACCAGGTAACACGATTCAGAACCGTCAGCATTGGTTCATCAGCACACATTAAACGATTTAATTCGCCCAATTGTCCCTAAATCCTCCAGCGTCCATTTGGTCAACGTGTAGCAAATATCGGCACCTGGCAGAACGCGCTTGGTATGCTCGGTCTGGCTGCGGTTATCGTTAACTGTGCCCTGATTGGACTCTCGGGCCAAGTGTCTCGTCTATGGCCTGGCCTTACCTCCACCCAGACGGTCATTTTGATCGTGGCGCTCGAGCACATCATGCTTGGATTGCGGTCCGCGTTGACGTGGCTACTGCCCGAGCTACCTTCCTGGCTTGCAGCCGAAATCGCCCGTGCCGAACACTGTCGACGGGAAATGCAATGCAAAGGACCCTCCCCGCGACAAACGCCTCCCTCACCACCATCCTCTACTTCCATCTCGCACCATGATCAGGACTTCAACAGCAATCAGGACATTTTCGACAAAACTGAACAGTCCGTTGGCAGGTAAATGTTGTAAAGGGGTAAAATTCCATCTTAATGTCCGTCTTTTCAAGTGTCTTGTATCACGCACAAACGGTATCTGGATCTCATTCACCAACCTCTTTGTCATTCTTCCAAGATTTCACATATCTCCTAGTCATGACAATAACCCAGACAGTGGTGAGCTAGAGCGAGCTGCCAAGCTGGATAACCTCGGTATTCACCCGACTTCTCCCGCCGCTCAACAAATGCGCCAAGAACAGCAGCTACAGCAGCAGCAGCAACACCACCACCACCATCACCATCAACAACAGCACAAAAACTCCCAGAGCAGTTGCGATAATATGGACATTTTTGCCATGGACACGCGCGATGTTTCGCCCGATTCGCCGATCTCTCAGGTAGTAGATATGTTTTTGCAGGCAAGAACTATAAGCCGTCTTCTTTTTTCGCTCCAATTCCACTTTATCTGGCTCACCAATTTAAAAACAACTTTAGCTGCTCGACACATTCTTCCGTGGCAGATAACTGTCTTCATTCCGATGTTTCCAATATGTCTCCTTGCAAATCATGACGGTTTTTTTGTACTGAATGCTTTCCAAATCACAGCAAAGGAACTTATTGTGATAGGCACTATAATTTGGCAAACAATTCTTCACTGTATCATTTCACACCTTAAGGTTTGTTTAGGAGTCGAGTACAATTGAATGAGGAATATCGTGCTTTTTATGATATTTTTAAACCAAGTAGGAAGAATGTTAATGAACTCTGTGATTCCGTCATTCTCGTATGTATGTTGTGAAATGACTGCGAAATATATTGTAAATAGTATGTGCAATAATGAGAATGGCTAGAGAAGTTAAGATATTAATTCTGTGCGATGTACTATAAATGTCATGTCCTCTTTCGCTCAAACACTCAACGAATATTTTTATTGTAACATAAAAATGAAAATGAAATGATCATTTTTTCAACTTATTGTGTAAAAAATATGCATTTTTGGATCAAATTGAATATTATCACGTAAAAAAACTTCAAATGTTTGAAAAATACTATACATTTGATGTATAAACATGTAGTTCGTTTTCATTATATTAATTAATTCTTCATTCTTCTTCATTTTAAAATTTTCTCTACAATTACTTATAGAGATTTTTAAAAAATGACACAATATTGTGTCCTTCATTTATTACCCTATCTTCAAATGTTCCTTTGCTGCAGTTCTCTTTATCAGAGGAACGCTTCGAAACGGTTGAAGTCTGTACATAGAAAATGTGTCACAGAACTGTTTGTGAAAGGGTTCCTCCACCTAGCATTTATCTTCACTCAGTTTTGCTTCACTCTTTTTTGCTGGAATAAAAAAAGAAAGTATTGTATCGTACTCAACTCAACCATTTCCCTAAATACCTTCTTCATACATTTACTTATACCATTTTGTATTGTGTTTTTCTTATCTTCATATTTTCTCTAACCCTTAAATTGTTTCCTAATTAACTATATACGTACTAAATCACGACTCCTGCGAATGTTTTCTCATCAAACACTCCAAACCCAACAAAACCATCACGATAAAAATGCCAATTCTAATAACGAAACGAAACCCTGCCCTCTCTAGACAAGCACAGTATTATTACGACCTCTTCAAGATTCTCCCCTTAGTGGTCAATCTGCACAAACCGTTGCATTAGAATCGACACAAACGAATTCAGGGTATGATATCGAATCTTTCTACCTACTCTATGTCATTTAACAACTGTCGTCTGTTTGTGCGTTGCTCTTGTTCATGTGTTCCATTTGTTCTGTTAAAGTTTTCCATGTTTTGTTCTGTTGGTGTGTGTGTGTGTTTTAAGTTGTTTAAAAACATATACGGTGTAGGGGCGTATATTTTCCTTAAATTTATCACATTACTCACCCACCAAGATCAATGCAAATGTGTACTGTGACACTCTATTCATACCGTTGGTTGTGTGCCGTACCTGCATGTATTTGTGTCTCTCTTTTCGTTTTATGAAACCATTCTCAAGTGTGAAATATAAAAACATTGTTCTATTCGTTTTTTGTTTCTTTGTACCGCACGTTCCGTTTTAGTTCAAATGTTATTTTCTGTATCCAAAGAAGAAGATTGGTTTGATCCACCAGCTCGTTATCCCGCCTTCATGCAGGGAACACACAAAACGGAGAGTGATTTGGAGCGATTGGACCAACGATTGGTGGATGGTAGCAAAAACCGAACGAAACAGAGCATGAGAAGCATGTACGGCCCAAATCACTCGCGTCCGTCAAGGTTTGTCGCTTGTTCCTCTGTTGCCTCTGTTCATGCGTAAACTTAATGCGAAATAGGGACTCAAAACTGCACGGCAAGCAAACTCTACAGCTCTTACTTGTTTTTGTTTTAAATATTTTCACTATCCGTTTAAAGTCACACCGTTTACACTGTGTTGTTTCTATATTGCTTGTTCATACATTGGAGATGTTTTTCTTTAAGTTTACATTTTTTTCATGTTTTAATGCATTCATTTGTTGTATGCTTGCACTAGTTGGCGCAAATGTTAACCATCTATACTTTCGCCAATATATGTAGGCTTTGCTTTGCATTGTTGCTTTGTCTCTTGTATGCTTGTAATCCACACTCAACTTCTCTGATGAGCTGGGAAAGCCAATCTTCGCCAATCTTGTTTCTTGTTGCTGCAAGACACACCCGTCGAACATGACCGAACAAGCTGAAACACACATGTTTTTTTCTCGATCTCTATTTCAATTTTTTTCTACCTTTTAACCGTTTAACTGTTTTGGTACGCCAAATATCGGCTCCCCACAATTCTTCACACTAACTACCGTACAATAGTGCATGTCTTAAGCAGCCAAGCATTAAGCTCGCCGACATACCACCCTTCCGAGGACAAGCGATGAAGCACAGCTGTAGTATTTACGATAAGCGAAGCATCAACCTTGGGTACGGTTTGTTTAACATACAGATTTTCTCTTGTCGTAGCAATGCGTGTTTTAGTCGTCCTAATTATTATTTTTTCTACTTTTTTCTACTCCAGCTTTTTGTGTGGTTCGATTTTATTCCCACTACTTTTGTCACCGATGTGATCGTTTTTAATACTTAACCTTGATTCCTTTATATGTATGCTTTTCCAAAAAATCCTTCAACATTACTTAGTTATACTAATCTTACCGCTATAGCTTGCAACGCTCTTTTCCTTAAAACTTAGCTTTCAATCTGGCTCTTGATCTGTTAACTTGATATCCTTTATTCCTCTGCCTAGGTTCTAGTAATCCTATTACAGTAACACACAAACACTTTAATAAAGCAAAGCATACAACAAAACTCTAGTCCTGCATACCCTACCCGGTAGTGGTGTTCGGTTGCTGGTAAATATCATTCAATGCTAATCGCCTTTTTAAACACTTTCCTCTATTTCCACCGGCAGTGAAATATCGCAAAGCCCACGGATTGCCTCGAAACCGATCCAGATTCCAGAAATTCCTCCGTTCCGCAAGCAGGCACACTCCACGATGCACTCGCCCGTCAACCAGAGCCCACAGAACCCCGCCCACATGTCGTCCGCGAACCCGTCGCCGCCGCGGATCGCCGAAATTCCACCGTTCCGGCCGCGCAACCGTTCCAAGGAATGGATGCCCAACATCGAGGTGGGTCGACTGAAGGTCAGTGCTTATGCGTTCCAAGGCCAGTTGTTTGCTAACTGTGTGAATTTTTGTTCTTTTTGATCGTTTCTTTTTATCCATCGTCTTATCAACAATCCCTTCTCTCCTTTCCACTCAACCTGCGCGAATATATTGCGCCGTTTCGCCCCAAACATTGCGTCGTCCTTTATGCTGGTGCAACAATTGATGCAAAATTATTCACGAAATGATGTCTATGGATTTTTATAAATCTATTTGACACACTGGATCCGCGAATTTGTTCAATAATTTCTTGTACGACGAATTATCACTTACTTTCATCCAATTCATTACTTTCATCTTATTTTTTCGTTTTTCTTCTTTTGTTTCATTTAATTTTCCAACACTTCTCACGATCTTGAACATCATCTCGATCGATGCTTACCACGTGGCCCTCTCCCTTGCCGCGCTTTAATCCCCCTTACAATCGTTTCCCTGCCACCATCCTGCCGGGCAATGGAATTGGAAAAATGTTCTGTGCCCTTCATTTCCCTTTCTGCCCGTATTACGTTCATTCCCACATCCACGCGTTCTCATTCTTCTTGCGTGCACATACATTGTATATGTGTGTTTACATGTGTATGTCTGTCACTCACGTCGGCAATCGTAGCACACCGAGCACCATCTCACGATTGGGCCGAGCGGAGGGGCCGAATGGGCAAAACGCTTGAAGGCAGCCGATCCTTCCATCATTCACAGAAGTACCGACTGTATTGTAGCGAAGGTTGGTAGAGTACTACTTGCGCCACTCACAGGGTAGCCACCACCCTCCCTGCCACTTCACCACACGACCTACCCACTTTAATATCCACTCCCCTCGCCCTCTTCTCACCCACTCAACTCGCCCAATATGCTAGTAAAACCACAAATCCGTGCAGCGAACCTGCTGCTGTCGCGTTTAAAACAATGCATGAAACGTGTTTTATGGAAGGCACAACTTTAACTATCACGCCCCGATCGTACACCCTATGGCCCTATGATGCTTGACATAAAGCCGGTAAAAAAAATTAAAAGAAAAACCCCGAGCCTGATCCGCGTTCGGTAGTGGAAAGTTTTGCTTTCTGATGGTTTGCGCTCGAGGCTGTTTAGCTGTTTGTTTGCTGTTTCTTCCCTTAATGAACAATTTGATCATCTTTTGATCTGCCGAGAGCCGATGAAAACTGTTTCAAAATGTGTACCCCTAAGTATTGGCTTGCAGCGTTCCAAGAACGATTAAGAGGGTTTTATAGCATCAAAGGATAACCAGCATCACATTTTGAAACAGTCGAAACAGCATCCATCGAAATTTATGCTCTTTAAGGATAAGGCTCTTGCGAGCCTTAGCCGTGCTGTTATGTTTAGAAGAAGCAAGCTATTGCTGTTGCTGTTCGTAACCTCACTATATCACATATGTTCTTTAGCCTACCAACATACTCACCTATATTCACCTGTTGTGTCTTTACGAATGCATGCATAAACGTCTTTCCCACATGTTATATTTGTTGTCTGTCTACGTACGCTATGGTGTATGCACAACATTCAAGTATAATATCAAACATTGCTCGGAAAAATTGTTTATTCAACACGAGTTCAAATCGTTTTGAATGGTTTATATCAAAAAAAAATCACGACATTATTTAATTGTTGAATCACACAGTGGTACGTAGAGACCATCATATGTGAGTCATAATTTGGAGTATGAAGTCTTTTAATTTTATCATGTTGCAAGCATTTACCTTAAGCAAGTTTCCATATTCAACATGATCGTTTCCCCATTTAACATCATTTCTAATCATAATTACAAATGTAATTTTTATACATTAGCTGATTTCAATTTTTGCTTTTAATATTTCTATCAATCGACAATTACATAATCAATATATGTTTGTTTTTCCAACATTCTCACCACTTAGATGTGATTGAATGAGCTGCCAGAAGTAATAGCAATATTCATTTCGGATGTATGCTTCCTCCTCTGTATCTACTTGTTTTTCATCACTTTGGAAATCACATTTGTTTTCGTGAAAGACAGCGTCCTCCATTAGACTATGTACACTATATTGTATATTTACAAAACTTCTTCTTTGCGTTACAAATGATTTAATAATATTAAGAATTAAAGAAAAATAAACCCTTTAACTCTCTGCGTCATTACTACTGACGCAGTAAGTTTAGCATCCGCGACAAAAGCTTCTATGCAACATTAATCTACGCATATTTCTTCTGCTGTTGGTATTTCGTACCACATTACACGCCTTTTTATATTTATTGTGTTAATTTTACCAATTTCTTTTTGGTTCTTAAAAACATTTATAATCCAACAAAGTTGACCTCCTCTTGATCTATTTATAAGATTGAATTTTGTACACTCCCATATTGGTGTTTTGTTGGTATTGTAAAAAACAAAAAAAAAAACGAATGTTCAATGTTTTATATTCGCTAACGCTGCCACTAATGTTGATAGATTGATTCTGCATTTCATTGTTCGTTTATGATCGTTGTCTGCCATTGCCAAGCCTATCCCAACCACCTTTGAACCTGGTGTGAGATGCGTATTGCTTACCTTCAGTAATTTACCATTGCAGCAACAAGAGCTCGCTACCGGTTCCGACTCGGAGCTGCTGAAACCAGCACCATCCTGGACGAACGTGGCGAGCAAAGCCGGCGATCAGCAACCGGGAACGAGCAACAGTGCTCCATCAGTAAAAGCCCCTACGGAAGAAGAAGCCAAAGGTAAGCTTCACAACTCGTTCAGTTTGATACGAACAGATTGAAATGTGTGATAATCAATGTACCCCATATTTTTCACTTAGCGGCCGAGCTCGCCGCCAAAAAGTCGCGCCTAAAGCAAAGCCTCGTGAAGCGGGCCCGCTCAGTAGCTATTTTCTCATTAAAGCTGAAGGAACAGCGAGCAAAACGCGCTGAAAAGATGGCCCTTGAGGCGTTGGTGAGTATTGTAAGCGGTCTGCTGAAGAAAAATGTTGAAATTACTACCCATTCCACGCCGTAGGAAGCATTGCCTGCTCCACCACCCGGAGGTGAACTGTCGCTAATACCGATCGAGCAGCTGATCCAAGTGGATGATGTTTTGAGTCAACGAAACCATGGAAACACCTCCAGCCACAACAATGGGCACTCGTAAGCTTCACCGGATCACGACTACGTCTGTACAAACCTGCTTCGAAGATATCCTTGTATCCTTAACACTGAATCAAAACCTACAACTATTATACCAGAGTGACAGTCTCCCTTATCTTCTAATAGCATAGATTAGTGCAGTTAGTGCAATACCTTAGTATGAAAGCCCTGTTCAAACACTTTCGATTTGTTTCAACGTCTAAACGCATAAAACACAACACTTTACATCGTCGTTACTTATTTCCCTTACCCGAAGCAAGAGAGAAGATGTCGCGAGAGAAGATGCATCCTACGACGAAATCCTAGGACACTGTTGCAATGCATCTTCCATTTGTAGCGTACATCTAATTACTCTTACCATTGTTGCAAAACTTTGAAAGTAACAGGAATTAAATTTACAAAATATTATTTTGCTACAGCATTATACCTACACATCAACTGGTCAGCATTTACGTTTCAAAATCATACGCTTCTGATAAAGTACAACTGAACGAGATACCGAAATAGTTGTGATTGAGAGTTATTTGCAGTGAAAATTGAAGGATAGCAGTCCGATGCAGTGTGCATAGCATATAGTTTGCTGCTTTACAATGTGTACTAGCCACATACTTACTGCCTTTCGTTTTGCTACAACATATTATATTTATAGAAGGTTGTACTTGAGCTTTATTTACAGCAAGTAGTTACGTACGCTTAGAGAACGAGGGAAGTGCTACCGAGGTGAACAATAATCAACCAATCAATGTTGCGTATCAGCTACATGTATGCTTCAATCACGGAAAAAGCTTTAGTCTTAACCTAGGTTCAATTAGATCTCGGTCCGGTCAGGCCCGCGTGTGCAAAAAAAAACCATCCCACAAACAGTACGATCAGGTTGATCGTTCGTTGCCGAGCTGATCGGATCGCTTTTCAGTACAAATCGTTACACAATCTCAATACTCCATGGAAACAGCAATCCGTCTTGTCAATTAAGAAATTATGCACTCCCGTCCAGCACGGGATCGGTTTTACGGATAACACAATAACCAGATGGGAAGGTTTTTACAAGCCCGACTCAACAGTAATCCACCCACAGACAAACAAATCATACAAAAATGTTGACAATGGTTACAAACCTACACTATGCGTAGCGTTACAGCACTAAACTGAACACTGATTATCGAACACCAGAATCAAAATAAAAATGGCATCGAATCAAAACACTCCACAGTTACAACGTTACAGCGTGATCGTTACACTATGAAGGTACGACCAGCATTGCGCATTTAACTTTCACACTCTCTACCACTTACTTTATGCTGCTCTTGCCTATCGCTCATCAACGCTAGCTTGCACCATCTTTGCTCCCTTTCGACGTGAGCGCTATTCACACTATCAATATATAAACTAATAAATACATGGAAAAACTGCAAAACAAAACTCATTGAAAAAAGCTATAAAAGCTATCAAATCTGACAAAATTCTAAAGTTTTCAAACTTAGCTGTAAATCGTAATCGTAGCATTAATGATGCCGTTTGTACAGTTACACGCATATGCGCTGTTTTGTTGCTGTCATACGCAACGCGTAGGGATTGTTGAGCGTGTTTTCTTTTATCATACAAAATTAAAATCAACTCGAAATGTGAGACGGTTTTGCATAGATCGGTGAGGCAGGTTGGTTTTTGGACTGAATGTGTGATTTGCTGCAATGTGCAATGGAGCTGGAAATTAAAGGTCATACACGTGCGAGAAACAATGGAATGAACCAAAATGAGATCCGTGGTGACGATGGTTCGTCATCTACTGAGAGTCAAATAAATCATTAGCGGGTTTTGCATTTAGCTTTCGCCAAAGTATGATGTACATGTTGTCATGATTGGAGAAATGATTAGAAGAATGGTATTATTAGGAGTTCCGAGAAGCTACCAACATATGTCACCTATTAGCTTTGAGTGGGTTTTGGGTTTGAGCTTGTTAAAATATAGGACCTTGCAGTTCGAGGATGGTAGAGCTTCAGAAACAGACAAAGGTGATCGCGTAGCAGGTTGATCAAGCTGTACAAAAAGAAAATGGATAACAATTACCAATCGACAGCAGCAAATCGTTGACTACGTTGTTTTACGAACAGTTACGAAACGATTTAAACACAAAACGGCAAATGAGTTGGTAGGAACGATCGTGCTCCAGAACACAACTGGAATCAATAAAATAATACAAAACAGTGATCTTAAACCATGTTAATGTTTCATGAAACAGTATCAAACCTGTGTTGGCGTTTTATTTACATCAGTCTGTGTGATTTTAACGTCACACAACGCAAGCAACCATTCGTCACGGCATTAAGTAGCACACCATAAATTCACACGTTTCCCACTCGGACGTATCTGTTCGCAGCATCGGCTTATGACTTAACCTCGCCTTGGGTAGATTGAAATTTTCCCACCTCCTTTGCGCCTGGCCCTCTGCTGCTAGTCATAGCAAAACCTTGTCTTACTTGTTCGGACGCATTTTTGCGTTGAAATCAAAACGATGCGCAAAATACGCGCGCACTGCTAATGTTAAGGTGAAGCTGTAATAAAATAGTTCCCTGCTGCCGACCGTCCGGTGCCTTCCAAAATGTGTGGTTTAAAACGGTTTCTATTTAACCGTGGCACTGATATGAATAGAGGATACCAGGGTGTCTCCAGTGCCTACACTCTGTACGCTTGCTCGCTCCGCGGTTAGCCCGGAATGAACAATGTGTAGCGGATTCGTATACGACTTCTTCGAAGTTGTACGTGCAATTAACAAACAATTAAAGGGACACAGAGTAAACACGACAAAAAAAGCACACAAACACGGGGACACACATAGCACCCCAGAGTGGGCAAGCGACAAGAGAAACATAAAATGTCAGCTAGCTAAACCTCCGCTCAGCGCCTCGTCGCCCAAGCCTTCTGGTCAGGCACATTAAGCACCTGGACAGACGTCAAATACAATCCATGTAATCGTCAAGCGTACAGCACACACGGATCAACGGATCTCCTCACTGTCCATCATATTTAATGTAGAGCATCAGCAACAGATTTTCACAGCTTCCATCCGACGGGCAGCGAACCACGGCCAACGCAGTGGCCAACCCGGCCAACATCTCATATAAATCAAAAACATAATTAATTTAATCGCCATAACATTTTAAGACGATAACAACACAAGGATTTTAATTACGCTTCAACCCGGCGCTCCGTTGGGTGCCGTGTTCACGGGGTCGGGGACATCATTACCGTGTGTTCTTTGCGGTGTGTTATTCCGTAATGTTGCAGCCGCACGCAGCACACTCCTGGAGCAGTAAAACAACAGGCAAACAGCGAAAGAAACCAGACCAGGCGGTGGTACTGGTGGACGATTGGTACACATATTCTAGCTCTCCGCCACGATCGTCATGCTCGCGCGACACATAATTTGTGGTAATCATAAAGTCATGCCATGCGCTTCATGTTTGTGGTCCCATCGTTACGGGGCGTCCAACCGCGTCCTGCCGGACACTTACATCCTCATTCACAACGGCGACAAGTGTCTACCACCCAGCCAGCGTACCAACCACCATCCGCCTTCCCTGAGAAAAGCAGCATGAAAGGCGTTTCCTTCTCACGGAACTGCGAGCGACACTGGCCACAGGATGTCATTCGAATAGCTCGGAAAATGTGTATCGTGCCAGTAGCGTCTTTCGTTCCGGGTTGCATTTGCAGATCGAAGTAGGCTATGATGAGAGACAAACTGTTTGCTTCACTCTCAAAGTGAGCTTAGAATGGAATTAGTGTGGAAATGATTTTGTTAGTGCGTTGAATACATCCGATTCCGATTCCGAAATTTTATGCAGTACCTGTCAGCCAATTGTAGAGTCTTATGATTTTGTACACATTTCAAAATGAAACGTAATAAAAAAAAAATGAAACGTGAGTAGCTGGTTTATAAAATCATTCTTGTTTTGTATAAATCGTATAAATTGTATAAATTCTTGTTTTGTATAAAGTATAAAAAGGTAGAAATATCTTTGTGGTGTGAAATTAACTAACATACCGCTCCATTCAGTCGGTCTAGTCACAGTATGAACAGTCGTCAAATCCTACGACTTTAATGCCTCATATAACACGTCTCCCCGTAGCAAAAACTGACTATCCGGTTGCGTGGTAATGAAATTTTTTTTTTTAGTTTCTACATAGCCCAGCATGTCTGCGTAGGTCGTTTCGCCTAATAGAGTCTGTCCTTTTCCATGAAACTTTAAGCGTAATGATAGAGAGGAGGAAATGAACATACCTTATATTTTCAAGTCAAAAGTCAAACATTACTTTTTAGTACATTTAAAAAGTGTTTTAGAATGTGTTTTGCTCTAACCGATACTGTCAGCCACTTTACCAAACTCGATCGAAGAGGAACGGTAGCTACAGTTGTCTAGATACAACAGTTGCTTTAACTTATTTCATGAGTGTCCTGCTCAGTAATTCGTACAAAATGGCATAATTTCAAGTCATGTTTGAAATCTGCTCTGTTCGTTCCCGCTTCGATCGAGATTGGGATACTGGCTTTATAATTTGGTATAGAGCGTGTAAAAATACGATCAAAAGTTTTATCTTATAAACGTCTCCATATTCTCTGGTGCTTAAACCACGCTAATTCCACTAACGACGTCTCTCCAATCTGAAGTGATCTGAATTTCTAATCAACCCCATCAAAGCTCTCACCAATGACAAATTGTTTTAAGCTTTTTGTTTTTGGTTTCTCTTGTCACCTAAGACCGATCCGCTGCAAAGGATAACCACATCAACCTATCAACGCGTGCGTAATCATTTGATTGGTCTTATGTGTTTCCCGCGATCTGGGAGATTGTGGTCGCGGGCTAGGTTAAATTTGAATTTTGGCACATTTAGCTGGATCCGAATAAACCCCCCCACGTTCACAGGGCACTTTCTGCCCCATCCCACATGTTCTGCCCTGCGAGCCTTGTACCGTCAACGTTGTAGCGCTGTGTGGCAGTGATCCAATCCATCTGTCAAGTCACGGTGAATCATCGGTTCCGTTCCCGAAGCGTCACAACGGTACGGCACATTGTACGACGATGGCAAATTTATAGTAGCGATTAACCCTTCTTCTTTTTTTACTGCCGGATGACACAAATGACACTGGTCATGGGGAGAATACGGGGGATGAGGTACGCAGGTAGATCGTCCAAAAAGCTAAGCAGTGCGGTGTGTTCATCGCTAACGAATCAAAAACATGCCATATCCACAAACAACTAATTTATGTCTCTAGGCCCATCTTCGGCTTTTTTGGAATGGGGTGGAGTGATCGCAAAAAAAATTCCACAAACTCCTCGAAAGCTTATATCAACCGATGCACCCATTTCTATGGTTCAGCTTGAAAAGCAAATCTCATTTATTTACACCGTGTACCGCGCCACAAAATTCCACCCTTCGGCTTCAAGCGCGCGCTGAACGCGTCAGCAAATCTGCCAACAACCACAGTGAGAGAAGAAACACGCAAAGAAGCACGCAGAACCTATCCCAGTGTTGAAATTTACATAAAATTCCACTTCTCCTCTTCAGATTGAGCCTTTGCCAGCCGTTCAATGGTGGAAAGGAAAGTTCTGTCTTGCAGCTGCCTGGTGGCTTCTGCGCAACCAAACCAAGTTTATTCAGCAATGACGTTTGACGGTACTGAAAGATTGATCAAACAATCGTATTTCTGAAGCGGGCTGGTAAGTGGATTCAGCCCAAATGGCTCCACTAACAATTCTGCTCGTGATTAGTTAAAAAGAGCACAGTATTATTTGTCACCTTTCGTTAAATATATGTAATTTATTCAAATTCAATTTGACTCCTCTTATATGGAACGATTTCTGTTCCAAACAATCCAACTTCCCGTCCAATCGCAAGACCAGCACACATCCACTCCTCTCACATACACACACGCAAACACACCGAACATCTCAAACATTGTATAGAGATCACACGAGATCACCGATAAGTACGGTCGAAATGGCTAATATTTTAATTTGAAAATAGTTTCGTTAATATTTATCTATTATTTATGGCTGCCGTGCTCGTGGGCGACCCAAACCCCTAAGCACGTCCGAAAGCAGAATGGGTTGGGGGAAACGAAATAAAAAAAGAAGAAAAATAAACTGGGCACGGCAGATCGACGTGAGCCATCGAAAGGTCCAAATTTGAATGGAAATGGTCCACAGGAACATGACACAACGATCGAGCGCGCACCACACATCTACCGCACAGATCGAACTCGTTAAAGTCGTTCGGTTCCGGGGCGAGGGCAAACGGGGCATACCGTGCGATGTTGGCGGTGCTTCAGTGATCCCTCCGCGATCACATATTACACATTACTGGGCCGTGCTGGGCGGTATTGCAGCGTGCGTTATTGTAGCATGATATTTCGGGTTTCGTTACGAGCATAAATCTCTCAATTTATGATTCTCGCTGTCGTTGTCGGGGAGATCGCATCGGAAAGGTGCGATGTGCGACTGTCGTAAAACTGACATTGGTGCGGTCAATCGACGATCGCCGGCGTTGATCGGGTTGCGGAGTTCGCATTCGTCTACCTACCACAGCCAGCGGGCCAATGGGTTAGGGTTGACGCTTCCGGATCGGGAGGAAAATCTCTCCAGCTTGACGAAGAAAATCTTTTCAATGGCTAACGTTTGGCATAGATTAGGATTTGCCACACTGTCTCATCGTAGAGGGTGGCGAATTTCTTCTCTAAAATAATAAGATATTTGCAATGCTTCCTACAGCGCTACCCATATGATCGTATAAAGGTAAGTAAAATCAACCCAAAAATCTGAATATTTTACAACGCTACTAATTTTAGACTATTTCTGTAGACACCCTGTTATGACTCGGGCTCATCATATTGATCCTATCAAAACTTTCGTAGACTATATACAAGATATGCGGGCAACAGCTATTGATAAGCATACGATATTTGCATAATTTGATGTTTATTTTTTTGTGGATACACCCCTTGTGGAATGTGATCAATTCACCGCCCAATCGTCATTCGAGCTATCAATGTGGATGAGCGAAATGAAGTGATATTATAAACTAGCATTAAACAAGCCTTTTGACACGGTTCCCTCCCAAAGGTGGTCGACCATTCTACGCGGCTGCGGAAACTATATGGATCCGTTTCATTGGGCACAGACATCTGTTCGGAGGAGTCCATCGTTGAAACACGTTTGTGTTCTGCACTCAATGTGGGGACCGTTGCTTCATTCGAAACATTGTTTCCCATAGCAATATTTTGGGTGCTGCTCTTTATCTCCCATAAACCGTGTGACATTTGAACTACAGCTGCTGATTGCGTACATGAAACAACATGTCTTCCAGTTCTCTCTTTACCAGGAAGTGTGGCTAATCCGAGCTCAGACATTAACGGTAAGGTTCTATGCTGCTTAAACGCGCTGTTGAAAGGTGTTGAAAGATGCCTAAAGTCGTAAACGGCTAGGCAAGCATCCAGGCTTATACGGTCGGTATCCCATTCTAGATGTCGACGATAAGCTGGAGCTTCTCATTCACCTGACCACCGAGCAGCAGCTAAAACGCAGAAGCAGAAGCAATTAATCGCCATTCCTCGTTCATCCTTGTGGAGCCGAAGCATAATCTTACAGCACCCTATCTCTCTTCCGACGAACGAACACTAAACGTATGCGATCGTAAGCTACCCTTCCGCAGCAGAATGCACTTGTCGGAATGGAACCCTGCGCGGGCTTGTGAGCACACGAAGAGAAGATCGTTATCTCACATCACCTAACTGGGGCGTACCGAGATTTTTTTACCTGTTTCAAAATTAGACCTAATTGCTACAAGTTGTACCAAACTGGACTAATTGAAACATGATCTATCCTTCTATGCTCAATGATGCTCAAAACATGGGCTTGTTATAGTTCCTAATTTGAAGAACCGGTGGACCGGTGGGATATTTCCACAAACCTCGGCACATTGTGACAAGCATTTGGAAGTTTTACATCACTTTTACTAGCACCAGATGCTGCTGATATAACCCTAATTTAAAAGGAGCTTCTGCATTGGATGCTTGAATAAAATGCACCAAAAGGAAGTTAACGAGGACAATAATGAGAAGTGGACAATAGTGATGAATTCGTGGTGGTCTTTATGTTCTAGATCTTTACATTTCTAGAACCGAAAAAAGCATCCACCTGTCAAGGGAATTATTTCCCCGCGTTTTTTCTTGTAGCTGGATTAATCTCATTGAAATCAGGAAGTTTACAAAGAAAGGTGAAAACTTTATGGATCATAAAATTAAGGGAAATGTTTACTGTTATAGTACATTGCATTCTCTGAGGATTGACAGAAATAAAGATCTTGAGAGGAATCTGAAGCTACATTCATCATAAGGTAGCTAACGGTTTTGTGTGCTATGGGAAAACGACATTTTGTTATAATTCCTGGATGAGATAATGATAAAAATCATTGATTTGTTCGAATTTTTACGCCTATACGTCTGGACCATGCTTATGAGAAAACAAAATAGTTTGGATCCTCACATAACGCATTTCTTCTATTCCAGTGACACATTCGATATACGAAAAAGATGTTTTGCGGGATGATCTTTTCCATATAATTTGAATGTATGAAATGTTAATTAATTGTTTGCAGGACCGCAGATGAGTTCATTCTAGGTTTGAACCTATGACTGGCATTGACTCGTACGAGTTGACGACTGTACATCGGGACCGCCCATGTGTAGAAAAAGTCTAAGGGAAAAATTGCGAATATAATAATAATCATAAAAATAATATTTAGAAGATGATATTGCTCGAAAAGGACAAATTCTCTTGTATCATACAAGAAGTGGTGGATTAGTTTGGGGACCCCGTGGATGTATAGTTCAGCATATATCATAGTTGGTATAGTAGCCCCGTGAGCGGGCCTCCACACGTCGCGGGCCGCTACGGTTTTTTTTCAACTGAGTCAATTATGGTTTTCCACCTGACTGGCAGACCCTCGCGTCCTCTCATACCGTAATATTGTTTGTTAATATTGTTTTGTTTTGATGCACAAAGTGTAAAAAAAGTTATTTTACTTTTTAAATGTTCAGATTTTGGTTTTTAATTCAAATTGATGCCGAAATGTAATTCGATTTGCGATAAATAAGCAATAAAGTATAACAGGTTGGCTGATAAGTCCCCGGTCTAACAAAGAAAAACACATTTTTTTTGTCAAAATTCGTTTTTATTATTCAACATAGTTCCCTTCAAGAGCGATACAACGATTATAACGACCTTCCAATTTTTTGATACCATTTTGGTAATACTCCTTCGGTTTTGCCTCAAAATAGGCATCAGTTTCGGCGACCACCTCTTCATTGCAGCCAATTTTTTTCCCTGCGAGCATCCTTTTGAGGTCTGAGAACAAGAAAAAGTAGCTGGGGGCCAGATCTGGAGAATACGGTGGGTGGGGAAGCAATTCGAAGCCCAATTCATGAATTTTTGCCATCGTTCTCAATGACTTGTGGCACGGTGCGTTGTGTTGGTGGAACAACACTTTTTTCTTCTTCATATGGGGCCTTGACAAAAGTTGCTTGACAAAAGACGCTCTGTCTCACAAACTAATTGACATACAGACGTCAAATTTTGACACGAATCATTTGAATGTTGGTACTATATAAAAATAATATGCATTTAATACTAGCGGCGCCATCTATGTGTCAGACCGGGGACTTATCAGCCAACCTGTTATTGACACATGGCAGGGCCTTCAGATGTATCGGGCTCGTGTAGCGTACCGTACTGTTAAACTCTCCGTACAAAATGGAACGATACGGTACTCTAGTCCAAGACGTGTGGAGGCCCGCTAACGTCCTCGAGAACAGACTGTACAAGTCATTTATTCGTATAATCACGGCTTATTCTGAATGACACTTAGGGATATATTCGTAAAATTATGTAAAAAATGTAAAAAAAGGTTTTTCATCTGATTATGTTTATGAGAAGAATTTATTATGTGAAGAATTTATTCTATATGTGTTAGATATGTCCTAGCATACCTGCTCAATGTTAACCGTTTGTGACCTTAACTTCATTTCAGCACCAAACAAGTGTGTGATGTTGATCATGATAATGTTCGATATACAAGATTCAACCCGTTAACACGCGTTGACTGCCACGCTCTTGCGCAGATCGACAATTTCTCGTGCTATTGCTATCGCTCTTTTGCTTCATTGCGATAAGCGGCTTAGGTCATGTCTTTCTAGTTCGTACATTCCTAGTTCATTCGTTCCAAAGATAATTATTGAGTATCAAAGATTCAAAGTAGCAGAGCAAAAAAAATCGTCACCCTGTTGCGGGCGACGTGGCAGTCAATGTGTCAAGAGAGGTTTTTGTCGAGCATTTACATTTGGTCGTTATGCGAAAAATTCGATACAAAGGGTGTTGATTATGAGGAGTTCCACTGTACAAGATTCCTTGCTCATACAAAGGATACCTTAGCTTCGATCCAGTCATGTCCAGTTGGTCAGACCCTGTAACTCGTATGTCTGCGGAGTTCAATGCTAGCTCTGATGCATTTGACTTTGGGATATCTTCATGTTTAAAGATAAAATCCGCCCCTGTCATGGCTTATTTAATGCTAGGTACATTACTATTGCTATCATTACTATAGCAGTTCCTGCTATACTGGAACATTATTACTGTAATTTGACCTGTACTGTAAATCCTCTTAGGTCTCTTAACAGGCACATGCCCGTAGATATAAATAAATAAATAACAATTATTAAAATTATCGATACATTAATTGCATTTTTACTGCAATTCGTTAAACTTTACAATACATATTATGAATTTTACATTAATGCCGTTTATACTTTTTCACGTTAAATGATTATGACTATAATTATTCAGTACCAGTTCATAAACACATACCAAACATTGTTCTTAGTGCATTCTTGATCATGTCGAGAATCAAGGCATAAATAGTCATAATCAGATAAAAGTAAAGTGAAGTAAGTATAAAAACAAGCATAACTAATGTGAATTTGCTACAGTAATCAGTGTCACAATTAAGTATCTTATTTCTATTCCCCTCTGATTAGATTGTTGGCTTCTGATTAATCATTCTTTACAACTGATAATAGTTACCTGTTACGATTCCCGCTGACTGTATTGATTTTTCTAAAGATTCTGTACATGTCCAATCAACAACATCGCCTTGATAACGTTCCCCATGCTGCCTTCACTTGCGGCCACACCGTTATGCTAAATTATAACCTTTATATGCGGTTTTGCTGTTATTCTTTCCTGGCAAAGAGAAAACTAAAACTTCATCCACAATACGCCAGATACGATAATTCCGCAACCAATCCAATCCACCCTTCCTTTCAGCCCACCACCACCGTTGCGTAAAAAGCGGCACATGTAATTTTCACCGCTGCAGCAGCACGCGCAAAACGAAACACCGCAAGCTGCCGAGTGACATGTACGTGTATGTGTTTTTTTTTTGCATTTGTATGCATTTTCATTAACGATTTCCCGTCAACGAAGCGAACGATTAAGCCATTCGGCGAGTGCGTGCTGCGCTACTTGGCAAGGGCTGCGCATTTCGCGCACAATACGCCGCAGGCGAGCGTTTGCCGCGTAAGGACACTGGCCGGGGAACGCGCAACGTACCATCGGCAAACCGCAGCTTCTATAGGACCGAGGGAGCAAAAGACGAAGAAATCGAACCTATCGATTAGAGGTGACCCACGTTATGTCGACTTCTTGGACGCAAATGCTCATTTTTCATCGTTTCCTTCTCTGTCGCTGTCATCGATAAACGTTCGCGTCGTCACAGCCGCCCCATTCATGGTATTGAATCCTACACACATAAACAGATACACACACCAACACACACACACAATTGGCAAGAGTCGGATAGCATGCCAATAGACTTGTACTTCCAATTCTCATTTGCTGTGTGTGGCGTTAATGGCAAGTGATGATATAAATTATTGTAATTGATCCCGAAAGCAATTACCGATCGCTCGTAATTATCGTTTCATTCACAGGTTCCCTTTTTCTTTGCGCAACGGCCCGTGTGCCATCTTTCACGCACACTTTCCTTTACACATGGGGCAACACACCACCACATCGCCGCCGGCCCCCCGTATGATTCCTCCTCCCGTCCCGATCGGACTAGTTTTCTTTTCTCCTAGAACAAGTTACCTTTTAGCTTCCCGATTTGAATATGCTTTGCTGGTTGTTGTTCGTTCGTTGCGAGTTGCTAATGATGATGGTACCGCGTCAGCACTGGAAAACCGGACGCGCAGCAGCCATGCCATGCACCATGCTATGGCGAAGGAGCCCGACGGCAGCCCGCCAAGCAGCATGACGATTGCCGTTCATCATTGTTGCACCTCGTGTAAGCCCGGTGGCGTACATCGATCGGGGTGTACTTCATTAGTAGCGCCGACGCTACGTGCACAAGGAAGATGGATGGTGCAAAGGAGGATGGGATGAGAGCGGTTCGATCGGTCCTCCGCCAGACATCATAATCCGGGGCGGAGATTCGCCAATTGATACGATCCGGTCTACCTCGTTCCTCAGAACATCACCCCCCCTCCTTCCCCCCTCCACCATCACAGGGCTTCGGGTGCTGATTTATGGAACGATCGGTAATCAATCATTTGCTACCGCGAACGAACACCGGCCACTACACCACGGTGATGATTTGTGTGTCACCATCGGCGGCACCAGATCGCTGCACTCTCATCTCTTGCTGCCGCGTGTACGCGTGTGCGTGCGTTTGTGAGTAAACAAATAATTTAACCTACAACCGTATTAATAGTGAGCCCAGGTGAGCTCATTAACATTTCTGTCGTTAATTTAATTACACCCTAATGGTAGTATCCTGTACCGATGGTCACCGTTTTCGCCACCTTCCCCATTCGCTTCCCAAGCGTCTTTTTCCATCTATATCACACCGTTGGACCCTACCCCGCCTCAGGTGCCTACGAGCCCAAGACAAAGTTTCTCGCGTCAACGCGCCCGGTGTTCCGTTGGGTTGATTGACAAAGTACAGTTGTGCGTCTGCGTAGACGTAGCAATTTGCATAGATTCTGTGGCGACAAATGTGTAGTTGTTTCTCGCTGCTGTAGCCGTAGCATACGACATCGTTTCTGCAATCACTCTACGTCCTCCCAAGACCAAAGCGAACAGATCGAGGCCGATGGAATATGACAAATGTGGTTGCATTCGCAGTGCATCACTTCGAAGCTGTACTGTTGGAAAGGGTGCAACATAGTACAAACGGATACAGCGTAAGAGGTAAAAACCTGTGAAAGCGGGAAGGATTGCGATACATGTTGAATCAACATTTAAGCGTAGTTTCTTTATGTTTTTTTTAGGGAGGGGGGAATCCATGTGTGTGTGTGTGGCATTTTGGTTCCAAGGGGTGAAATCGACGATGAAAACATTTTGTCTCATAATTAAGTACATGATGCATGAGCCTGTTGACAAATTGTGGCGCCTCGTAGAATTTGTAATGTGATCTTTTGTTGACCGTTGGGTAACGGCGCGAACCAAACATGAACCAAAAAGCGAATGGCGAAGATTTATGGGATTTTGGATGGAATTTCTTTATTTATTTTCTATTTAAAGTTATTAGATTTGGTAAAAGTGACTTACAATGAAGTAACTTTTTTGTATTACCGATTATTTTATATATTTAACTGGCTTTCCTTAGATATGAGCTATTATTTATTGGTTGTTATATTAAAACATTCTACTAATCATAAGACACATCTATCTTCTACAATCTAAAACAAGGAATCTCCAACCTATTCGTAACATGAGCTGCTTATTTTTTTACAATGTTCAAATTTTCAATCATAATCAAATTTCAGAAGCATGTGGTAGGAAAAAGATCTATAAAAGACACATTTCTACAGCTGTGTATTATTGAAAAGTAAGTTTCGTTGTACTGAGGTGATTTTTTTAAATTGTAGTATGACAATATATTTTATTATTTGCCACTCAAATGTGTCTTTGTGGGCCGCGTTTAGCTTAATGACAAGTCCCGATATCATGATATTTGTGAAACAGCACTTTTTGATTTTGATGCTTTTGTATGAAATTCTGTTCAGATTATTTATTACCATTTTCTTTACAACTTCAAACATATCTAGTCACAGAAATAAGAATTTAATAAGAATTAAAATATTTTTTTAATTATTAGAAGAAAAGAGCAGGGGATTTGAAATAATCTGATGGCTATAATTAATGATTTCTAATAGCTTCGAAGTTAGACTTATCGCACTCGAAACGTCATTTTTGTCGCAGCAATCACTTTCGATTGATTACACAACAATTCCTGAAAAGTCTACACATTTCCAATAACATTTTCAAGGCCGTCGTACATAATTTAGCCTAACGGGGCAGTAAAAGTAAGGTGACGTTTTTATTCGAGATACCAACATCCAGCAGCACCCTCAACCTTCATAAGTGCTAGTTTTTGTTTATAGATATACGAAGTCTTCAAGAATGCAGTACAAACTTTCCTCGTTGGTCGAAATGTGTTAATGGGATCGGCATTGTTGTCTTGTTCATATCAACATAAGCTAACATTTTATATACTAAATTTATAAGATATGTTTCGAAGAATCTGATAAATGCGAAAAACCGGAACATTTATATTAATATATTTGGAATATTTGAGGGTTTTCTATGAGACAATTGCAAAACGAAAACAATCGTTTAAAAGACGATTTTAAAATATTTTATAACACATTTTTTTCAATAATTTCAATGATTTCATCCAGATAGCTGAACGTTCACCCTTAATCTACCACAGTCAACTGTTAAATGTTAATTACCTTTAGGTGTATTAGTTCCTCAAAATGATTAGACAAAATTTATTCGGCTTTGAAAAACAATGTTTGTTTTTCTAACCACAGCAAAGTTTACATTTACCGTCTTATCGGCCCATGCACCTCCAGCGGACTGCCGTTTGATGCAAATAGTGTTCATAAATTCACTGCTAAGCGGACCCATTCCTCCCTCCAAAGCTCCATTCCAGGTGATGCCCTAACGCGCATCAACTGACGCTAACGGCAGCATCCCCGTCGCGCTGAAATTAAATGTTTTATCGAACCGCCGGCACTTCAAAATCCGATTCTTTCTACACTGACACACACACACAAACTAACACCCGGCAGCCAGTGGAACGATTGGCTGACCACCGGGCCCGTTTCGCTTTCCCGTCGGTTTGAAGCTGACGGAAAGGTGACAAAAATCGACTTGGGTGTCAGCAGATTTTGACATCCGATACCACCAACCACGAATTTTTCTGAACCACACACACAATTATGTATAAACGGACGCTAATCGTGTTGTTGCCTTCCTGTCATAATCATAATAGTCCAAAGTGGCCCGAAAACTCGGAACCATGCCTTGTGCGGCGAGGAAGCGCAACCCATCACGTAAGGCATCATCCCGAGAATCCAATAAAATAAACATATCTACAATGTTCGACCAAAGGTTTCGCCCCGGTACGACCCACAGCTCGATCCCGCCCAGAAGCCCGCTGTGCTTACGGTAGTATCATATTCATAATTTAATGTGTTTGATCGTTACCGATGGTGTTTCGAGGCATGTCAAACATTTGCTCCAGCAGCCCACCTAGCTGGCCCGGCAGCAGTGGATCTTGTCTAAGCGGAACTACAGACCAGACTGTCGACAGACGATCATGCAGGCGATCTGCTCACGGGTGGAGACGGTCTACAGTCCGGCAGACACACATGCAATGCACACACGCTCCAAAAATGCGATTAAGAGGGAAGGTAGCAGCTTGCTAATTGATTGAAACGGTGTTCTAGGGAGGCCTCTGAGGTCCCATGCTGTTCTCGTAAAATACGCATAATTATCGAGCGGCTTTCACGGCACATCCTTATCCAGTTGCGTGCGGCTAACGCATGAGCGTGGACTTCATAGCATAAAACAAGAACCAACCACACCACACCTGGAGTGACAACGATGACGCTGGAAATCATTGATTCCTCTCGGGCAATCGAGAGCGACGATTGCGATCGCGCAGCATGCCGTATGACAGTTGAGATCGCACATTTAAGCAGCCGTTTGACACCAACGCATGGCCGTTGCCGTGTACGGACCGCTTGGTTCCTTCTCTGATCCACATTTGCATAATCCGTTGCGATGGTGGCACGCACCTTGTTCGGCACCCGCGCTAAGAGCGAAACGGTGTTACAACACCGTTGGGAAGCTTCCACAATGTGTGTATGTGTCAAATGGACTAAATCGTCCAAAAATCGCCCCGTGCCCACGGATGCTGTGATAGAATAAGATGTCTTATGTGTCTGTTCGACATTTAACGGTGTAGCTTCAAAACCACGATCATTAAATGCATCATCCGTGTGTGAATGTGATTGTGCTCATTTACTCGTAACTCGAAAGCTTCTTCAATTCGCACAGGTTACGAAACAGTTCCCCGTCTTTGAAACAAAGCAACACTCTTGATGGTTTGTTGTTTGTTGACATACATGTTTTGTTTTGTGCTGGAAGATTTTGTGCACCTCAATTTTGCCACAGTTCGCACTTCGATGACCATGGATTCATACTATTTCGGGGAGAGAACGGTTTCCCAGATACAATACGATCAATTGTTACAAACGAAGCAAACCGTAACGCAGCTTGCTAACTAGTTGAAGTAACGCTGGACCCGCCAGCGTGTCGTCCCAAAATCGGCCCCCAAATCAGTAATCCATCCTTCCCGACCATCCTCTAATTTAGTCGTCATTTTGACAGCAATTTTTAGACGCGACGCCCGAAAGTGAAAGCCATCCTATGCCACCCAGCCACACAGCCCTGTCGATTGTTTCCCCTGGCACGACAAATGCTCACTGTCACAGTCAGCGGCGTTATGGAATTCGGTGTCCATGAATAGGTCAGGGCAAAAGGGGCAATACGGTCCAAAGAAAGGTGACAAAAATTATTTCATTAACATCGCGCCTCTACCCTCTTTCGCCCGAAGGCTCCCCAACAACTCTCACGCACTCACTGAACATACGCATGTTCCTCTATGCAAACTCTCCAGCACGAGTTTGAGCTCTTAGCACAATGGGGTTGTTTTATCGCTGCCGGTTCAGTATGTGGGTTTCGTTTTCGCGCTCTTTCGACTGTGAAATTCGATACCGGCAGTCGCTCATTCACGTTAAAATGGCTCGGCATCGATCACGCTCTTCACCTTTGCCACATACCCGTGTCAATGATGCTGGCATCCCTGTCAAGGAGATCAGTGGCAAGAGCGCTAGCGAGTTTCGAGCTCAACTCCAGTAGGTCGGCAAATTGTAATTTTAAGCAACCCGGTTTTGCTTTTCCAATCACAGGAAAACTGATCCTAGAGAGCCAACCACCGGTCGGGGGTCGGGAGAGATGATTAGAAATTCCAAACGCTGGGACATTCGATAACACGACCAACGCATAGACTGCGTATCGCTTCAGGCTGCGAAAAAAAACTACCAATACGTTGTCAATAAATTGTGTTTAGCTACTAGATATACAAATTAGCCGTTTTCAACCTCTCACCCCCCGTTCACGCTACACAGGTAACGGCTTCACATTCAAGCAAGAGTCCGGGTTTGGGCATTGTTGGGCGGGTATCGGGTGACTATGTTTCAACCCCTTTTCACGATCGGGTCCTGCTGACTTGATCGAGTAAGGTGTCAAAACATGGTTTATGTGACAAACTGATACATAATTATTCCCTGCGAGGGATTAAAATGTATATTTTCTGTTAAATTAAATTAGTTAAAATATACAGGGCTTTTGTAGGGTTCTCATAATTTGGAGACACTGGGAAGAAAACTCAACCTTTCTACAGGTGAGCGTTATATGATGCGAAGTGGACTCTACGGCACTCTTTTCGAACAAAGGTCGTTTGGAATCCAACAGAATTTTCTAATTTACATGTCAAAAAGAGAGTGCTATGTTAACATCAAATTCGCTTCCAATAAGAAAAAGCTAAGAAAGTATTCAAAACTTAATGAGTACCCCTTGTAACAGGCAACAAAAAGCCAATTGGCCCAAAATCTCTATAAAAGCAAATGATTAAAAAAACAACCCATGAAAACTGCAAAAAAAAGTACGAAACAATTTTCAATTACATAGAATCTCAAAACAAACCTTTAATTCACATTGATTTTGTTATTTTTCGCGACTACTTTGCGTGAGACAAGATTAATCGACAATCTATGCTCTCGGAACATCTGTTTTAAGTGCCCTGGTAGGATGTTGTTGCTCGGCTCCGGCAAATCGGTGGCTTATCACTTGTTTATTACAGTCGTTATATTTTATTTCCGTAATCTTCGGACGCTATCGTATAACCAGTTGCACAGTTATCATTTCATTAACTAGGCAAAGGCAAATCGAAACGACGCTTCCCTGCGGTGCTGCGGAAGACGAAGACGCGTGAAAAAGTTACTTGGAAAATGGATTTTTAAATAGGAACTTAATATGATCATAACTTAAAGGACTCATTTTTTACGCGTATGCAAATTCACCGCGATGAGCAAACAAACGATCGTTCTAAAGTCGTACGGCTGAGGCTCATTGTGGCGCACGTTGTGCATTCCTTCTAAACACTCAGAGATACTGAGCTTCCTTGAATTGGATGGTACTATGGATGGATTTGGTTTATCGATTATGTTGATAAGCTTTCACTAATGATTTCCATTTCCATTGTAAGCTATACACCGCAAATAATCCGCTATGAAAACGTGTGACATTAGCTTTAACGATACCGAAAGATTGTGGTTGGGTGGTCGTTTTTTTGTTTAATTTCGATGCGTCATACAAAAACGCACACTGCAAATCTAAATGCCACCCGAAGAAAGTAGCTCCAATCGAGCTCGATACATTCTGTTCGATAGGTAACAACGACAATAACAACAACAAACTTTGCACACAAAAAAGTTATTTTTTTGTTCCTTGTGTTAAAATTATAGCGTCAAAATGAGATCATAGATCAATGGAAATATGCAAAGCGCGCCCGCCAGACCACAGCACATATGTCCACAATTTGTGCGATACTCCCAAGTGCCATAAAACCCACGTACCCCAGTGGTCCGGCCCCGATGGATAACGCGTCAATGTAAGGCAGTAAAAAATTCCCCAGAGAGGTTGGGATGAAAATTGACAGATTAATAAAAAAAAACGACGACATCAACCGATCACGAGCACGGTGTACGGTTGTGGGACCGATATCGGCCAAAAGCTCAATCTCGTTCGCGAATGGGGCAGGCACACGCCGCTCAACAAGCTCTTCGTTCCGGGGACGCGTAAAGATCACCCGTCATTATCATCGCCGTGGCTGCGATCATCCAATCATGTTTTGACGATTTCGAGAGTGTGGTGCTTTCCGTTCGAATAAATTCATATCGATACTCGTTCCGATCCTCCACCAATTCCCGTTTCCACCCTGCACACACCACCAAACGCGATCGATCCATCGGCAAGAGAAAAGCCATCATCGCACAAGAATGTCACATCGATTTCTTGACAACACACCACAACCAACGGCTCACCCCGAATAGGCGATTCAAATCCTACGCAAACCATGTTCGTGCGTTCGAGCCAAGGTAGAACGCATCGCCGATCGCTCTCACCTGTGCCTGTGGTCTTTTGTCGCGGCTCGCTATCAGCTGCATGGCGATACAAACGCGATCACACACATGACAAAACATACGTCGTTACCGAGCAGTGCCGTGAATCGAGCGTCAACCGTGGCCGGCCAGTGTCCTCCAATCGCCGAACATCGACGCGGTGGCGGTTCGCTCTCTGTCCGGTCCATTATTTTATTTATTCACTTACACGCCTCTATCCTCTCTCTTTCTACACGCGACACGCGGTTCGGTACGCATCGTATAGAAAGGAAGGTGAGAAAATGACAAACGAAATCGTAGTCACAGAGAACCCGAGCGAATATCGGGCACATCCTCCTAGAGAGCTACAAAGAGTGCTGTAGTTGATTTTAAGCAACAAAAATCATCCTATTGAGATGAGAATCCTTTGCTACGCATTCACTTAACTGTGATATTAGTGAACAGGATGCATTAAGTACCATATTTTAGCGTGTACAACGTCCCCCTTCTTCTTTTAGATTGAAAATGACCAATATCAGATCAACACGGCTAGTATCTTACTGATTAAAACTGAGGCATCACATTCCATTACATACAAAGATAGTCTAGTGTATGGATATCCACAAAGATAATACCCGAAAAATCAAAGAGTGTTGCTTAGAAAGTGTATAAGCAGAAACTCAGAACATAAAAAAAGCATACGAAGGTAAACTGATGGTACTAGATGCACGAAATGACAAACAAATGTGATCCGAATTTAATTGGTAATATTGATAAAATTGTTTTTCAATTTTGTTAATTAATAATAAAATAAAATTTTTAAAAAAATATAAATTATTTGTTTTAGTTCGTTTACTAATTATAATTACAGACAATAGCGAGAAAATTAGCTGGGCATGTATCTTTAAATTGTCAATGAAAAGTTATGAGTGAGTATTGTTTTTTTTTTTTTAATCTTAATTTTTATTTCTGTTTTGTCTTTGTTCCGTATTTTCGTACCATATTTAACATATTTGTGCGATTTTCCTTCATTCCCTTAACTTTCTTTAGTATTTCCAATTATTATTTTCATACAGAAGATCACTGCATAGTTCAAGTTTATATATAATTTTACTTTCTTGCACATTGCGTCCTGCATTGTATTGTTTTGTCGCTGAAATCACAAAGAAATCGTATAATTACAATACTGCTTCTTGCAACCCCCATCAGCACAGTAGGTGTGGGATACCGAGTTTCATTCATTGCCTTAGCGCCGATCTTCTCGCCGTAGGATCGTCTCTCGTGACACTTTTCTTCGCCTCTTACTATCAACCACGGTAGATCAGTGCGTCTTCCGTCGAACGGAAGCAGCATCACCGCTGCCAACCACGGCCGTGACAGAGACAGACATGCATGAATGGGAGAGAACATGGATGATGTGCGATAATAACGAAAGATGCCAAGACCATCTCGATCCGCTCTCGACCAACTCCGTACGCCAGACAGAGCACACAGCATCGCTCACTCGTGACTGCACAGTGACCACACAGTCCGGAGATATGGAGAAAAACCCACCGCAGCCTAACAGATGATTCGGATGGGTTTAATCAAACAGTTTATCTAGGTAAACTGACGTTAATGGTTGGACACACGCGCGTATCGCTTCGTGGTGCTTATTTCGTGTCCAGCCTGCTACCGGGATTGCGTACCACTGTTTGAAACTGTCGTGTATGTGTGTGATCATTCTGTGCTGTGACGAGCTTGCTCAAGGATATAGTTTGAACTACAGTACGCGAAACCGCCTAGTGAATTGCTCGAATCGAGTTCGTCGCTTACTACTTTGTGCCCAAGTCTTTCGTTTCGTAACGCTTGCGCCTTGGAAACAATACGTTTTACGGCTACTAGACGAGCTGATAACATGATCATAAATGCAGTGTTAGCGCTCTGATGCGCATGCCGAGTGTGTGTGTGTGTGTGTATGTGAATGTGTGAATCTCTGTGCTTTTTGTGCCTTTTTATCCTCGCAGCATGGGATTTAGTGACAATTGTAGCAAAATGAGTGATCTGAACCTGCTGCCCAAGAAGCACACCAACTTCAGCATCGAGCGTATCCTGCTCAAACAAACTGCCGCCTCACCTTCCGACGGTTCTGGCGCGCCAACCACAATGTCCCACTCACCTCAGCCACAGTTCGAGTTGCTCGAGCAGAAAGTGGACCTGACGGTTAAAACGTGCCTGAAAATAGTTCAATCGGCCACCGACCACCGTACGGCCGCAGGCTCCACTTCCGCCTGCACGGTGACCTCGAAGAATGTTATCCCGCTGGCCACCGCCGGAGACACCGGAACTTCGATCGTGGCCCCTTCCTCCCAAACGCTTCTACTCGCTGGTCCGCACCGGCCACTGAACCGCGTTCTGGACAACCCATGGTGCTCCCGGGGACCTCTCATGTTCGATCCCAAGCTCATCAGTGGCTCCGGTCCCGCCGCCAGCTTCGGTGGCGGTACTCCCCACAAACCTGCCCATTCATCCCGGGGTGCCGTCGGCGATGCTGCTCTCGGACTGCTCGGACCTGTCACACCGCCGTCACCCTCGTCGGCAGCATCACCGTCGTTGGCGTCGTCGTCGTCGCCGTCGTCGTCACTCATCAAAGCGGAAGTCGAGAGAAAAGTGGTGCTAAGCGCGTATGCTAATAATAGTGTAATTGAACGAAACAGATTATCTATCAATTATCCTTATCCGGTCGGACTGTTCAACGCGTACGCCTCGGCAGCGGCGGTCGCGGCAGCAGCAGCCGCCACCGTATCATCGGTTCACCAGTACCAGCATCATAATCAGCAGCAGCGCATGACCCCGTCAGCCCCGCCCGATGCGTTGCTTGCCACAGGTACAGCTTCGGCATCGATCGGCATCTCGATGCAACAGCAGCAGCAGCAACATAATCAGCCGCATCCCCGTGCGGCAAGTTTGTCCGCGGCTGCCATATTGGCCGGCTCGGGCACGGCTCCACTACACGCTGCCAGTGCTGCACTATTTAACAGTTTCTATCAGCTGCAGAAAAGTGATGAAAACCAGAATAGTATCTTCGATCAGGTTAGTGGAGAGGACGAAGGTGCCTCGGATGGAGGCACAACGGTCACCTCGGGCGATGGCGGTAAGGACTCGAAAACGGATCTGTTCCACGCACACCACCTACACCATCATCATCATCACCTGCATCACCATCATGAGCCGGGCAGTACGAGTGCCGCCGCCGCCACTGGTACGCTCTGTACGCTCATGTTTCCCGAGTGCTCTTATCAGTGTGCGATTTGTGATAAGATTTTCGGAAACCAAGACACGCTTATGGTAAGTAATGTTCGCAGGATATAACTTTCTGTGATATACTGAAGATAATCGTAGGAGATGTTGTTCAGTCATGCGAGTTAACGACTGTATCACGGGACCGCGTCATCACTCTGTAAATGTATGTAAAGTCTTTTTTACACATCGAAGCGAAGCGATAAAAGGTCCCCGAGATGCCCCGGAAATGTTTTATATGCTTAGTATATTTTTGTTTTTAATTGGTCTCATGAACTATTGGACGCTACCCAGTATTTGTATTGATTTTCAATTAGAGGATTCCAATGAACCGAAGGAACTAGAAATCGTAAGATGTAACCCCAAAAAGTTGGGGAAACAACCGAAAAATCATGGAAAACTCTGTAACATAAACAATTACAATGTTAGCATATGGAAGTTTTTTTTGTGAAATATCACCTGATTATAAGTTTTTGAATGATAACGCTAAATACGTTTTCGCAGCATTTTTTTTTTCTAATGAATTGTATCTATTTCATGTGATCGTAGACACTTTTGACACACAAATATGATTGTAGTTTTGAGTTTCTGTATGATCGGAAATTTCAATAATGTTAATCTTACAAAAAAATAATTGAAAAAAAAACTAAATACTTATTGTGATAAACATGATCCTTAATAAAAATTGATCATACATGCCTGGTTATTCTGGTACATGTAGCATATACTATTTTGTATACTATACTTATACAAAACTATATATTCAAATATTTAAAATACTATCGAAAAGATAAGAAAATAACAAAAGATAAATATTTACCAGTTCCTTTCCCTCAAAGCGTTCTAATTTATACATGTTTTGAATAAACTGTATGTATTCGTAGCGCAATCGGTACAATCAAAGCCTTTGACAAATTTCTTAAGAATTCTAATTGAAACGTCTTTACAAGCATACACTCTCATGATTGAAGGTTTTTTTTATTATTTGGCAATTATCTTCCAATTTCGATTGTATGTATAATGCAAGAATCAAAACAAATAGTAGTAAATGAAGCGCAGCCCGCTTATAGGAAAATCAGTCTCTGGTTATGGTCCTTTTCCGAAAGCGCACATTCGGATCGGTTACACTTTGCATAAGACTTGATGTCTATCAAACAAAGAGTGACATATCAGACAATGCTATTTAATGATAATTTAATCAAAAGACTACCTTCCTATCTTACGCAGAGAGTCGTGAGAGGAGTAGACATTCACCATTATCCTATACGGGGAGCAAATGCTCCAAGAGTGCCAAACTGTATGACTGCAGGAGCAAGAAATTATTTGTTTCACACAGGAATCCAGCATTACAATAAAATGCCACAAGAAATTGTCAATGCTGGTTCGTTGAACTAATATAGTTTAAGTGTATTGTCAACTCCGGGTGATGATGATATTGTTTCCTTCTTATCTTTTGTACTTTTGAATGTCATGAATATTTTTAAAAATAATTTACATTCTAAATTCATCAAATTTTAAAAATTATGCACATATGTTAGTTACAGGGTTACCCACGATTTATTGGTCACTTCCTATGATTTTTTGGTGCGTTCTCTCGATTTTTTGATCATATCCCTTAGATTTTTGGTTCGTTCCTATAATTTATTAGTATTTTCCGATTGGATATCAATACAATTGGACCAACAAAATCTGGGAAACGGCCAAAAAATCTGGAGAACGCGCCAAAAAAAAAAGGAACCCACCAAAACTTAATGAGAACCAACCAATAAATCGTGGAAACCCCTGTATTATGATAAATTTCTTTTAAAAATATAGAACAAGACTACATTGAATTGAAACACGCGCGCGTACAGTGGACTCGGGGTTCGGTGCTTGGTAGATTGGTGTTGATAGTGCTAATAACTCGTCATCTTTATGCTTTTGTTCAGCTCTCAAACATCTACTCGTGTGAATATTTGTAGCTTTATCAAATTATCGCAAGATACCTCGAGCATTTCCATCCTTTGTAGAAGTCAGAGGTGGGTCATCTTCATCTAAGATTGATAAGTGATATGTAATTCTAACCTTCTTATTTCGCGCAACAACAGTTTAATTGGTATCGTCCTGTCTGTCTGGACCATCGCTGTCACGACTATGACTTTTATTAGTGACGATTTATCTATTTATTTATTCATTTACCAACATATATGTCTTGCACTCTTGAGGCTGTGACAAATTAAGTACCTAAAACCTATCCTACACCTAAGTCCTAAATTATTCCCCTAACATCTCCCTTGATCCAGTGTCCCCTAAATTAGTATTATTGTATAACATTATTATTATTATTATTTAATAATGTCAATTAGCATTATCATATTATCAGTTTGAATATTATTAGTGACTCATTGGGTTATCTATAGCAGCATACTCAGTCCTACGTATGGGACAGGGTGGGGACACCCGGTACGGGACTAGAACTCATGACGGGCATGACATAAAGTCGTATGTGTTGACGACTGTAACATGGGGCCAGCCGTACACTTACATTGTTATCAGATGTGAAATCGTTTAATAATGTGTGTTGTAATGTCACACCTCTAAAGTATCTTAATCTACTAAAACTACAAACTTTTTCTGGAAATAATTAGAGTAAACTAGTTGAAATAGTAAACTGAAGAATAGTGAAAAATATTTTCATAATTTACATACTTACTTACTTACTTATCCGGCGCTACAACCGCTTTGCGGTCTTGGCCTGCCTCAGGAGTGTCCGAAACCGCTCACGGTCTCGCGCCTTCGTCTGCCAGTCCGTTATCCCGGCCTTAATGGCGGACGCCTCCACGCCATCTTGCCACCTCAATTTGGGCCTACCACGCCTCCTCTGTCCTTGTGGACGGCCTAAAAAGACTTTACGGGCTGGGTCGTCCGTTTCCATGCGTATAACATGGCCAGCCCACCGGAGCCTGGCGAGCTTTATACGCTGTACGACAGTGAGGTCGCCGTACATCTCGTATAGCTCGTCATTATAGCGGCTCCTCCATTGTCCTTCCACACATACGGGGCCAAGTATCCTTCTGAGCATCTTCCTCTCGAACGCGGCTAAGAGGGTTTCGTCAGATTTGGACAGTGTCCATGTCTCAGAGGCGTATGTGAGTACTGGTACTATATAGGTACTATATAGTCCCAGCTTCGTCCGTCGCGACAGGTTCTTTGAGGTAAACTGCTTTTTCAGGCTGTAGAATGACCGGTTAGCAGCCAGCATCCTTGCGCGCAACTCAGCTTCCATGCTGTTGTCGTTGCTGACCTTTGACCCAAGATAGGTGAATTGTGGGACGACTTCAAAAGTGCGTTCACCTATCTGCACGTCACGCCTACGTAGATTCTGATTATTTGTTGGTGGGCCCGCTGATGTTGCCACCATCAGTTTGGTCTTTGCCTCGTTTATCTGCAATCCGAGGCTCTCTGCCGCCTGCTCGATCCCTTGGTAGGCTTCTGCTACATAGGAGAGCCGCAGACCAATGATGTCTATATCATCAGCGTATGCCAGGATCTGGGTTGACTTATAGAAGATGGTTCCCGTAGTCTCCACCCTCGAGTCACGGATGGCCCTCTCTAGCGCCAGGTTGAATAAGAGACAAGCAAGCCCGTCCCCCTGGCGCAGACCCTTGGTGGTAGCAAAAGGTCCTGAGAGTTTTCCATCCACCCTCACCTGGCATGTGACGTTGGTCATAGTCATTCTAACTAGCCTTATCAGTTTGGCCGGGATTCCAAAAGAGCTCATAGCGTCATACAGTTTTACCCTGGCTATGCTATCATATGCGGCTTTGAAGTCAATGAAGAGATGGTATGTGTCGTGTCTGTATTCAGCCATCTTCTCCAAGATCTGCCGCATGGTGAAGATCTGATCAGTGGTAGATTTTCCGTTTCGGAATCCTCTTTGATAGTTTCCGACTATCTCTTCGACGTGCGGGACAAGGCGATCCTGAAGGATCAGGGAGAATATTTTATAGGCGGTATTCAACACCGTAATACCCCTGTAGTTGTTGCAGTCCAACCTATCTCCCTTCTTGTATATGGGGTAGATGATGCCGAGATTCCAATCACAAGGCATCGATTCGCTATCCCACACCTCAGTAACAATTTGATGAATCTCGTTTTCTAGTCGTGCACCTCCATTCTTGACCAGTTCGGCTGCAATTCCGTCGGTTCCGGGTACCTTGTTATTTTTCAGCCGACGGATAGCCTTTCGTGTTTCTTCTATGCTAGGTGGCAGTAGCATGACACTATCTGCTAGTGGCGCTTCTAGCTGTTCGCTAAACTGGTCGTTGAGTAATTCATCAAAGTGCTGAGCCCACCGCGAGAGGACCTCTGGCTGGTTACTGACCAGATCTCCATCCTTGTTGCGACAGCAGGTTACCTTAGGTACAACGTTGTTTCGGTGACCTGCTATCGCTTGGTAAAACTTTCGTGTCGGTCCGTACGCCTCTCTGGTTTGCTCGAGTTCCCGCATGTTTTGCTCTTCCAAAGCATGCTTCTTGGAGCGGTGAACTCGTTTCTCTTCGCGTCTAAGCCGTGAATATTCCTCTGCGCATGCCCGCGTTCTATGCCGTTGCTGCATTGCTCGGTATGCAGCATTCTTACGTTCGGTCACTTGTCTGCATTCATCGTCGAACCAGCCAGATTAGGTGTTGCCACGACGTGGTGAGAGTATATTTCTTGCACAGTTTATTATTGTTGTTTTTAGAGCGTTCCACCTCTCGCTCGTAGTTTAGTATCTGTCTTCTGGTAGTAGAGACTCTTCTAAAGCGGTTTTGAATTCCTTTTGGACAGTAATGTCCCTTAGAGAGTCCGTGTTGAGCCGAGGCTGCGTGTTTTCTCCGCCCCCATTGGCGCGGGGGAATAATTTACATACACTTACATATTTTCATATTAATCATGAAATCAACCGACAATCGTTCAATTGTTTACTCCTAAGATATACCGAATTGTACAAAACATGATGGGGATAAATTTCCTTCCAAAATCATTCTCGAAGACTATCCAGTATTGTCTGTATTCACTAATTGAACGTGTATTGCCTAGATTAACGCTTAAACTCAATTGATGACAATACCAATACCAAAACATGATTTTTCATGTTTTATTTACCAAGAGTTGACATTTTTCGCATGCATGCTTATTAATTTGACTATTAGCGAACCATCAAACATACAACTAACAAGTACGCTAACTATTTCTCGTATGCCTATATAGCCCGACATGGTAAAATTTAATTTCCTGGAACTAAACAATTTTTCGATGTTTTAAACCAGCCGGTCGGCAAAGTTCGGCCCGCGAAAGGATTTATTTGATTTTGAAAGATGAGAAAGAACCTATTCGTATACAAACGTCTTTTAGTATAACATTTCATACCGTAGAACTCTTTTAACTTTGACTATCGTAATGTGGATTGACGGACTAATCATTATGGTCAAATTTCCAGTATGTATCACTAACATTGTTAGAACAAGACAATGAGATGCAAAACAGAAACGAATATTTAAAAAAAAAAACTTAAAACCAGTGTGTTGTTTTTACGACTGCGACAATAATACACTGTTACTTTTTACAACGATTGTCAAATGCTTTTTCATAAGGAATCAGTTATCAATTTATCTGACTTGACATTACTTAATAGTAACTCACATGTACGTTTGTCTCAATAATATTTCAGCCGTTAAGGCTTTTGTACTACAAAAGCAAAAACTTTTTTGAAGCATGGTAAGGGAGATGGTCATTAAGAAGTGATATTGCTGTTGCTTTGTAGTTTTAACTGATCACATGTGTACGCACTCTGTTGCTGATCATCAACTGACCAATCTTTGCAATTAGTTTTAACAATAGGAACTATCAATTTTGAGCCTTGCTTGGATGATATATTTTTTCATCTTCTTTGACACAGCAACCGTTGTCGGTCACGTCGTGCCTATGCACCACTAGTGGATTTGACTTTCAGTGACTTATTGAATACCCCTAGCAGGATAGTTAGTCCTACGTATGGTGGCTTGAAGTCGACGACGAACATGTTGTTAAGTCATTCGAGTTGGATGATATAATAACAGAATATAAACAACATTATCGCTTTTTGTATTGCTTGATATTATAGACGAATTATTTGATTTCTAATTTTTTATTCAAACAATTTTAATGTAATAGTTTAAGTGTAAAAAACGTTTGCTCCTGGCCCGCGACTCTCGATTATGTACTAAATTTGGCGCTTTGCCTCAAAAGTTTGCCGATCGCTTTTTTTTTTAAACAGTATTCAATCTGTTTTTTTAAGCAAACTGTTACACTCTACAAAAAACAAACATTGTAGTTCGCTTTAACGTCTATAGTCTAACTTAAGTTTTCTTCTTTCCCCACGCGGTCAAGTCGGCTAATACAAGTTATTTTGTAAGTGTCACGCAGCCAGTTAGTGTGACATTCTTGTCCATCTTTTTTATGCTTTTTCCCTTTAGTTTCATGATTTTAACAACCGATTTTTTCTCCAAGCTCTCCTAATTTTCCACTAAACCTCCAAGAACTATGCAAGTTAATATCTATTTTAAGCCAATCACATCAATCAGTAAGAAGCCTTCGATTGCATATTAAAATTAATATAAGGTTAAATCTCAAGATGTATCTAACTACCACCAGTAACTACCAAAAAGTAAATTTTATCTTGTCTTTGTGCTGTGCTGTTTTTTATTTAAAAAAAAGCAAACCAAAGTTTACATTCTTCTTCTTCTTCTTTGGCTCAACAACCGATGCCGGTCTAGGCCTGCCAACACACTTGTAGGGTTGGCTTTCAGTGACTTATTGATTTCCCCCCATAGCAGGTTAGTCAGTCCTACGTATGGCGGCACGGTCTATTTGGGACTTGAACCCATGACGGGCATGTTGTTAAGTCGTACGAGTTGACGACTGTACCATGAGACCGGCAGTTTACATTACATAATCGGAATTGGCTCCGAGATCATAATCGGCATCGAAACGGAGTCTGTTTCGGCATAAAACAATTAGGCATAAAATTAGGCGTTTGGGTCCAACGATGCTACGTATTGAAAGCCGCAAAAAATCAAAATTTACTTGCAAACGATCCATTCTCACCAGCGGATCAGGCGGTTCTAACGGTAGGCGTACCAGGCGGTCGCCTTTGGCCGCGTCGATTGAGGGGCCCCGTCGAAATCGATGGTCAATAGTATACAGTAAGTTAACAGAGTGGAATAGCTGCTAGGGCCCCGAGACTGGCGAATTATTTGCAATAGCCCCCCACCATTCCCACCACTAGTTCTTAGTCCAGCATGATATAGGAATTTATTAGGTATTAGGAATTAATTAGGAATTAGGTATTATTGCTTGCTGAGTTATATATAGGTCCAAGCACTGTTTGCGATTTCCGGGAAAATATTATGCCCATTCCTAGGAACAGTAAGGGTTTCGAATCAGTAGCAGACTCAATACCAATTCAAGATCATTCTCCGACCCAATATGAGTTCTAAATAAGATTCGATGTCGTAAAACTGCAAGCTAATCGGAATTTCGTTGCTTAGCCCTGTTATCGGACCAAATTAGTGCTAAAAATGACAGGATATCTTAAATTATTTGAATTATCAAAACTACATTGAATAATATACACGACAGGGTGCTCAACGAATACCGTAATTCACGTTTTCATTTTTTTTATTTATAATTAGCGAATAACTCCAGTGTTTTTTGGGACGCATGTTCACTGATCACTGTTCAGAATGATCGGTAATGATTTTTTTTCTAAATTGACATTAACATTCACCGTAGTAATGTAAATATTTGCCGTTTTCTCCATTTTTTTCCACCCCACTAGACGCACGAAAAGAGCCACAAAACACCCCGCTTCGAGTGTGAAGAGTGTGGTAAGGGATTTTCCCAGCTGCGCAACTACAAGTACCACGTGTCGGTGCACCGCGGAACGAAGGAGTTTGCCGCCAAGTGTCCGGAGTGTGGAAAAATGTTCAACGACAAGGGCTACCTTAGCAGCCATCTCAAGATCCATCGCAATAAAAAGGAATACTCGTGTCCCCACTGTCCCAAGTCGTTCAACCAGCGGGTGGCGTTTAATATGCATGTCCGAATACATACTGGTAAGTCGAACGGTTGTGTTACATTTCGAAGGATAATTCAAACTCTCGTTTTTTTTTTCATCCCCTACAGGTGTTAAACCGCACAAGTGCAATGAGTGTGGGAAGCGCTTTTCGCGCAAAATGCTTCTCAAGCAGCACTTGCGTACCCATTCGGGAGAGAAACCATACCAGGTAGGTACTTTTAAAGTTTAACTATAAAATATACCATATTTATACTAATGTGACACCCTCCCTCCCTCTCCGACAGTGTTCCGTGTGTGGTAAAAGTTTCGCCGATCGTAGCAATATGACACTGCATCATCGATTGCACTCCGGCATCAAACCGTTCGCGTGCCCCATCTGCCCAAAAGCGTTCACCAAAAAGCATCATCTCAAAACACACCTCAACTATCACACCGGCTACAAACCGTACAAGTGTCCGCATCCAAACTGTGGCCAAAGCTTTACACAATCAAGCAACATGAGGACGCACGCCAAGAAATGCCAGTTTAAGCCGCCAGATTCCGAGTTCGTCTGATCGAGATCCTTGCTGCTGCTGCTGCTGCTGCTGGGAGGCAATTCTGTTGATGTGATATTCTCTTTTAACGCAACTATCTTAGTATGAAAGTGTAGCCAATTATACATAATTTATTTACCCGTAATAAATATTTTACTGTCGAAACTAAAACTGTTCGTTGGCTGGGAGAACGAAGCGGACTAGTAAATACAAGTATAAAGCGTTTCGTCGCCGAACGTTATTTATTTCAATTCCAACCCAATCATGGTCAAACCGGTTGTTTTGGTAAACAGAAGTAATGTAAAACAGCGTAATGTGTTCATAATTAAATCCAGTATTTTCATTCAATGCTTAACATGCAGAGCAATGCTTCAGTAGCGAAAATAAATGAGAAAATTATGAGGATGTTCGAAACCGAATTCATTTCAGATTTGACAAAACATAACCTATTCCCATACTAATCACGGACTCTTTCAAGCGACGCTAAGTACCTCCTCCTTTACAGTTACTTCATCGTCGGAAGAGCCCACCACACATGCGGTCGGAACGGCCGACGTGCTTTGCTTCTTACCCGGCCCCGCCACAGACCAGGCGAACTCGAACGGATATTGCAACGGTTTGAACTGTTCCGGCATATCGTCATCCACCGTGGTCGCAATATGAGCCGGTTCGCCCTTCATGTGTATCCGCTCCAAAATGGCAGCATTGTGCGATATCGGATCCAATCCAGTAATGTCAAAGAACAGCTCTTCCTTGCTCTTCACGTCACTGACGCCGCGTTTCGAGAAGAACTAAAATGTACGAAAAGCAAAACGTTCAAACCACTGCTGCTCCACTGTGGAAAGAAAGGCCAAAACACTTACGGTGCAAATGTTATCGCAATCCCGCATCAGGAATTCCAACGCCCCCGGGTGGCCCGGTTCGACGGATTGCGCCACATCGATGATCCAGCAGTGATTGTCGTGCATGAGAATGTTGTACTCGGACAGATCCGCGTGTACCAGGTGTGCCTCCTTGTACAGTTTGTGCATTATCTCTACCACCTCTAGATAGGCCCGGCTCAGCTGCGAATCCGACAGAATCGCTTCCTTCAGCTTCGGTGCCGGTATCATGTTCTCCCCTATAAACTCCATCACCAGCACATTCTTCTTGAGCGCCACCACCTTCGGACACTGGATGCCAACGCGCTGGATCCGGTTCAAGTTCCGCAGCTCCTTCTCGGCCCACATGTTAATGACGGTGCGTGCATTCTGTTTGGAAAACCGACCCGCAAACCGGAAATCATCCTTAATGTATCGATCGCGCTGCTTAAACTCGTTCAACGTCGTGCTGAACACCTTGATCGCTACTTCCTTCGGTGGGCTGGGTTCGTCCTCCTTGAGGTTCGGATTGTACGGGTCCGTTTCGGCGTGCAAGATGATCGCTTCCTTGCCGGTCGATATTACACCATCGATCGATTCCAGCAGCTGATTGTTGATCCACTTGTACAGTATCAAGCGGGTCGGCTCGTCCAGACCCATCTCGGCGGTGGCCACATTTTCCTTCCTATCCTGTGCCTTGTGCTTCATTTTCGTTGCCTTCTTCGAGTGTGTCTTTAGCTGGTTGAACACCTTGTTCGATAGCTTCATGTCGAAACCGGCCGCATCGCCGGTCGAAAACTCTGGCGGAAAGGACATTACCTTGCACGCGTTGCTCCGGCCACTAATGTCGAGGTTATGCTTCGTCAGCATTTCGCCCTGCTCGTTCAGCCGGAATCCAGCACGCGGCAAAAGCTTTTGCTCCTTCTCGTTCGTCTCAAACCGATCCCAGTCCGCCTTCTGGTCGACCGGTATCTCGACCGGTTCCTCGTACAGCAGCTCCTCCGGAATCACGCGATAGTTTTTGTACGACACCTTCACCTTGGAGTCCTTGTTCCGGTGATTTTCTTCGCGCTTGATTTGCTCATCGTACTCGGCATCGAACTGTGCCTGCAGCATTTGCGCAATGATCGCATCGGAATCGTGTTCCTTTTGGTCCGCTTCCTCAATCGCCCGCAGCACATCTTCCGGAATTTCTACCGACTGTTTCCCTGGATCGAGCGCACGTGAACAACCGGCCACCGGTTCTTCAAACGTGTCCACCACCGGGACGGGCACCTTCTTCGACGACGACGACGAAGAGGATGACGAAGAGGACGTTGGTCCTGGTTCCGACTGCATTACAGCTGGCGGTGGTTTCGGTGTTTTCACTTCATTTGACGGGGGACTTTCCTTGGCTAGTAGCTCACGGGCAAATTCCTCTGACATGATCTCCTGCAGATCCACCTCCGCTACGGGTTGAATTTTGGCCCACGGTGAAGACATTCTGTTTGTGTTGTTCGGCTTAACTTGCTACACTTTTGTTGAATACGATTCCTAAAGATAATTCGCACGAGCGAAAAAGCGTGATTCAGCTAGGCTTTCGATAGGTGTAAAAATATGACGAAATAGCCAGACAGAAATGTGGGACCAAGAGGAAAGAAAAACATGCTTGACAATATAAACAAAGCACTGAAGGAACAATATCTGGCAACACTGTTTTTTTTCTTGAGCAACGATTACACGGCGCTTTTTGCCGAATTTTACAAATATTTATACGTTTTATATTTTGTGATCAGTTATTCATCGATTTTTTTTTAAATCTTTGATTTACAGTCTGTTCCCGAGTTACACGGTTCTCGACTTACGCGGATTCGGAGATACGCGGTTTTCTTAATTTGGCAGATTAAATGTCAAATCAGTACAATTTGCTTCAAGTTCGGTAAAAATTGCATTTTTCCAACAAATTGAAACCGCTTAAAAGCCATAAATCTTATAATTTTCTGCACGAATCATATCAAATGAATGATAAAGTGTATAAACATACTAAATTAAATCAAAAACTACGGGTAATCAATAGTATTTCAGTCAAAAAACGTGAAATTCGACTTACGCGGATATTCGAGTTACGCGGATTCATCGGGAACGCAGAAACCGCGTAACTCGGGAACAGACTGTATCACATTCGAGCACGAATTTACTGGAATTTTGTGTTACAGATGTATGGGAACTGGGTTATTTCTCTGTAAAAAATTGGATTTTTATACACGATATTATTATGATTGTAAATATATCTACTTTATGGATAAATTGCAATTAAAACGCGAATCTGTTTAATGCCATCATCGTATGTGGGGACATTTATTATTACCATACTTTTATTAAAAAATCGCTCTAGCCATCTACGTTCATCTCTGACTCAACATCTTGCGTCCATTTAAATCATCTACATTATATTCTATCGGCCTATACACGTTTTTCCAGCCCCAGGAACAAACGTCGCGTTATAATATTACTGACTGTACAATTAAATAAAAGCTATGTTAAAACATGGAAAAAGAATGTATGAAAATAGTGATTCAAAGGTAAAAATAGCCGTGCGCAGCGTCCTTTGCAGCACGTTTTCCAAATGTATGTTGTTGTATGTCGTGTGGTGGTGGTGGGTGCGCTTATTTCTTCTTTCGATCTTGCGAACATTTCGGACAGAACCACTTCCCTTTCGGTTTCGTCGTCAGACCGACGCACGCGAAATGGAACCATTCGATGGGACACTGAAAATGGGAGAGAACAAATTGGCCGTGAAAAAAGGGCGTCATTTGCCATTGTTCCATATGTCGCATCATTTGTAATACGTACGTCCGGATTGTCGCATCCAATCATCTCTCCGTATGACACCTGATGGCACAGGCAGTAGGTCGGTTCGTTGGGATCGACTGGCATATCGAGCACGTCGCTTGGATGTGGCGTGGAGTGTCCACCGTCCTGCGCTGCGTCATCGTTCTCCACACCCTTCTGTAAAGTGCAATGTACGGGATTAGACAGAATGTTTGCAGGCCGAACACCATGCGCCAGCATTAACGATCGGAACCAAATGCATGCAAGATGAGATGAACTATTAACAAACCAGCTTGCGCTCGAGGTGCGCTTTTATGTCAAAGATAAAACATAAAATCCGTTATAGTCTGCCTTAGGTTGGCACAAACTACTTCATCAACAATGCTACTTAAGAAAGGCACTATATCTATGCAGGAACTAGGAAAAAATTTAAACCATTATGTACACACCGAGAGAATTTAAAAGAATAAACAACAATTACAGCAATTGCAACCGAGTCTGAAGCGGATACATTGGAACGTAAATTGTAAGTAAAGTATTACATAGAATAGAATAATTAAGAAAGTAAAACCAGCAAAGCAAAGAAGAAAAAAAAACAAATGATCACACACACAAAGTAAAAAACGTGTGATGCTTTGCATAGGATGCGGGATGAAAGAATGATTTTACCTTATTTTGCCCTTTGCGACCTTCTTTTTCTTGATTTACCTTCTGCTTCTTTGTGTTTTTGCCCTTTCCGTTCGAGTTGGCCGCACCGCTGCTGGTTCCACTGTTTGCCACACCCCCGTTGCCAGCCGGTTTGGCCTCATCTTCGGAGGAGTGCGTGCGCTTCTTTTTCACCGTACTCTTGCTATCCTTCACTTTTTTACGGCCCTCTGCAAAAAAAAGATGAAAAAAGATGAAAGTTTCAACCACCGCACCCACACACCGCGCCCACGGACAAAGGCGCAACTTACTTTTGGTAACGTTTTCCTCCGACTTTTCACGCGCATTCACAGTTTTGTCTTGGATTTCACCCTCAAACCGGGCCAAATCCGAGTCCAAACGACGTATATGCTTATCCACCAGTTCGTACGTCTGTATCGCCAGCTGTACCTTGTCGTCGCCATACTCCTTCGCTTTGTTGAACAGCTCCTGGATGCCCTGCAACTTTTCCTTCTTCACCTCGTTCGAGATGTTTTCCTTGGAGTTGACTAGCGATTTCAAGTACTCATCCGCCTTTTCGTCGATCGATTTCATCAGCACCTGGGCCCGAGAGTCCAGATCGCGCATCAGCGTAAAGTTTCGCTTCAATTCGTTGGGTAGATGTTCTAAACCTGCAAAAGATAGGTAAACGTTGTTACACACCCGAACTATGTTCCGCACCGATGGTGCTCGCGGTAGGGGATGCAAAGGCTAATGCCGTGTCTGTCGTACCATCTAAATAATGCTCCAAATACAAGGCCGACGTCATTTTTTCACTCTTCACTGGTTCAAACACGCTGCGAAAAGTTGTTTCGATCCACCGCAACGGAGAATATTAACAAAAATCACTCCGAGATACGTCTGTTTTGTGTGTGTTTTCCAAGTTTTTGAGAAGTGTGTGTGATTCTTTTTCTTTGCTTTCGTTCCCAGGTAGCATATTTCGCACTGCCATTGTTATTTGACATTTCTCACGGATGTTTCTTTTCGAGCAGCAGTCGGTTAGGTCTTTCGAGCAGTCTGCATTAGGCGGCGCTCTGGCACCAATCGAACACGACTTCCCCGTATCAATAAACGATGCGCAATCTCAGATCAATCGGATCGATTCTATATATTTATCTGGAAAAAAATATATATCTCGGACAAGTAATCTTAAAAATTTATGCACATTCTTGGCGCAATCTGTAATTGTATGGAAATGACGTTTATAGCTCAGGGTAGGCTACGCCCCAAGTGCCACAAATCTACTAAACGACCACTCAACGTGTTCTAAACGATTCAAGTTCTCGACCTAAACGGAATATAAAAAGACTTCGTTTAGCAGATGGCAAACGACTCATGCATTCTAAAAAAGCAAAAAGCTGGTGGCACCATCTGTTGGTGGGATACCCAACCAGTGGAGCTTCCTCGATTGGAGGAGAGCATTCTCATTCCCTCTCTACTGTTGTATGGTTTCGCATTGAAGTTATGCCACCGACAAACCGACGTGACACTGGGGTTACAAAAGTGTCCCACACGAAAGTACTGTCATTTACCAGTGAGGCGAACACTTCTGTCAAAGTAAACTCTGTTCATTGCTGCTTCGATGTAAACAACTTTTCTAAATACAAATGGCGAAGGAAGTGTGAGGCAAGATTTTGTGAGAATTATTGGACAAAACACCCAGGAAAATCATTTTATAAGTTTCCAAATCAATGCAAAAGATGTGAGAAGTACATAAAACAATACGCATTGGAATTTGCGAAGAAAAACAAAAAGGGGATTTAGCATTTTCTTCTCTGTGTCAGTGTAGTAAGCGAATCATTATAGAGATGGCGCTAGTGTTTAACGTATTTTCATTTGAAATAAGGAGACAACTTTTGAAGCTCATTTTGTTCGAAGTGTCACGTCGGTTTGTCGGTGGTTATGCATCCGAGGCGACCGCCTTTAACCTTTAAGTTGGCAACCGGATACCCGGGTATTTTTTTCAACTTCGAACTGCAATAACTTTTGATTCATTGCTTTTATTCACCTGAAATTTTTCGTAGCCTCCCAACTTTTAAGTTATGATTTTTTTGGTGCAAAAGTTGTAATTTTAAACAGCCTGTAAGTATTTTATTTTGATTTTTTTTAACTTTACCACGTAAGTTGGCAACCAGCATACCCGGGTATTCCATACATTTTGTATGGAGAATGACGTTTCTCTTCTTCCTCTTTTCGTATTGTGCTTATTTTCGAGTCAAATTCAAGCGATTCCAAATTTCAATTTGAACGTTATTTTTATAATAAAATTCAAAAAATTAATGAATAAATAAAGTAGAAGAGAATATATGGTCGGCATTACTTGCTTACAGCATTAAAATATAGAAAGCATTGTTTACCTATGAAAATCGTTAATTTTTTGCATAAAAACGTGTGGAATACCCGGGTATGCCGGTTGCCAACTTACGTGTGTAAATCTGGTTGCCAACTCTACGGTTAAGGCCGGGATAACGGACTGGCAGACGAAGGCGCGAGACCGTGAACGGTTTCGGACACTCCTGAGGCAGGCCAAGACCTCACCGCAGGACTCCGCACAGCATAACACGGAGCGCAACATAACAACTGACAGCTGCCAAACGCTTCACCGCAAGGCCAGACGAGGTGAAATAAACAGCGAAATGAACTATTTGACAGGTGAAATATCTGTCAGATAACGCATCACAGCAACCAGCTCGTGTGCAATGTAAACAAATAACGTGTACAAACTTGCAACTAAATCCATTAAATGTCTTCACGATCAAGCATTGCGATAATTTTCAGTCAATACTTCATCATTTATTCCAATTAGGGAATGTTCTGTTTAAAAAGATATTCTTTTTAAGTGAATTTTAAAAGCGGATGTTGTATCTCCCATAACCCTTTAGCTGTATATGTCAGATATTTCAACTGTCAGCATAGTTCATTTCGCTGTATATTTCACCCTGTCTGGCCGTACGGTCACAAAACGCTAGGGAAAGGAGGTAAAGCGTTTCATTAACTGTCGGTCATCGCAGTAGGTTAGTAGCATTTCAACGAGAAATGAGCGGCCTACTAAGGATATTCAAACATGGTACCGGCAATAAAGCGTTTTCTGAAGCGTTTGGCAGCTGTCAGTTGTTATGTCGCGCTCCGTGTTATGCTGTGTGGAGTCCTGCGGTAAGACTTCGAACAGGTGACAGAGCACCTTTCGAACAAAGTCGTGTTTGTTTGTCTTGTTCGATTGGTGCCAGAGCCGTGCTTTATTCGGAGGTGTGTAGTTTTTCAAATTGAAATTGATTTTACAGTTTAATTATTTTATCATCCATTATTTATTAAATAGTTGTTCACCTTTTTTTTTGCTTTAAAACCCGCAAATAAAAGAGCTAAAACATAAAAACAAAGGTAAAAATAGACAGAGAAATTGCATCACACCGCCATCAACAGAAACTCAGACAACGTCTACTTGATTGTTACAATTGTCTTTACTTTTATTAAAAAAGAAACCAGCTCGGCACATAAAAAGGATTTTTTTGCTGCTGAATTACTCAGTTTTGGCTAGTTGCTCGTTGCGTGCAGCTTCGCGGCTCGTGAATCCGTCCAGCTTGCGGATGATGTACTGGAAGAAAGCTAGAATGGAAAAAGACATTCCGAGTGGAAGGTACGCTGCCTTTATCCAGGCCCACAAACTGTTGTGAAACGAAACCAAACCAACCGGAAAAATAATAAAAGCGTTTTGATAAGCGAGACCATCATAATAAAAGCAAGTAGTCTTCATCTTACTCGTATGGGTCGTCCGAAACGGTAAACGGCCCAAGGATGGGAAGATCTCCACAATCCTCAATGATGACCGGTTTCACTGGATAATCGTCCGTATCCGTTCGCACCTGTTCCACCTTGTGGACCACAGCCTGTCCATCAAGAACTTTCCCGAAGATGGTATGCTTACCGTCCAGCCACGGTGCCGGCAGGGTGGTAATATAAAACTGGCACCCATTCGTGTTTGGGCCACGGTTCGCCATCGCTATGAAGCCTGAGCACGTGTGGTTGATCTTAAGATTTTCGTCGTCGAAATACTTCCCGTACATGCTGATCGCACCATGGCCATCACCGGACACAACATCACCACCTGGAAGGTATGATATTCATTACTATAGTGTGGATTGGTTTTGCTTTTAGCTACACACCGCATCATCATCAACTCACCTTGTATCATAAACTTCTGGATAACGCGATGGAACCGACTACCTTTGTAGCTGAATCCGTCCACATCCTTTGTACAAAGTTGACGAAAGTTGGCCACCGTTTTTGGGGCTTCCTCACCAAACATTCCGATCGTTATGCGCCCTATTTTCTCGCCATCAATCGATACGTCCATGTACACCTGCGATGTAACGGTAAACGTGGCTGCTTCGATCTACGAAAAATATATCAACGTTGAATCTACTCAAACCGTCTCGGAATCAACTTTTCTCGCCACTTCCGACTTACATCTCCTGTAATGGATGCATATATTGCAAGCAATATCCAACAACCAATGCAATGCCGCATTTTGTCCTCAATTCACCGGTGTTGTCTTCTTATTGCAAGTAACTTTCCTAGCACGTCGTATCACACAAGCGTCTGGCACATAAATAGGAGCCGCTTAAACAAACGCCATCCTTCGGGACGTTCGCTTTTGGCTCAACTTGGTCGGAAAGATACCGTACAAGTGTTCTAGTCGATATTGATTTTATTAGATGTTTGCTGCACTTTTCAAAGCATACCGTAAAACGTAGTACAACCAAGCCAAGCGTGTGCCGATGATGCACGCACACGCCCATCCAAAAGACAAAAACTTCCCCAAAACGCAACACAAACAACGAATTACATCACCATTGCGTGCGGCTATCATGATCACAAGTTATATCAGCAGCGCGTGGCCATTTGATTGGGTCGCCTTGGGTTCTTGTTCGATGGTCCTTGCATGTACACCAATATACAGGATCACATTAAATCCGATTGACAGATTATTTTACATTCTTATAACCTTCGTAGCTCCTAAACTGCAACTCGTTTCATCGTTGTTTTAGATACTTGCCTCTCCACACTACAAAAACCAAGAATCATTTAAATGTATTATTTTTATTTTCCTCAATTATGTTGTAATCTATATAATTAATTCTTAACCGAGTAGAGTTTTTGTTTTACAGCAATTCTCTTTCTTTGAGTTCGTGTTGCCTTCCTGAATACGGAACCATAACGTTTTACAACGTTTTTTTCTTCACTCTCGTGCACTTAATACAAGCCTTTTATATACATTTTGTACATATGTACAGAAAAAGGTACATTCTTCCTTTGAATTCATGATGATCACAATAAGTTAAGTAATAATAACAGCTTTCATTGATTCCTACCTTCTCTTTCCATCGACGTTTTCTGATTTTACTGGGCCGCTATTGTTTTGTTTACTTGTTCATTATTTTCATGTCGTTTTGTAGAAGAACATAAAAAATCAGTTGTAATTGTGTATTCTTCTTTTGTTATATTTGCTTGTTGTTTTATGGAGTTACTTTTGCGTTATGTTTATTTCGTTTGCTTCCCACTTTACCGTTTATCTAGCGACATCCATTTTCCAAGAAACCAACGTTGCCAACCAATGCAACAAAATACCACGAAAGCGCTGTGGCACACATACACACGCACACACACACACACATGCGAACTTTTGTAACGTTTGTTTTTGTAATTTCACTATCTAAAGCACCCTAATTTCGGACCCATATAAACCCAGCTGGCAACAACGGAGGGAATCAATAGTTGAAAGAGAAATAAATTTACACCAAAATAACATGCAATGCATAAAATACCGCAAAGACGTGTCTGTCGTGTTGGGCATATATCCACAGTACCCTAATTAGGAATGTCCTCTTTTAAAAATGTTACTGAAATATTGCAAGTGCCAAACGTACTTGGTTGTTTGCTTTGCTTTCTCCATTGTCGGCGGTTGATCGTATTTTTAACTCTAAAGTTTATGTTTAATTATCTTTTGATGATTATCGTTTTACACATGTCTTCTTTTATGTTTTTCTTTATTTTAGCGTATTGTTCATTTTGATACCGACATTATGAGTGATGGATCTACTGTGTGCTGCGCCAGAGGATTCCCATCATTCAGCAGGTTAGTAATCATGTTCTTAAGACCAAACAAAATGATTGCCCAGCAGAGGGAAAGAGAAACGCTCGATGCGTTTCGCCACCAGCTAAAGGTAAAGTTTCTGCTTTTCTTTCAGTTTTCAACAACCCCTCCACCCCCTCATGTTTGATTACAACACATAGTGAATGTGTGCCACCGTCCCTTCATTCACAGTCGCGACATTATTATTCCATTTCAGGTTTTATTTTTGTGGGTTCGAATTTTATTTATCTCGTTTTCGAATAGAGTTTATATGTACAACGAGTGGGGTTCTTTTTCATTATCATACGAATGTACTTACACGTATCGCAAAACAAAAAATTAGGGAAAAATAATTATAACGAGAGTACAAAAGGATACATAGTGATCTTGCGTGACAGAGTAAAACAATCACACTACACAACAGCGAGACACCTTGTTGCGGTGTGGTGTGAGCAGCAATGGTTGTTACCAACAGGCCACACCGAACGGTTCAGTTGCTCTCCACTGAATCGTGTAACTCTCTTTCTACAAGCTTTAGTCTTCTAAATATTACATATTATCTGAATATTATTAACGCTACGATCAAATCGGTCTTCCCCTGTCGATGCCCGTTACGTGCATTAGTTAGTTAGTGTATGTATGTTTGCTTGTTTGTTTGTTTGTTTTTACATTCTTTTTCATGCACAGCAACTCACAACACCTCACATTAGAGCATCTCATATCTTTTGCAACGATAAGCACATACTAACACGTATGCGCTAGTAATGCATCCCTATACCTAACCACGAATCATTTGCAATGTATATATTATGTTATTATGTTGCTCTGAACGTGTTTCTTTTTCTTGGTTGTGTGTGTGTGTGTTTCTGTTCTGTGTGTCTTTGTTTTTTGTGTTTTGTTTTGTTTTGTTTTTTTTGTTTGTTTTTGTTAACTGCATCTGATCGTACCGCGCGTTTCTATTGTGTTCAAGTTTATACAACACAGCTATCTTAAACCCATACACACATTTTGTGTGAACACTCACGATCGTGTGAAAGATGCAGTAAAACAGAGATGAACACACTAACTACACACATACCTTTTTCCTATCCCGCTCTGTCCTATACTATACAACATTCCTCCTCTCTTTTCCATCTGCATCTCTCCCACCATTCTAACGATACACAACATCATTATATCCGAACCGTAGACACTAGATTATTTACCAATGCATTTGTTTTCTTTTTACGTTTTACCTTTTGCCCTACTTTACTTTATACAATGCGCATTAAAGTTTATTTGTTTTGTCTTAAATACTACACTACGCTTACGTCTTCGGATTTCAACCTCAACTAGGTGTATGTGTGTATGTTGTGTGTGAGCGTATTTTCTTTTGTCTTAAATTAATTAACATCTTCTTTTCTCTTCTTCCTCTTCTTCTTCATCATCATCATCGTCGTCATCATCATTTTCATGTCTCCTCGAATGCTATTTGCATTGGAAAATTGGGGTTGTCCTCTTCTGTGTTTCGTCGACTTTTTTTCCATATTCGTCAAGTACATTATTCATGTTATAGTGAATCAAAACTAGTAATCACTCGCTTCCAATTACTAGTGTGTGTGTAGTTTAAAAAATGATAGACGCATGTCTTGCACATGTTGCAGGATGGTGGAAACAACAAATACCTATTTCACCGTATTATGCAATGCAATGCAGTAATGGATTGCCTTTTCTCAGTGCTTCTTCAGTATCTTCAATACGGCTGGCAGCACTAACCATAACGCAAACAGATAACTATCGCTGACATTGGATTTGAAACATGTATGCTGACACTCTTTCTATCTTTCTATCGCACCCTTTAAAACCAAAATTTGCATGAAACAGCCAATCGTTCTACATTCGCATTCTATGCGACTGCGCTCCAATAGAAAAAGTTTACTCGTTGTAAGTGTTGTATTATGTGCTGTTTTGCTCGAATGATTATGCAGCAAAATGGGACCATGATCGGATTATCTCCATCGTGCTGCTGCTTTTGCTATGCTTGTATGATACAATTTTACAAAATGCATAGCCCCTCCCCCATGCATTGCTCTTTTGAGCAGCGGCAATGGACCAAAGCTGAACGTGAACAATGCGCGTTGTGAGAGAGGGTTGATTTGTTACTTTGCGTAAAAAAGATTCGCTTTGCTGAACATTGAATTTTTGTTTACTTTTCCATAGTGGTGTCGTGTGGGTGGTTGCATTTACAACGATAGTTTTCACAAATTTGGCGCTCTAGGCCGTATGGTGGGAGATGGTTACTATCGGAAGTAATACTTAAGAGATATTATGGATAAATCATCACACATTTCGCACCGAGGGGTTTATCCTTTGGACTGTTTTTTGCAGTTTGTTTAATCTACGTCAATTTTCCTTTCAACACGGCCTACAAATCCTTCATTAAAACCAGTTTAAATGTATTCTTTGTACCAACGGGAGATGGGGGTACACGTGATGTTTTGTAAATATTTCATTTCATGTTGTTCTCACAAACCTATTGTGTTTTTTTGTTTTGTTTCTTTTTTACATTTGGTTATCTTGCTATGTGACAACAATTCAACTTTTCGTCTTACATGCCCCTATCATTTTCAGTGTTTTAGGATTATACTATTTGCTTGTGTGTTTGTGTTTTTTATAGTTTTGTAGTTTTTTTATGTAACATCATGCTCAGCTTGTTTTTACACAGTTGCAATCACGATTAGCAGGTACTGGATGTTTGCCACACGGTGCATTAGGTCCGGTGCGATACGAGCCAGATTTTCGTTGGCAAACTCGCAAGATGGGAATATATGCACCACGTATGCCGCCTGCGCACTTCCTGGTGCCGCTATGTTGACGATACCAGCTGCCTGTTTCTGCTGCAGGTAGGTGATGAAGCCAGTTTGCAGATTGTTCTGCTGCTGCAATACGTCCATCCGATCACGGCCACACGGCAATGCTAACAGCATACAGTGTTCGTTGACCATCTGTAAAACAATATTTACAAAAAAGGATTTGTTAAACGTTTTTTTTTCTCTCAATCGCAGTCATAAAAAGTATATTCTTAAAAATTATAAAATAGTGCATACCTGCATCTTTCTAGCTACTCCATCTATCTGCGCCGGTTCCAGCCGCATTCTCTGAGCAATGCGTAACGGAGGCGTCGACCCGTCGCTGTTGCTTGGCAACGAGCTACCTGCTACGTTTGGATTGCCATATACGAAGTGCATCTGTACTGCTGCGTGATCATTTTTGAGTGCCAGCAGTCCTTGCCACATCACCGGGTATCGCTGGAGCAGCGCATCAAGCGAATCCTTTTGCACAGGCGGTGGCGTTGGAACAACCGACACCACTGGTGCACTACCGCCGCTGACACTTCCGCCACCCATAGGAGTGATCGGAGGTGTTGCCACTTGTATGTTACGACTTCCTATGGCAACGGTTTGTGGTGTACCCATGGACGGTATCATTCCTCCGGTGTGCGCTGGGAGTGGAGCGGATGCAGCAACCGATGACGATCCATGGCCAAGCGCAACAGGATGTAGCTGATCGGACAACTCATGTTCGACCTCGCTGCGGTAGTAATATCCGCTACCCGGTGGAACAGACGTTACGCGTTCTCCAACCAAACGTTGGCCGGAAGCGGATTGCACTAGAGCCGCAGCGGCGGCTGCCACTTGCTGCTGCTGCTGCTGCTGATCTCTTTCCCGCTGAATGTGCAGCATGGTTGCGGGAGAGGCTGATGGCGGCGGTGTTGGACTTGGCGTGACTGAGAACGGTGCCCCACTGTAAGCCGACGTGGATAGATTGTGAGGACGGTGAGCTGGCGGTGGTTCCGTGCTCAGTGCTCTCGGTCCTGCACTTGCTCCGTTCGGGCCACCAATGGTTGGTTCGTAGTAGCGCGCGTTCAGTGTCTCTGGGTAGGGGTGCGGTATCCGTGCACTACCCATGTATATCTGAGCGCCTTGTGGTGAATCTGAAAGTGTATTTCGAATCATTATAATTCTGCCACGATGTGTGCTGTGAAACCTTCCACTTACCCGTCACACGATCGCCAGGACTTTGCAGACTAAGCGGAACGGCGGTTGTGCGAGGTCCGCTTGCAGGTCGGCGAAGTTCCAACGGTGGACTAGCAGCAACCGTTTCTTCCATCTCGGGCATTTCTCGCATGGGTGACCTGCTGAGAGATAAAACAGAAAGATCGATAGTACCACCATCGTTGTTGCTCCAGCGCCACATGCTGAGTTCATTCCCCTGTCTTTGGTTCAAGGCATACCTTGGAATAGGAATGTTGCTACGGTACACGTACTTCACGTAGTCCCTCGGCATACCACCACGGAATCCGCCATCCGGTCCCTGTTGAGTTTTGCACAAGCAGAAGAATGAATTAGTATCAATACCCGAAGCAGCAGATCAAATTAAGCACACATATGAAAAGAAAAGAATGAAAAAAAAAAACACATCGTATAATGAGTAAATTATATGATTGAATAATAAAAGATCAACAAAACTGATCAACAGAGACAAATGAACCTTCTATTGAAATTTAATTTTAAACAATTTTCGGAACGATTGTATCGTACGTGAACCGGCGTTATTGGAGATGTTTGTTGATGAGCAGGCGGAGGACTCTGTCCTCGGTTGATGAAGCCACTCAAATCACCACGCTGTATACCAAGTATGGTACACGCACAGGATGAACAATTACGATTGTCAAAGAAAAGACATTGACAAACAAATTTGTAGCAGCGTCCACAAGGGTGAAATATAGAAATTACGTTATTGATTGAGTGATCGCGATCGTGCGTTTTGGAGATAAAAAAAATTACATACAGAAAGCCCATTTTTCGCTTCCCGTACAACACGTGTAGTGTGATGTACTAGAACACTTACCAAGTTTGCAGGATCGTAGATCGTGCCAGGAATAGTTATGTGCCGTTGTATAGTTGCTTGCTGCAGTTGCGGATGGGCTGACTGTCCCTGTGGACTCATAGTAGGCAACGCCACACGTGTACTGCTGGCTCCTGCAATGAAAGAAGGTATACGTTCCATTAGTGAAATGATTCCATCGTGATTTGATTCACCATAACCAGAACAACACATACCAGTGACAATTGGTTGTTGGCCTTGAAGGTGCGATTGCTTCAATGGTGGACTTGCAACTGCGCCCGTCATTATCTGAGGAGCCTGATGTAGCAGCGGAGACAACCCTTTTGAAGGTGGCTGCTGTGTCTGTGGCTGCAACTGCTGAGCTGGCGGTGACGGCGTCGACACATGATGGTTCGACAACTTCGTTAGACCCACTGGCTGCAATGTACCCACTGGACCTGATGGGTTAACCGTTTGCTGCTGCTGCTGCTGCGGTGGCAATCCGGTAGCTGATTGAATTTGCACGATCTTGCCTCCCGCCGTGGGCACCTGATGGATGATGGGACCTTTGCCTGCGATTGTATGCAAACCAACCGCGGATCCTTCACCTGGTTTGTGATGCTGCAATTGATGTTGTGGTGGTGGTTGTTGCTGTTGGATGCCGGAACTAGTTTGTTGCACAATCTTATGCTGCACGGTCGTGATTGCTCCCTTATGTACGATCGTCGGCTGGCCCGGCTGCTGCACTGCTTGGTAATGTACCGGTAGTCCGGGAGCACTACCAGCCGCTATTTGTATTGTTTGACCCGTCGTTGGATGTTTACTGAGTATGTGCTGTTGCACTTGTGATACAATAGGACCAGCACTGCCCACGTTTGGTCCTTGTTGGCCAGGACCGGCCGCACCAGGTGGTTGGATAATTTTACTACCGCTTTGTAGGACAGTGGTATAACCTACAGGTATTTGCTGCTGGTGCAAAGATGCGGTAGATTCCGTGGCCGTGCCAGCCTTTCCACGATGAATTATTATTTGCTGTGGTACTGTCGGACCTGGTCCACCGGCAGCTTGCACTACATGCTGCATAGGTTTGTGTTGTGTCGGATTTTGAGACGATTGTCCTTGCAGCTGCTTGGCATTAGCAATCACTACTTGCTGTTGTTGATGTTGTTGGTGCTGTTGCTGTTGTTGCTGTTGTTGCTGCTGCTGTTGATGTTGTTGTTGCTGTTGCTGTTGTTGTTGCTGTTGCAAACGAGGCGACATTTGTACAGCTGTAGCCGGATGCATATTAGATGGTATGTTGATTAACAGATTGCCAGTGCCAGTGTGTTGATGCAACTGTATGCTATTACCAACAGCTCCAGGGCCTTGTTGTTGCAGCGTAGCGCCTGTAGGTGTTGGTTTTCCGCTGATGATGTTGGTTTGCTTGGCCATCGCATGAGACTGTGGTTGTCCTGCGATGGCATTATGTATTATGATCTGTTGCTGCTGACCTAATGCTGATGTAGTTATGGGTTGGGTTGTTAGTTTCAATGAGGATGATGTCGTCGTTGGATGCATCGTTTTTCCTCCAATCATTTGACCGGACGGTACAAATGATGAACCCATTTGGTGCTGGGTCGCTAACCCTCCAGATGGTGGCGGTTGTTGATGGCCTGGTTTCGTTACAACCTGTTGATGTTGCTGCAGCACTTGTTGTGAACCAAGCACGTGTGATTTTAACGTATGTGGTTTAGAAGCCGTTGTTGGCTGTTGCTGTTGTTGATTCGATGACACAGTTGTGGTTGTCTTGTTGGTTGTTAACAACATGCCTGTAGATGACGTGACTAATGAAACGGACCCAGGTGTTGATGTTCGACTGAGCGCGATGGGCGATCCACTATTGCTTAGCGTTTCCGGTGGTGAAGGAGAAGCAGCATTCGATACGGGGCCTGCTGATTTCAGCTGTTCGGCAGCAGCAGCCGCACTCTGCACGGCAGCTGCTGCTATCACCTTCTTCAGTGGCTGCGGAGCATTCGGCATCGGTACGTACTGACCTTCCTTGCTGTGACGCACAACTGCCATCTCTCCCGTGACGGGATCTATCAGAGTCAGTGAATTCGGCTGCGCCTGGTTTCCTATCTCGGCAGGAGCCTTCGCTTCGTCCGTCGGCTTCGATTTCTCCGACTTAGACTTATCGGCCACAGATGCTGTCTCATTAGGACGAGCCACTTGTATGCTGGGTGTTACTGGAGTTGTGGCTGACAGTGTACCGGCCACCTGCTGATCGTCCAATGCTTTTGGCTCACCCTGCACTTTCATGGTAATTGCGTTACCGGCTACGGATGGTGGTACCGTTTGCTGAGGTTTTTCGTCACTGCTATCCGTAGATGTTTCCGATATCTTGCGATCTTTACCTTTACGAGTGCTACGAGGTGATTTGCGCATATCTCCTACTCCAGAAGTTGCTGAAAGTAAAACAAAACAAAAAACAGAAGAACATTTACACATTTGAGCATTTTTATCGGAATATTTGAAATCATATAATGAATTGATTGGACACTTACCGGTCAGAGCTGTTGTATTCTGTCGAGTGGTGCGACGTGTCGTGTGAACACCTTGCTGCTGCTGTTGTTGTTCACCAACAGCTCCTGCTGATGCAATGATCTGTTGTTGAGGCATAACCACCTGCGGCTGTGTCTGTATCAAGCCTTGGTTGACTGTTGCAATAGCCGATTGTTGCTGCTGTTGCTGACCAAGCGGAGCCACTGGTGACTGCTGCTGTGCATTCGGAGCCATACCAGCACCTGGTGGTGGTTGCTGCAATTGCTGTTGCATCACACCACCGCCGGCTACTTTTGGCGAGGGACCGTTTCGAATCACATCTTCAATAATGTCATCGATAGTGCTTCGTCCATCTTTCTCCAGAAGTCGCCGAGATTTCCTGGTGTTGGCTGCTGCAGCAACAGCCGCTGCCGAAAGCATGCCGGTCGTATTTGTTGTCAACACATGTTCCTCCTTACCGACGTCCATTGGAATCGGCATAGCATATGCTTCATCGGAAACTTGCTGCGGTTGTGTAGGCTGCGATTGTTGCTGCTGCTGCTGCTGCTGTACTGGCAGTTGCGGCTGCTGCTGGTGTGACTGCGTCATCAACACATTTGTGTGCATAGTCGACTGGTGTTGGTGGACCAAGGTGGTAGTGGTGGTAGTTGTTGTTATTGATGTTTCGAGGCTTGTCACACTGGCATTGACTATTGTCGCTCCTGATGGAGACGCTGTAGTGTTGACGGGGCTAGTAGTTGCCACGCTCGTTGTAGCTATTACTGTTGCTGGAGCACTGCTAGTAACAGCAGTAGGAGTCGCCGTCGTAACTGCGGCTTGATTCTTGATTGTCAGGATTAGCCGTGGGCGCGCACCATCAGCACCGGATGACGCTTTATCCGAATTGGACACTTCTTCTCCAGAGTCATCGTGGAACTCGTAGATATCGGAGGAACCACCGCCCATATGCATTCCCACCTTTGAACCACCAACTGATCTGGGCATTCCAGGGACAGGTGGCGGGACTGATGATGCCAATGGTGTCGCTGCAGTTGCTGAGTTTGGCGTGTTTACCAATGCAGCTACTCCACCTCCACGCGCACCACCACGACCACCACGGCCACGTTTAGCTCCAGCAGCTTTTCCACCCCTGGTTCGTGTTTGAATGCCCGCTTCAAGCGATGGTTGGTCTGCATTCGCTTTGTCTCCTGCAGCCAGCGTTGTATGGCTACTTTCCGATGTTTTACGGCCTCCACGACGACCTCCACGCTTGCCTCCGCGAGCGACGTTGTGTTCCTTTTCGACCGGCTCGGTGCTCGCAGTATCATCTGCTTCTTCCTCATCGATAATCGGAGCTGCGGTAGAACTGGCAGTGGTAGTGGTGGTGGTGGTATGCAACTCATCAGCTGTTACCGCCGACATCGCCGATACTCTCTCGGATACCACCTTGCTTGTGTCTGCTCTAACCGCTCCATCAGCACCACGGTCTCTTAGCTCTTCCTTCAGCGCTGCTTTTGATTTTATGCTTTCCTGAGTGCAACCCTTGGCCACCATCTCAATAGTAGAAGCTGCTTTATCGATAGCACTAGCACTGCTAGCAATTGTTTGCGATGACGAGGAATCGTCTTCCGAGCATAATGCATCGACTTTTTTAATCACCGAATCTATGTTGATCTCCTTTGCAGACCAACAATCACTGTCCTCCTTCGAATCTGTTTCCTGGTCGTCTACATTCACACTGGCATGTGACGCTGGCGTTGGTTTCAATTCATCCACTGTTGGGGACTGTTTCGAGAAGTTTTCGCTGGATCTCTTCTCTTCCAAACCTCTACCCTTTTCAGTGTCAAATTTGTAGCTTGCCATGCTCTTACTTGCAGACACAGCGGTTGAATCGAGAGGAGTTGCCAACTTTTTGGAAATGCTTTCCGATGTGGCTAGACCAGCTGGGGTGACTGTAGGTGCGGATTGATGATTTGGATTGGATGTAATTGTGGATATTGCATTATTTCCAACACCGAACAACGGTCCTGCTGTTTTAGCGTCCGACTGTCTCGCCTTGGAAACTATTACATTGGAAGAGCTTTGTTCTCCAAACGAGGTTTGATACGAAGCAATCGTCGTAGTTGCAGGCTGTGGCACTTTAGCCGCTGTGACAATCATTGGTAATTGTTGTGGTTTCGACAGCTGAGCATGCGTCACTGATGTTATAGAGATAGGCTGATTCGCCACAATTGTAGCTGCCTTCATCGGTGTCGCTCCCGAATCCGATGGCGCTACGACAACGGTTGGTGGTGTTGTTTTGGGCGACGACGACTCGGTTGGCTTGGTGGTTACATATGTACTTGTGTTGGCGGTACTAGTGCTGGTTGCATTCACTACAATGTTTGATTTATTATGTGTAGATTCCAACCCGGCACTGCTCATTGCTGATGGAGATCCTGGTGCGGCACTGGCAGCTATGATTCTTGTCACGGCTACTGGGCTTCCTCCACTGTTGAACTGTGTTTTGATCGGATGTTGTTCGATAGGTTTTGTCGATGATGCACTGAGCGACACTGGTTTCAACTGTGATCCAACCGCAGACATTCGTGATACCGGGGACGTGTGATGATGAGTCAGCTGTTGTGGTTGGTACTGCTGGTGTCCAGCCCCTGGCGCTGTCACCGGTGATACGGGTTTTTGAGGTAGGAAGCCTCCTTGCCCTCCGCCTGGCGATCCCGTGGATTGGGAGGCATTGGGAGCATGTACCACAATATGACCACCATGGTGAATGATCATCGCTTGAGGGCTGCCACCGGTCTGAATGATGGGACTTAGTTGCGGAGACTGCCTACTAGCGGTATTCACGGCTGGTCTTAGTGTGGTAGGCGAGGACGTTCGTGAGAATGGAGAGTGTGGCGCGATGTGAAGTTTTGGCGATTGTACACCACCAGCACTGCCACTGCTATTCAATGCCGCTGTTGTTGCTGAAGCAATGCCTCGAGATGGTGTATCAGCTGTTCCTACCGGATGATAGACGATTGCATTTTGTTCTGGTATAGAGATCGAAGGCGGTGTTTGCACAACATATTGGTGACGTGTGACAGCTGCCGGTGAAAGCTTTTGCTGATCAGCACCGGTTTTAACTGGGGGAAGGTGCTGTTGAGACGGCTGCCCAATACTGCTTGATCTTGAGCTTTGGCATGTGTTGGTAGTGGATGGCGATGACTTCGCTGCAGGCTGACTCGTTGCTGTAGATGGTGATCCTACAGTTGCTGTTGGCGATTTGCTTGATGTAGTAGTAGATGTTGTTATTGTTGTTATTGTTGGAACTACCGTTGTCGCTGATCTATGATCGCTGCTTACAGCCTTTGATTTCTCATCAGCTACATTAGAAGCAGAGGGTACCTTTGTGCGATGGTCCCGGTCCTTGGCGATCGTAGTGGTCGTATGTGTTGTACCGATTTTTGGATTCTGTAGATTTACCGCATTCACCGAAACGCCAACAACAGGAGAGGTCTTGGAACTAACTTCGCTCTGTTTGGTCGATTCTACCACTGTTACCGACACCGTAGCTGAGCGCACACTGTGTTTGGCTGGATGTTGTGCTGGATTCACATCAGGTGTTACTCGCGCCGGCGAATCACTAGCCATAGCTACATTCTTACCAGGCGTATCCGGCATTTCCAATTTACTGCTTGAATCGTCTTTTTTCGCTGCATTTCCATCAGTGTTGCTGCTGTTTTCTGTTGCAATCGCCGTGGGGCTTTGGCCTGCTTTGGTAAGCTGCGACCCTTCAATCAACGGTTTGCCAAGCTGGCTCAGATCAACATCGGGTGTTTTGGGTGGATTGTCGAAGCGCAGCAGACTGGACTGTTGATCATCCTCTAGGTTTGCATCCTCTGTATCCGTGTCAATTTGAAGATCGTGCTCTGACTGCGGTGTATCTGCTTCCTTAATGTCCAGCTCTTCTGCGTTAAGGCTCATGATTGCCTTTTTCATCTCTTCATCGTCTTCCTCCGGTATCTGCGGTGGCTCTTCGACTGCCAACTGCGAGGAAAGCTGCTCCTCCTCTACCGGATCGTTATACATATCGGAGAAATCGGGCGTATTGGATGTGCCGAAGCTTTCGCCCAACAGTGCTGCTACTGCATCTTCGGTTTCTTCCTGCGAGATCACAACGCGAGATTTTTCTTCTACAAGCAGCAGCTTTTCGTCAGCTTTCTGCTTGTCTGCGTGCTTTAGTTCGACCTCCTTGCCTTCGATAGCTGGTTCTTTATCAGGTTTGCTAGACTTCTCAGTAAACTCGCCCGATATCGACATCACAGCTTTCTCGTGCAGCTGTTCTTCCAGGCCGTATCCAAACGATGGTGTTGAAAATGGCTGAGTCTTTTCCAACTGCTCTGCCGTCTTCTGTTTGGTGCCACGTAGTGCTGAGTCCTGTTGTGATTTTTGCACACTTGATGCCTCTTCTATTTTATAGGCTGGCGTAGAACAAGCTATCACTTCCTTTTCCCCGGCACGACCTGGCAACGGAATGGACGATTGTACTCCTTCCTCTGTGCCCTCTTTACCGGTGGGCTCGCAAGTATTCATTTGTGCTGTTAGCTGCTGCTTGTTGGAAGGCGGCGGACTTTCGTCAAGCAGGCAAGGCAAACTTGGGGATGGTTTGCTAAGGTTATGCTTCAAATCTTCTTGCTGAGCAGAGATGATATCCAGAGAGAGCTTATTGATCGACGGCGTAACAGGTGTTGTCGTTGGTGGTTGCGGTTGCGGATGACTGTTTACATACTTGCTGTTATTGGCATTGCCCCCGAAAGCATCCTGAGCGACATTGCCGCTTGCATCCGTAGATGGCATTACAACAGTGCCGCTGGATGGATTACTGTTGACCGACGAAACATTGGAAGCAGCAGCATTACTAGTAGTAGTAGCAGTTGTTCCCAATGAACTACCACTACTATGATGATGTTTGTGTTTCTCTTCCTTCCCACGTTTCTTTTTCTTTTTCTTCTCTTTGCGGCTGTGATCGGTGGCAGAAGCCGATGGCGCTTCCTTCTTCTCTCCATACGACATTTCCATGCTATCGTCTCCATCCGTGTAGCGAAACACGTCCAGCACCTCGACCGACGACCGCTTGCCACTGAGTGAGGCACTGGCAATGGTAGAAGCAGGAGATACTTCTTCCACCTTTTGATCGTTGTCGCTCATCAACTGGGCTTCAAGGGCTCTACCAGCTTCGTCCAGATCGACGCTGTTTTCATCTTCCTTCAGCAACACCATAGAAGCGCGCAGTTTCTCGCGATCGCGCCGCTTCTTCTCCTTGCTGCGCTTACGCGATTCCCTGTCGTTCAATGGATCGTAGGATGCGGCGCTTAGCGATACCGGTGCGGTAGCAATCTCTTGCTTGCTACTAATGTTTTGCTGATTTTCCTCATTGCCGCCGGTAAAGTCTGTTGGCATTCTGTCACCACTTGCTGCACCAGTTTTCTCCTTCTGCTCTGAAAGCTGAGGCTGCATGTCCTCTTCTTTTGATTCGTCCGGCTCCACGGAACCTTGCTTGCCGTGGGACGCTTCCGTCTCCACAGAGGAGTGCTGCGACTCTTCATCCGATATAGGCCCAAAGAGTTCCATATCGAGGAACTTGCTGTTAGCGCTGCCGGAACCATTACCACTTCCACTGTTCGGGACGCCGCTACCACTAGCCGCACTGCCTTCTTTATGACGATTTTTCGACTTTTTAGAACGACTCGAAGTGGACGATGTGGATTTGTCGTGGTCTTCTTTGGATCGATCACGCCGTTTGTCCTTCTTTCCGCTGCTATGCTTTTTCTTGTTGTATGATAACGAATGATGATCTTCGGATGACTGTTTTTTCGATTCTTCATTCAATGACGAAGGGACAGAAGTAGCATTGGATGGTTGTTGTACACTGCTACAAGACTGAGTGCCCGGCGCTACATTACCGCTATTAGCATTATCAGCTCCAACTGCCAGCGTTACTGTAGCAAGAGCAGCACTTTCATCCGGCTCAGTATCGACACTGTGAGCTTCAACGGGTCTCGGTGTAGTAGGTACATCCTTCTCCAACTGGTCGTACGTGCTACTTCCTTCGAGAGTTTTATTGCGCTTTTGTTTTTTCTTATGTTTCTTCTTGGACTCATTTTGGCTCGTTTCCGATTTGGACGACTTTTCTGGTAGTAGGTCAGCACCATCCGATCCGGAAAGATTGCACAGATGTTGCTGCTGGCGCTCTTTGATGTTGCTGAGAGACGACTTGTACGAACTCAGATTGTCGGTTGGTTCACGCTTAATCGATGTTATCACCGGCGCCGTTGGCATCAACGTGTTGCTGCCGGCAATCGAATCGTGCTGTGTATATTCCGACTTAACCACCGTTTTGACCAAATCATCATCAGAAATATCACTGGCGATAAGGGCAAAGGTCGATGGCTTATGTTCCACGCCGACCGGGACTGTGGACACTGAATCATTAGGTTTTGCAGAAGAGGACAGCGGTAGGACGGTGGCTGATTTTTTATCTCCGTCCAATGCACACTCATCCTCACTTTTGACTTCCTGTTTGATCTTCACATCCTCTTGCCTGTCCACTATTCGGCTTTGCTGCTCATTAGTGTCTGTGCTGCCAAACATGCGGCCTATGTTATCGTTGATATGATTATACTCTGCGTCGGATATCGTATTGTTTTCTAAGCGACAGATACCAGATCCCTTCGGCTTTGAGCGTTCACGCATCATCGAATCTTCGTCCGTTTCCGTGTCGGACTGTATGCGAGTCGAGCGGGAATTCTTTCGCGATGACTTCTTATCTTCACCCGAGCTGCGACGAAGCTTCTTTTCGTGATAGTCCTGCTGTTTCTGGTGCTGCTGCGCCTCGCGATTTGGCTTATCACGACCCTCACCACCAGCACTGCTGAGCATCAAATGTCCTCCACCTTCGCTACTCTCATCGTCACACAGATCGTTCAGCCGATCGCGGTTAAACATCGCCGTGCGGTGCTGATGCGGATGGCGGTGACCTTCGTCGGAGTCGGACGCCAACGACGAATCCTTGAAGTTGCGTCGAGAACGCGGAGTCGTGGGTGCATGATCTTCGTCATCCGTCGTTGTCACCATGCCACTCTTATTGTGGTCCTTGTGATTGTACTTGCTGTTGATCGTCGTATCCGAGTGCATTGCATCAGAATCGGAATCGTCGCCCTCTTCCCAGCTCTTGGAACGGTTCTTACCCTCCCGCTTGGCTCTGCACTGTTTCAGCTGCGAAAACTTGGCCTTGATTTTTTTCTCTTCCTCCTGTTTTTGCATGTTTTTGCAGGATCGCGCTTTCACCTTGTCATACATCGATATATTCGGCCCATCGTCGGGAATGTCGAAAATCGAATGCTTCTTCGGCTCGTCCGAATCATCTGTATCGGAGCTGTTCGCTTTGCGGCTGCTATTTGATCGACACTTTTTCTTTTCACGTCCTTCCTCGGCAGAAGATTCTGCCCTGCTGACCGGCTGGGATGATTTGCGATCATCACGAGCAATTCCGCTGCTTCCACAGTTTAGCTTGCTGACAGCTAACTTGTAGTCGACTCCATGCAGCCCAATACCAGCACTCCCACCGCTGGAACTGTGATGACGTTGTTTCGCATACTCCTGCAGCTCCTTGCGTTCCTTTTTGTAGCGAATACGATTCTGTTCTTCTTCGTCACTTGTAGACCGATTCTCACCATAGCTGTCTGCAGGAAAGTTTGTACTGAGCGCGTTTTCCTTGTCACGAGAAGGATCACGATTTTTCTTCGACTTGTGCTTATCGTGGTAACGTTCCTTGCGCTTATGGTGATGAGATACACCGCCACTGCCAGCCATGTTCGATGCACCGGAGCTATTAATAGGTCCATCCACACCTCCTGGTCCGCTGTGAAGATGATCTTCACTCGACAGCATGATCTCTTTACGGCGTTCTTCGAGGAAGTAAGCCTGTTGCTTTTCGATCACGTGATTGTCTACGTGCTTGCCCGAAGAACTCTTCTCCGCGGAACTTACAGTGCTCTGAGTTGACGAAGTGACGGTAACGCTGCTGCTAGAACCACCAGATTTAGATGAAACTTTCTCGGAACGATGATTATGACTGCTGCCACTAGCACTACCATCCGAACGGTTGCTACTCTTGTGGTGATGATATTTGCTGCCCTCCCTGCGGCTTGCTTCCTTGCTAGAGTCCCTTCTTTCACTACTTTTCGACCCATTCCCACCACTCGATGACATGATGGCGTTGGTGCTGCCTTCTTGTGCGCTGGAGCGTATCTTTTTCAGAGATGTCGCTTCTTCCAACGACGATTCTATGCTGTCTTGTGAACTAAGACGCCGCTTCGATGAGCTTCTTACCGGTGATCCACTGCCGGCCGAATTAACGCGATCCCGACGATCCTTATCCGATGACCGCTCTCGATGGGGCTGATGATGGTGAGAAGAGTCATCCTGATGATACAGATGTTGATGTTGTTTCTGACTCGAAGATTCTTTTGATTGCTCAGAATCATTCGAAATCCCACCACTTCCTTTCGTGTTACGACGATCTTTATCGTGTTCTTTAGCTGAATCTTCACTCCGTTTGTTATGCTCTTTCCGATCTTTCTCTATTCCGGATCGATCGCTATCCTTTTCTCGATGATCTAAGTTAGAGCTTGCACCATCTTCTTTCGCCTTTCGCGATTCCTCATCGTTATTGGAGCGTTCTTCACGCTCTTTGTCTCGTCGCTTCAACGATGCACCAGAGAAATGACGGTCCACATTACCGCTACCAGCAGCGACGGAGGCAGCCTCCTGCTTTAGTCGGTCGAACTCATCGCGATAGCTGCTGTTCAAGGCAGCAGACCCACCTCCAGCAGCTAGTGAGTGATCACTACCACCTGCCGAAGATGCGACGTGATTTCGCTCATGGTCTTTGTAAGAGTTCTTCCCGTTAGTGCTTATGTTGCCACTGCTGCTACTACTATTACTGCTGATACTGTCACTGTGATGGCGATGGTTATGATGGCTACCACTATTCCGATGTCCGTGCTCACCATGATGATGGTGGTGAGAGTGCGGATTTGACTTGCTCGATTTGCTCGAGTGCTTTGACGAACCCGTTACTGTTGGCGTCATCGGCGCATCATCAGGCTCATCCACTATATTCGACCCACTGCCAGACCCGGCAGTGGCAATGTTCGGCGACGATGCCACACTTGATGAGGATGCTGACGAGGTAGACGATGCGGTTGACAGTTTTCGGCGATCCTTGTGATGCTTGCTGCCACTGCTGCTGTTTCCGATGTTATGGTTAGTTTTGCTGCAACCGCCAGAAGACTCCTCCTTTTGTGACATGCTATTACTACTGGAATGCATATGCGGCACTTCATCACCATTTCCAGCCGTGCTCGATTTAACCGTGCCAACATTTGTACTCCCCGGCACGCTGTTGTTCACACCAGCGTTATTACTGCTAGTGTTACTCTTCACAACCACATTATAGTTATTAGTACTGGACAACTCTGCCGCTGACGATGACGATGACGAAGAAAAAGAAAATGTTGACGATCCTGACGACACAGAAGAGGACGATTTCTGTGTCTGTATGTGTGTGCCACTCGCCGCTGCCGATGACGATACCGCTGCAGCCACCGAAGACGTAAGGTTAACACTAGTACCAATACCAGTGCTAGTGCTACTGCCACCACTGCTGCTACCGCTATTTAGATTATCACTATTGTGTATTAAATTATTATTGTTGTTACCGCTAGCGTTTGTACTTGTTTTTTCCGTTAAACTAATACTTTTATTTAAAACATTGGTCTTTGGTTTACTGGTTGACGACGACAACGAAGATGATGACGACATCGACGATAGTGAGGTGGCGGCGGCGGCAGCATTCGCAGCTGTTGTGACAACTGTTGTATCGTTGGTAGTAGCAATGGTCGATTGTATTGTCGATGGTGCAGTTGGAATGCTGCTACCTTTACTATTATTACTATTAACGGACGGCGATGATGTTACGGTTGCTGGGTCGCTGCTGTTGTTATTGTTGTTGTTGGTGCCATTGCCAGTAGTATTGCCACCTTTGCTACCCATCGAGGATGAAGATGATGTTACAGTTTTCGTCTCTGTCGTCAATGACTGTGCAGCCTCCGAGGATGACGGTATGGTCGTAATTCCAGTGCCAGCACCAGTACCACTACTGCCGCTACTGATGGTAGTAGTCGTTGTTGTGACAGCACTCGTTCCTGAAGTCGACGTTGGGCTTTGTTGTGCGACAGGAGGGTGACTCGGAAAAGGATATTGAAGGCAGGATTTTACCGACGGGTTAGGACTGTTGTATGGTTGAGGGCTATTCATTGGCGATACTGAAGCACTGCCACTGACTCGTTGGATGTTGATCGGCGCTGTTGCTGTTGTTTGTGAAACGGCCATCGTAGTAGTAGCAGTAGTAGTGGTAGCAGTAGTAGTATTAGTAGTTGTAGCGGCAGCTGTTGTTGCTGTACTTGCTGCAGATTGAACCGGTGCTTCAGGAGGTTGCTGTTGTTGCTGGGAAACTACCGTTACAGCTGTTCCCGTCTTTGTCGAACTCATATGTACCGGAGATGCGCTCGCTGAAGATGCTACGCTGTTGATTACGACGGGCGAAGACGATCCTATCGCCACTCCTGGTACTATCGGTGTGGCCCCAATAGCCGATGCTATGCTGTTGCCTAGTACAGTGGCAATCGTGGCGGCCGAAGCCAAAGTGGCACTGTTTTTCGAATAGTTGGAAAAATCACGAGGCTCGTATTTGTCATCAATATTTTCTAGCCGTTTGAGATCTTCGTCAAAGATCGATTTCTTCGAAAGGACGGACTTGACGATGTCCGATGGGGGAAGTTCGTGTACGTCGAGATCAAGAAACTTGTGCCGGTACGAAGACGAGCCCGTGGTCGCATGGGAGGTGGAGGAGGTAGAGGCGGATCCTGCTGACAATGGCGACTGCATAGGATGTGCTGCCGGTTGGTGATGCTGGTGGTGGTGATGGTTTATCAAACTGCCGCTTCCCACAATATGATTGTGAAAGGATGGTTGCTGCTGATGATGGTGGTGATGAGTAGAGGAGGAATGATGATTCGAATAGCTCTTATTGCTTGACGAATGCGGAAAATGGTGGCGTTCATTCAGAAAATGAAGGTCACTGGAATTGCTGCCACTTCCCACGATTGCGCTATTACTCACACCACTGCCAACAGGGATACTGTTACTGACGGCAACATTGCTCCCTACTGCTAGCCGCCCCACGGATGCCGCCTGCGTGCTGCCGGACCATTTTTCGAACTTCTCATCAAGCGTCTTGATACGTTCGTCAAGCGATAGTCCAAGATCGCTCGAGTCGCTTGAGGTGGAGCTCACGGAGGATGCGCGCGGTGGTGGGCTGGCCGGGACCATTTCATTTGTTGTCTCCAATAGCAATGTACTACTGCCGCCTCCCGCCATGCCAAAGCTGTTGCTTCCTGATGTTGTTGTCGATGTCTGTGTAGCGCCAACTTGCAAAGGTTTTTGCAATTTGGACAACGCGATACCGGCGGGCGGTGGACTCGATAGTGCGTTATTATTACTTTGCAGACTAGAATTGGACGCAAAAGAGGATGTGTGCAGCGGCACTGCACCACTGTTGTTGCTGCTGCTGGGTAGTGTCCCGGTGGAGGACGATCCTATCGTGGGTGTAACGGAACCAGCAGCGCCAACTGCTGCCGGCTGTCGATCAACGGAGGATGTAGATGAGGACGACGAAGATGACGATGAAGACGACGAACCCGACATCCCTGCGCTAGCAGCCGCGCCCGCCGACGAACTTGTTTGCAGTTGTTGCTGTAGCGCATTGAGTCGATTCTGTTGAAACACATGCACCGCAAACCGGGGCAATGGTAGAACGAGCGGTTCCTGATTTTGCGATCGTCCCGTCGGTATACGGCGTGGCTCGCTAGGCAACAGATTCTCCGGCCGCTCATCGCACAGTGGAGTACCTGGCCGAGAGCCGTCCGCACTCTCTCCTCCGCTAGCCTCATGAGAATGTATGGAGTGGAGCTGATGGCCACGACCCCGTGACGAATGGTGGTGCTCGTTCGACGTCGACAAACTACTCGCGCCTGCCGACAATCCTGTTACGCTACTACCTCCACTATTGCTGTTTCCGGCAGTGCTGCTGCTGCTCGCAGAACCGTTCCCCGTTGATTGCGCCCCACTAGCACTTCCGCTGCCACCATCTGCAATCATTTTTCGCCGTTTACTCGAATGATGCGGATAGAGCGTGTGATTGCTGCCACTGCCACTTTCCAGGTGTGTTTGTTGCGAAATGGAAGCGCTGATACTGCTGCTGCTACTACTGCTACCGTGACGCTGGTGTAGTGACGTACTTTCGGTGGACGGTCTCCTACTATGGCTACCTCCTCCTCCTCCTCCTCCTCCACCACCAATTCCTCCAGCTGCTACCGAGGAGGACGATAAGGACGATTGCTTCGATGTTTGCAGATTGCACTCGGAAAGCCGACGCACTTCCATCGACTTTCGGTGTGTCAGTGCGGAAGATGACTGAATGCCACTGATGGAGGATGATCCGCTGATACCACCCACAACACCTCCTATTCCGGGGCTATCACTATTGTTAGCATGATGGTGATGATGATGATGGTGGTGACTGTTGTAATAACTGCTACTACTGCTACCAGTGCCGCTGTTACTATTGACCACGGCTGTACCACCGAGGCTGCCTCCAACACTGCCTCCCGCAACGGTTGTTCCGGGCGACGGATCACGTAGATCGCGATGATCACGGTGATCGCGATCTCGATCCGAGTCACTACCATGATGATGATGGTGGTGATGGTGGTGATGATGGTGTCCATCGGAATTGTATTTCATACGCTTCTTGGGGCTCACCAGCTCATCGCCACTGGACGGGCATTCTTCTAGCTGTTCTAATATATGTACACGCTCTTTTTGCAGATAGCGCATGTTACTACAATCGCCACCTATGAATGAAAATGGAAAGCAAAACACATCCCAAATATTAGTGCATGTTACAAATGATGAAAATATGCTATACTGTATATGTAGTCTATTTAATGCTTACCAGTGCCTTTTTCACTACGTTTCCGAATACTACTACTGCTCGAGGAAGGGGATAGATCGACATCTCCGCTCAGGCGGGATTGTATCGAGGATGACATGCTGCCACTTCCTGCTACACCTCCCATGATGCTGCTTGCAGGTAGCATTGTAGACGTAGCAGGTGGAGAGTCGGACGATGGCGGGGTATGGTGGTGGTGTTGATATTGAGATCCCGACAATCGGTCTTTGAGGCTGTTACTGCGACCGTAACCGCCTGTCGACGACGTTCCAGCATGGCCACTTCCGCTCCCAGCATTATTATTGCTACTGCTGCCGTTGTTATGCTCATGCTGATCATAACGCTCATCCTCGTGTGTTGAGCTGGCCGATCCTTGGCTGTATTCGTCGTAGCTCCGAAATCTCCGATCACCACCACCTTCAGAATAGTAGTCTTCGCTCGAGTACCGCATATTCCTCGATCGCGATGAGGCTAAGGAGCCGCCGACGCCACCACCACCTCCTATAGACCCACTGTTACCGCCCCGTGAACTAACATTACCGGCGCCACCGCCGACCGCTGCACTGGCGGACACCGACGACGACGATGGCGAGGCTAATGATAGCGGGTCAACGCGGGGCGATGCGCCGCCACAGACGACGCCAGCAGCCGCAGCAGACCCGATATCGGCTCCTCTGCCGCTGAGCGGATTGCCCGGTCGACTGAACGACGACCCGGATCGGTTGCGGGACAGATTATTGCTGTTGCTGTTACTGCTCCCACTGTTACTGCTGCCGACACTATTAGCACTGTTTGCCACTCCGGTGCTGATACTATTACTAACATTTCCACTAATACTATTGTTATTACTACTAGCGCTTCCAGCGATTCCTGTAACGCCGCCGAAACGGGGCGATCCGAATGACGACGCTATGCTACCGCCGGACTGCTGCTTATCTAACTTATCGAAAAACGCCTCCTGACACTCCCGAGACGCAAAGTCCACTTGCAGCTTGCGACCGCGCAACATTACGCCACGCATCTCTTTCACTGCCGCCTGAGCTTGCTGCACTTGCTCGTAGTAAATCAGCGCCAGCTTGCGCTCCCGGTCAACGGTCACTTGCGACACCGTGCCGAAATGATTAAACTGTGCCGCCAGATAGTTCTCGCTCGCACTGTCGGAGACTCCATCCAGCCACACGCAGTTAGTTGGCATCGATTTGCCGAACCCGAGCTTGATGCGATTGTTGCCAAGATGCTCACCGTCCATCTTCCGTATCGCTTTCACTACACTCACTATGTCCGAATATTGACAGAACGCGTACGCGCTCACACCCTGCTTCTTGATGTCTATCTCAATGATTTCACCAAAACACTCGAACTGTTTACGCAACTCACTCCCGGTAATGTCCTTCTCGAGATTGCCGACGAACAGGGTCCGCGTCGACTTTGGATGGTACTCGTCTAGCTCCGCCTCGTACGGCCGGAACTCGTTGTCGTCCACGTCGTAGTACCCGGCATAGGGGGCCACCTCTATCTTGCAGCCGAAGAACAGCTTATCGTGGGACACTTCCAGTGCCTTGTCAACATCTTCCGGCTTCTTGAAGCAGACGAGCGCGTACCGATCGGTGTTCTGGCCGACCACCTTCACCCACGTCACTTTGCCGTGTTTCTTATACTCGTGGAACAAGCCATCCTTGAGTGAGGTGTCGGACGAGCGGGAAGGTAAGTTACGCACGCAGATCGCCAGCGGTCGGTTATCTTCCGAATGGCAGTTGATCAAACTCGTGCCGCTACCAGCAGTGCTGCCGTTGCTAAGCACTGCACCTCCGCTTCCGCCCCCTTTCCCTCCTCCTGTGCTGCTTGTTTCAGCCGCACTTCCTCCGCCTCCACCGCCGCTACTGACTGGAGCTGCTGCAGGTGCTGTCGCTGCTGCTGCTGCTCCAACAGTGGCCGACAACGTCGTTGTGACGCTAGTGCTTGCTCCCCCTCCTGCACCACCACCAACAGATGCACCGGTAGAATTGTATCTGCAACTGGTGCTACTGGAACTGGAACTGTTGCTGCTGCTACTGCTGCTACCTTGATTGCCTGTGCCGTTAGCTGCATTATTAGCGTTACCGCCGTCCGAGCCGTCGCCACAGCCGCTGTGGCTGCTGCTATCTATGAGCACTGCTGGCGATGCTGTTGCTGCAGCTGCGTTAGTGGCTGCTGCTGCTGATGCTGCTGCTGCCGCCGCTGCTGCTACTGCAACTGCTGTGGATATCGCGGAATGCAACAGAGTCCTTCCGCCGCTTACTGTGGTAGTTGCTGATGGGGACGAGCAGTTGGCAGCAACATCGTTGCGACAGTAGGGCGACGGCAACGAGGGCAGCAGTTCAACCGACGATGCGCCTGCGGTTCCACTACTACTACTGCTGCCGCTGCCACTGCTGCGTCCCGATAGGTTCGTCGTCGTGCCAGCTTCCCCGGTATGGTTCGGTGCCCCGCCGCCACTGCTGTGCGTCGAGGAGGAACAGGAGGACGATCTGCTGCTTGGCGAACGCGATCGGGAACGTGACGCCGATCGGTGGTGATGCAAGTGCTGCTGGCTCTGATGGTTCGTCCTTTCGCTTCGCTCGCTTCCTGCTACACCCGTTACACCACCAAAACTATTCACCGGATGATGGTGATGATGATGATGATAATGCTGGTGAGGGGGCGGCTGCTGGTAATGGCTGTGGGACGAGGAATTGGGCAGCCCGGGGGATGAGTTCCGCGACGATGCGTGATGATGATGCCGCTGCGGATTGTGGTGGTGATTGTGGCTGTTGTAATTGTTGTGGTGTTGTTGGTGGTGGGGATGATGGTGAACGTGCAAGTCGTTTAGCGAGTCGGACTCAGAATCGGATCGATGAGACTTCGGGAGTGATTGTTGCGATTTCTTCTTCACAGCGTATCCATCGTAACTATTGTTATTATTGTTGTTGATGTTGTTTACACTGCCGGCACTGTTATTGTGACCTTGGTTGACTCCTATTCCAACGTCCTGCAGCTGCGAGGGAACTATAGAACTGGAGGGATGTTGATGGGAGGCCTGTGAGATCGAAGATGGACTCTTATCGTTGTTGGTTTCGCTGCTGTACCAACTGCTATTTCCACCTCCACTTAAGCGTGAATGATTGACTGTCGATCTGTAAGATCAGAATTTAGGAAGAAGAGAAAAAAATATGAGTACGCTGGAAAGGTCCCTCAAATGAGTTGTTTTAAGCTGTTGGCAATTCGCAACAGTTAGGTATAAAAAATAATAGAAAGATTTAATTATTCTTCGATATTGTCCCAATGAATTAATAAAGAAACATTGTATTTCACATTCACAAACACTATCAGCAAGATACATAACAAATAATAGAGAAAAATTGCGTAACGATCCCCCGTTCAATCTGATTCACTTATGATTTGATCGTCAAAAATCATTAGCTTTCTGATTATTCTCTACGAAACACGGTATTCTACAGAGAACTGTAATGTGCTTGAGGCTTGAAACACCAAAACTTAACTTTGGTACCACAATGAAACGTTTTTCATATAATATACTTCATTAGTAGTATTGTGTCACTGCTGTCGCATGAATAGACCCAACTAAAATCCTGCCAATATTATGAAAGATATACACATATGTCAGGGATTCCGAATGATGGATCACAGCATTTTGATCACTTCGGTTGATTGATGGTCACACTTTTTAACATTATTTATTCATTCCATACTGTTATGTGAAATATATCTATACATGGCGTATAGTGTATAACCTTCAGAAAGCTGCACATAATGAAACAATAGCACTAGTTCCACTTTTGTTCTGGATTCACATAAAGCGCAGTTAACATTCGAGAAAATCTTTTTCTTCATGTTCTAATTTCAGCCACAGTATAAGATTTTCACCATTGATTAGTTGATAGTTTAATATCAATTAGGATCCTTTTCACAAAACACACATGTCCTTTACGATGGCAAAAGGGGGCGCTAAAGACGGCGGTGTTTAAGACGACGGCAACGAAGGCGTGGTTGACGAAACGGAGTGAAGGATTTGATCGTAGAATGTCAGGATAGCGACAATTCAAATACTCTGGGAATCTGCCGTATCTGTTGGTTAAAAGAAAACGAGAGAGAAAAAAAGAAAAAAAATATAAATTCTACAATTCATAAAACGAGAATACTGTCGCAAAATAACTAACAAAACAAATTATAACAAAACAAAAAAACAATAAAATAAAATAATGACCAATTTTTGTTGTAATCTATTTCTATTGCAAAGTTAGTTTACAGTGATAAAAGATACAGGTAAAAAATGATACAACAAATAAACCTGAATGAAATTAAAATTATATATCAAAGTATCGTAGATGAGAAAAACAGTTGGCAGAGCGCGATAGAAAGACACAGGCATGACAGGTAAAAAATATCACAATTAAATTGCAATATAGTCTCTAAATATTTTTTATACAGTACGCCACATTTCAAGCACTTGTCTAAAGTACATACAATGGCTTTACACTGAATTGAATAACATATTCCGCACAGCTGCGTTGAACCTTGAACCATTTTCACGCGGCAAGGGCAGGTGTAGTATTACAGTTATGATATTTTCATTGTGGGAAGTTTGTAAATATCTAAAACAAATTACACGATCTATCATTTGCAGATATAATACAATTGGATATTAATTGCCTTCTAACTACATGCAGGCTGCGTATGGGTGTTAAAATGTTGTTGTAATTGTTAACCCTATATATTATGCACTGTTATAGTGTATATACTGTACAAAACTATAAAATCATTGATAGTAGACCAATAACTTGGTCAGCTATACAGGACATAATAGTTCGTGTTGTTGTTGAAGGTTTAATTTGTGTGAGAATTTGAGCCTAAATTTTACGATAGGGTACCAACCATACGACACGCATGAAACCTTATCACATATCTCTCTGTAATAAAACGTGATTTTTGTCATCAAAGAAATCAACAATAAATGCGAAATTGGCATGCATCATCAACGTAAAATTTATCATTAATGTTGTTGTCAAAGCATTATTTCGTACGGGCTAAGTTAACTCTTCACAGCCAGATTTGTATTTGTAAAAATCGATCTGAGCGTTGCTGTATGGTTCCAATCCGATTTTTCCTAAATTTTATCATGTAAGCGCATATTTGAAACCCCCAAATGATACATTTTATCGATAGATTCTGCTGGATACAGCCCAAACGACGCAAACAGTACACAAATAACGAGCATTTCCTTGTCAAAGCAGTTTATCGAACCTTTCGAGGGCACCAAAATCACACCAAAAAACAAAACACTGCGCATGCGCGACTGTGTCACAGCCAATCCCTATGCCGTCTTCGCCCTCGACGAAAGCGCTATACTCCGCCATCAAAGTAAAGCCCTATAGCCCCTATAGCTCGTCTCATAGAAGGGCCCCCCCTATGAAAGGAACACTAAAGCCTACTTCGTACATATTTAGAACAGGGTTCTCATAATCCGCCTATGTCTGCATGCCAAATACAGTAACAACCGTGTGTCTCAATGTCGCACATTTGGGGGCGATGCTCACAACACTAGCATAGCGTATGGTGAGCGAGCAAAAAGCTTCCTCCTCACCATTGTCGTTTTGGCAACGGTGCACTGGGCACAGCTGATAAGAGATAATTGTTACTCAGAGCACGCGCCCTTTTCCTACACGTTGGAGTCTGTATATCGCTCACTGCGCGCTGGTATCAATGTATGGGTGATAAAAGTACGACTCGGTAGCTCGGGGTCAGTAGTCTTGCGCAGTTGAACTCATCATCCTCTCTCATTCTCTCCAGCAAAACCTGGACGAGTAGTAGCCGGGCGATGTTCTTCCACTCCTGCTAGTTACACAGCAGTAATGAGCAGCATCCTATCTGCTGTAACCACCACCTTTGCCCACCCAGACCCATCTGCCTGTTGTAGTGGACAATTTCCAAAGAGCTTTAGAAAGAATAAAAAATGAATAAAATAGTCTGTATGAATCACGAATCCAACGAAATGTGATTAAATGACGTCAGACAACCCCGGGAGTAAACTTTGCTTCACATCGTTTGGCTGAGTGCAGGTTCATAGTATTTACGTAAATTTATAGAAAAATACTCCCTAGCATACTGCACAAAAGAAGATTTTAAATTGTATTAATTAATCAAGGACTTTAATGGCCAGGATTTAGTTTTCATATATGATATGAGTTCTTGTTATGCACTAAATTTATAACCAACCAAATTTATTCCATAGCGAAACACTCTTTTATCAAAACCAAACATTCAAAGCTCTCACTTACTTGTTTTATTATATCAAATATGTTATCTGTTTGAACTGTTGAGCTGTTCAAATTGTAACAAAATGCTCCAATAACGTATTTCCTGTACGTGCGCAGTTACATTTACAAATGATACATAGAAATGGTACAAAAACGAATCAAATGTCCTCAAATTGATCCTGTGGCACTGCCAAAGGCTAAGGGATTACGGAAGCAATCATAGGAAACACCCCGGGGGAATGCTCGTTAAGAACCTTAAGGGAGCTTTGCCCGCATCCATTAAATCCTGTTTTACGAGGCGGACCATCGGCAATGGCATCAGAACAAAATCAGCCGAGTGCGTCAAAGACACTACCCGCGCGTATTGCTTTCACTTATATGCTTCTAATTCAGCTAACAACCATTTTACAGAACGTTGCACGTACGAATTCAGCAAACAAGGTTAATATTCTTTTTAAAAAATCATACTAATTCAGTTGTGCTTAGTAAAGCACGTGAATGCAGCATTCTACATTGATTGAACAATGATATAAAGTTGATGAAAATGTTTATTTGTTAGTATTCATCTCATGCTCTGCATGTTCTGAGTGATGTTCTATTGGCTGCGGTTGCTTTTTAATGTGCATCGATAGCAAGAAAAATCTATTAGCCTTTTTGCCAATTAACACATTGTTCAAATTCTAAAACAACCCAAGAATTTAGAATTGATGCCAAAACGACAACATGCCCAACCCTGTAAGAGAAAAAGCATTAGTATAAGATCATCAGTCAGTACATAATAGCACACATACCACCAACGTGCGATATAGAATGGACCCAAAACATTCTTCACATACCCCACAATGTATTATATACACGAAGAATGAGAGAGTATCCTTCGTTACATTGCATAACAAACAAAATCCTCTACCCCTAATGTAACTCTCCGCAAGAGCCGCGCACTATTTCGGGTATTTTGAGGGTAATGCATCCAAAACATAGCACACATACTATGTTACTACTAGCACTCTCCTCTATTGCAGCATCCCTTTTCCGCCACAGGAATAACAGGGAAAGAGCTCTCACACAGCGACATGATATAGCAACGTACAGTCAAGGAGAGAGAGCATAAGTGAGCTTTTGAGAGAAATTATACACTGGTATACACACACACACACCTCATGGAAAAGGTTTTCCCGGGTCGTAAATATTATGTTTTTGCATTCCTGTTTTTTTTTTCAATATGGAAAAAACATTTGAGGTAATGCCAGCATGCTACATAGTAATCAGAAAAGGCTGCATGTATTGAGCAACTTTTTCCTGTCGTATATCGTAAAATATTCCTTGCTTCCTTTGTGCAGAATAGACTGGAGAAAGAGTAAAATTTGAAAACACACAATAAAAAGGATATTTTTATACGGCTATTATTACCTGATGTTTGCATGATTAGTGCTGTGCATACAATCAATGCTTCAGTAGCTTTAGATGATCAACGTTTGAACGTTTATATTAAAATTCAAAGAAAAATTTATAACATAAATGAAACTAAAGTTTTTGCTTGATTTATGTTTTGAAATATATAACAGAAAGTTGATTGCAATGAGATATTTACACCTATAATTTAAACTTCAGTACTTGTGCCGTGTCCTTCAAGAGCATAACAAAACAACATTGTCAACAACAACAACAACAAGATTCTCAATTAGTCGCTCAAGGCTACCACAAACACTATTGCTTGAGCTACACTTGATTCTTGAGAAGAAGAATTGTATATCAAATGCAATGTACACACCATGTTCGTCGCCAAATACTGTAAAAAGCCCATTCTCCGTTCAGTGCCAAGGTAAGCCACATCAACGACGATATGGTATTTGTTGCCTTATAGAAAAAAAAACTGTATAGCCATACAAATTTAACCATAAGTAGGATAACTAACAAATTAAGATATAATAACTTCCCAAACAACGACAAATTGCACTATTTTTCTTCTTATTTTCAACTAACGCCTACATTGGACGCCTTCTTCTCACATTTTTTGTGTGAGTGGCCTGTTTTTGTTACCATTTGTCCTACATCAAGCCTGCTAACCTAAGGTGACACACCACAGTAAGCAATAGAGGGTCGTACGAAAAGAATACAACACATGTTGCAACCATTTATTTAGGAGCCAGGCGCAGGTTTGTGATCGATGATAGCCAGTGAGGCGTGTTGCATATTGGAGAGTGTCTCGGCATAGCCTCCATCTATTCACACGAGGTTCAATGCACTGAAAAGTTGTCCAAGGCCCTCGTCGCTGTGTTTACTAGCCACAAATCGCGTACCCCTATAGCTATACCTACTTGCCCGTCTATTCAAGACCTCCACACACACTAAACAGTTTACCGTCTGGTGCTAAACGAGGTGCATTGTATGAGTAGCAGCCTCGAGGCTGCATCATAAGCTGCAGCGGAATAGGATGGTGAGATGGGCCCTCGCAATGGCAAAAGCGCTAGAAAGGGAGGCTTTGACGACTTTGACGATATTGTTATGACGGTGAGTGGTGACGGTACCGTTTTGTTGTGACGGTTATGATGAGAGCCAAAGGAAAGGAGAATGGTAGTCCCAGAATGAACCAGCAAAACAAGCCCAGAATGAGTGAAGTAAATAAGCACTGTGTTGCATTGATCGGTTCAAAATTGCTGCACACAAATTATCTTCAACATCAAACAACAAGCTAGACATACTAGAAACGAATTCGGTGTGGCATCACACATATGAAAGATGCAGTAACCCATACCTGACTACATTTTTCGAATTGTTTTTGATGCTGTCGATGTAAAATTTCGGTTGAAGTATGTTTATTAATTTTGCACTAGTCAATAGACATAACCTCCGATACTATCGTTACGGTTTGCAACACCAGCATTATAACATTAAAAACACACAAGTTTTCAAAAAACTCTAATAGTACTTCTCTAATCCCGTAGGTACATTTGCTAAGTACCATGATTCTAAGCCGCCACCTCAAAAAGGAGAGGTTAAAAAAAGCAGCATAAACTCTATCGAAACCGAGGACGCACGGCCCCACGAAGCTGTTTTGCAGCACACAAACCTACCCTCCTATTGCACATTCCACGCTGCAGAGTTTCTGCGACCACACTGAGAGCAAGAAAGAAGAAGAAAGATCCTCGCCACGGCTATAAACAACCAACGCACACTCATACGAACGTGCATATGCACCACACATAGCTGGGCACAATACCTAACGGTGCAGCAGAAATGCAATCGTATGTATAGAGGAAAGAGGCAGATGGCGGAGGCACGACGCGAAACTCAGTCTCGTGTTAAATCACGCGTCCTTCCCGTGACGCGCCATCATCTTGAGAGAATTGGACAACGCACGCGAATTCGCAGGCACACATAGTTCACAAACAAACAGACAAAATCGTCTTGCTAAAGAAAACAAAGCTGCCTTGAGAATCGTCATTACCGTTGCACCATTGCTCTGGTCTTTCTTTCACATAACGAGCACATACAGTTAATTGATGCGAAACATTTCTCGACACAGCTAAACAGAAAGCGATCGAACGTTGATTGACTAATAGAGAATCGCAAAAATCTTCTTAGGTAACGTGTACAATTATTTCAAAGCAAATTCCTAGGGAATACAAAAATATCTAAAATAAGTAATCACAGCGAGAGAGTTGAGTGGATTTAGATGTATCTTTATGATCTTGATGTATGATGATGTATGATCTTTACGACAGTCTAAATCTACATTATGCAACATAAACTAACAATTGAAACATATAACTATTCTTACAGAACACATTCTAACTGTGCGCGCAAAAGAAACACTCTAGACGATAGGGTGCGTCCAATTATACCTTTTCTTTTATCATTAATTCAATTTAGTATGCAGATAATAAACAAATTGAAAAGTATAAAAGAAAACACCGGTGGTGCCGTGGCGAAAAAGCATGTCCGTCATGGGTCAAATTTCGTATGGATCGTGTATTCATTCGCAGGATTAACTAGATCCTGCTGTTGACCAACCAAATCAATCAGTGATAATCAAATCCAAGTGTGGATTAGACATACCTGAACCGGCTACCGATTGTTACGCTAAATAAGAAGACAAAAACTTCCTATCCAGGTTTCAGTTTAAATGCGTAACATAAATGTAACTTAGTATACACAGACACACACACACACAATCAATATTTATACAGGTAAAATCGTCACCTTACCCTACCTTACACCATACATCAAAAAATATATTTAAATTATAGTTCTGTATAGTGATGCGATGAATAATGTATCAGTTGACCGTCATGTTTGCATGATGCTGCCATGCTATCCCTTCCTTTTCAGCCCATCGCCAATATTTCAAGCAGCTTGCTACATGTGCATTCTCAGCGTGCTCAATTCATCCGTTCCAACATTGAATGGTTAGCCGATGTGTGATTTTTAAACGACCTCAACAGACAGACGATAAAAGGCGAAAAATAGAATAACCATACCATTTGGTTTACGATCTTTCGTGGCTGCCAGATGATCCTCCCATCGCACGGAGTGCGGCCCGAGGCAGCATGTCGGCGTCAGTTTTATGACCCATTAATGCACATGCACACACTGAGAGCCAGCAACAAGCACAAAACAACCGCTTAATAGTCGCCTGGTTAACTCCATGAACTGTTCGGTTCTTATTTTCCAGTCACCATCTGGACACGGACACATCAGAATGGGTGGGTAGTGGTAGTGGGTGTCCAAGAAGAAGCAATCGTGCTCGCAGTTCAAAACGACCATTAAAATAACATATCCAACAAGCATACAATTGCTGGTTGTGAGTAATAAAATTAAAAAAATAAACGCAGGACCGGGTAGGAATGTCTAGGTTGGGTATTCAATACATTAAGACATTACAGTCAACGAGTGTGTGTGTTTCGCACAATGCATTAATTTGCAATCTTGGTCCGGCATTTATGTTCATTGATAGTTTCGTATTCTGGTGACAATTTTATCACCTTGAAATAATGTTTTCATTCCTGATTGATTTAAAAAACGAACTATATCTTAATAAAATACCATTCGATTGAAAAAACATCTCGAGTTAATAGATACTCCTTTTTGAATACGTATGATCATCTAAACTTGTTTATCGCATAATAGCAATATACCCACGCCGTTCCTGCTTGGTCTACTTTTGTCTACTGCAGTGTATTACTTTTAGAAGTTAATAAGATTATATCCATCCAATTGAAACACTAATAGCAGGTGGGAGTAAAGATAGAATAATAAATTGTATTCGGTATCAATACGATGATGTAATTTCCAGAATTCTTCAAGATTTCTCAGTAACGCACATTCTAGCTCTAGTTTTGGTATAAAACTCCTGTATTAGAGTTCATTGCTCCATGGCACATGTTACATAGATAGATAGCATATAACTTCGAAAATAAGATTCGAATCTACCATTTATAAGAATTTATAAGGTGTTGTATTTGTCGCCTCAATAATGATAACAGGCACAGCTTCAAAAGATTCGATTTTGTAGATTTAAACTTGTAAAAACTGTTTTAATTTTGATAACATAGTTTTGGAAGAACATTAAAGGCTTTCCTGAAAAGCAAAACAAAAGATAAGACGAGAATACATTCCACGAAACGTGCGCAAAAGCATAGACCATTACCTAAGCACAGTTGTTGAGGCCCATATTGCCCCAGTGTTTTAACGTTTCACAGTTTGTTTACATATGACCATTTCGCCCGAAGCTATGCCCATTTTACCCCGCGTGTCAAAATAGCTTCTCGTAAAACATCAACCTATATTTTACACTGTTTTCATCATTTTAAGTTGTTTTCATTCTATTTGGCACATTTAATCCATAGATAAAGGGTGGAGGCATACAATAATGGAAGAAAAATTGAGTTTTGTGGCATATTCAAAGGAATATTCAGTAAACTGCTTAACATGCCCATTTTGCCCCGCTTTCCCCTACCACTAGTGCAGTGCTAGGCAGCCCACATCCGTTGATGGCATACATTTCGTAAACTTAGTTTAAAGGTTGTTATTAAATCTTACTCTAGACATGGTTGTTGGAAATTTAATCCTGATCGTGGGAAATAATTGCACCATATGTTTAGTATGAAGCTTTTCTTTTTCAAAATAAATACTTTCACGGACCATGTCTGTTAACGACATCTGTTAACGTATCGGAGCACGGTCCATTCTGGACTAGAACCCATGACGGGCATGTTGTTATATCGTGCGTCATTTCATTATATCATTAGTAGACGCCACAACTTTGGTAGATGCTAAAGAGCCGCTAATAGCTATCTATGAATAATTTGATCACTGAAAATCACAATAATCCTTCCTTCGTATGAAGTTCAAGAACATGAAAACAAACCACACAAGATTTGAACCCAATCACATTATTCATTTATAATTATCTCTGCTACTATTTCAATTCCAAGCTATGATTTCCCTAAAGCAGGTTTTGTGCACCACAGTCATTCGAAATTATTCATCGGTCAATACATTGCAGAACGGTTTAACATAGTTGTGAAGCCATATTCGATCCCAACCGAGACTGAACTAAACCAGTGACCTTTACCATTTCTTTATGCAGCACGCTCAAATGAAGTAAGTAACTGCAAACCTCACGGTACAACGGCAATCAAACGTCAGTACTTGATCAACATTTGAGACGTTTTAAGCATCTCCACAAGCAGAGTGCAACACGAACATGCCACACCTCGACGACATTTGATCTTCTCATTGTTGCTCACTGTTTTATAGCAGATGTTTCATCCATACACACTTTAGTATTATTACACACGACCGATACACGTGAAAACCCGTATAAACAAACGATCGTCGCCACTGCAAGTCAACTTTTCTCTCATATTATGTAGTTCTACTGTATTGATGCAGTTACAATAGATGGATGAAATGTCAAGAGTAGCCAGTAACCAACGATAGTTTTGAGTAATTCTTATTCTTGAGCAGAACATTGTACCATTGGAAGCAATAATAATAGAAGGAGTACATTTAAAGTTTTATAGAATCATGTTGATGCATTAGACACACCAAAACTACGATAAATAGTTGAAGTTCGTGACCAAAGTGGGCGGCACATTTTATTAAAAGGTCATCAAACCTGTACGTGACTAAGAACATGCTTGTATGACGATACCGATAATATAGTAAGTGAAATCTTGTGAAAAAAATATAAAAAAAGATTTCATTAATGATTTGGCCATAGAAATGCTTTTTGACTGACATCATTCATAAACAATCTATGTAACTTATGAACCATCCAAACTCACACGTCCACTGCAGTTACAATCCATTCCAACAATATGACAAAATCCTATTCACTCTTGCAACGTGGAGTAACAAAGAATTTGTATGTTTAATACATTCAAAAGATATGGGTTAGAAGAATTAACTTTTAGATGTACCTTTTTCCAGTTGCTTAACACATAGCAGTAAAAAAATATCGCTTTACCTATAAATAAAAGAAAAAAATGCTTACATTAGTAAACATACTAACTATGTTCATTGTTGAAAAGTATTGATTGATAAAACAGTCTTTACAATTAAAACTCATAAAATATACATCTAAAATCTGAGTTTCCTTCTGCTGATAAAGAATGAACGAAAAATACCATAAGTTTGAACATTAGAATCTATTAATCCGGCTTTAAGTGTAATTTGATGGACTCTTTGAAGAATTAAAAAAAAAAAATAAATCATCGCAACAATCTTGTATGCAATGTAAATTTTGCGATAAATTTGGCAAGTAAATGTTTTATAGAAAAGTTTAGGTAGTTCATGATTAAGTTTTGCTGATGACTAGCATTGAACCTTGAAGTTCTTTGTACATTAAAGTTAATATAAGATGTAATAATTATTACAATAATAAAAGAATAAAGGAAGAACAACTTGATTTTGAGATACACAATTGTTTGTATACGATTTAACATGAACATTGACACAACTACTAAATGTACCAATAGTGTATAGATTAAATAGAACAACCAAGTTTCTTCTATTATACAATACTATGAATGGTGTTAGTGTTAATGATTTAAATATTATTTTCACTATCTAAAGCAGCGGTTTTCAACCGGTGGGTAATTTCCCCACAGAGGGGAATTTTGATTTTTTGGGGGGAATTTTTGATTAAATAAAAAAAAAATATACATAAAATGATACAAAAATTGTAGAATTCTACGTCAAAATCCAACTAGATAACGCAATAGTATTTTTTATTATTTTTTATTTTTTTGAAATATTCGAACGGCAAAGAACCGCCATCGATACAGCAAAGAGCCGCACTTTGCCGATCGCCTCCGTAGCCGAATAGTCGAACACACCTTCTTATCGTATTCAAATGTGTCCACCAGACACGCAATATTTACACCGAAGAAACTAGACACCTCGCTTTAACAATAATGCAGGAACTGAATAATTCGTTACGTCGTGGGTAGCAGCAATCAGCACCAACAGGAAGAGCACGTGTTAGTGATGTCGCGATTGCCGCAAAGAAATGATAAACACTATGAGTGTATTTGCACGTTTTGCTTAGGTTCACTGATTGCGCGGAATCGCGCTGTTGTTAACTTCTATGGCCACGCACACACATGCCATTCCCTTCTATCACATCCCAAACGATGGTGTGTTATCAGGGTCGCCTCGACGAATCGCATGATTGAGGAAACAAGACACATATCATGTTTGAGAGGTCATCTCGGGAGAACGGTGCTTGACGACAACGTGATTCTTGAATATTCGTTATTGTCAATGGTTAGATGCTTAATGGTATATTCAGTTCTAAAACAGGAGACAAACCATATGCATTTTGTACATGTTTACATTCAACACCATTAGAATCAATGTAAACCTATGTCAAACGTTCTGTAAATAGCAGAGGAAAACACAAATGCCATTTGAGCTTCTTCCTTTATTTGGTGTAAACGTCCTACGCGGACATGGCGGCCTATAAGCGCTTTCGAGACATTATTCAGTACCACGCTGCGGGATAGTTTGTCCTTGCTACGGGGGTACTGGCTATTCTAGGCTTGAACTCACGCCGGGCATGTTGATAAGTCGTGCAAGTTGACAACTATACCACGGACCCGCCCAATGGCACTTAGCAATGACTATTAAATGGCACACTGAATCGGCATTGAAATTGGTTCACGAAAGGTGTTTTAACAGTATTAGAAGTAGGAGTCAAAATCATAGGAAAAGCAACAGAAACGTAAAAGTATAATATTTATGAGTGAACTATTAATTAGATGTTTTCTTTTTTTAATGTTTGGTGTAATTTGTAAATCACTGTAATTTAACAAATATAAATACAATAAATTTCGTACCAACATATAACTTTCTTATGCAATCATGGGTAAAATAAGTTCATAAAATAAGCATCGTAAATGTTAAGCTGCTCGTTTTGCTTTTCAATTTTGCAGCCCTGTTCATTTTTAATCTTAATCATAAACATTAAGAATGTTTTTTTTTTTAATATTTCATAAAACAAGCAATTAAACTAGATAATCTATAACTTCATTTGAGTTTTACAAATTCAAAGAACGAATTGATCGTAAAATAAAATAAAAATAACGCAGCAAGAGAAAGTAGGTCGATATCTTCCTGCCGGCAATATATGGCCAAGAAAGAGACAAACTAATACAACAACATCCAATTCCAACTAACAATAATCCATCAAAAGAATTTTTCAGCATATTTCTCAACGACACATAATCGCACAAACTGAATATTATCAACAACATTTAAATTTAATCTTTAAATTAGAAAATAAAACAAATCATTGCATTTTAACATGGATACAAAAATAAAACAATTAGTCTCACAATAAATTTCCAACTAACACTCATTTCACATTAGTACAAAACCTGTTCGAGCAAAACCTTCTCTAAAGGGCCACAAGCAAGGCATCAAACCGAATTAGCATTTTATATCCTCGTTTGTAGATCAACTTGATCTGTCAATCTGTTTATAAAACTGCGATAATTTATTCGCACTGCTACAAACTTTGATGTTCAATTCATCAATATAAAGTTGTTTCAATGTTGCCAAAATCTCTAGCTATGTCAATCCAAACAAAACATTGTTTTGTTTTTTTTTACAAGTAGTTTGAAAATATCGATGGTACAACATGTCATGAAGGACTACTGTAATATGAATTTAAAAACCAATACAATTATACATGGTTTTGTGAACGTAAATAATACATAGCTCCTAAAGACGTTTCTTATTGATGTTGAAACATGGCCTTTACAGGCAATGGCGAATATTTTGATACCTGTATTTCATACATGATTCAATGTAACTAAACCCCGAAAAAACACTCAATATCAAGACAGAACATAGGAATTTTACACTCATGAAACATCCACCACCTTGACTTTTGCTTGGTGATAATATTCGATTCCATCAAAAAGCTACCAACCGGATGAGACCAACCCATGAATGTCGTTTCATTCCAAGTCAAGAAACAAAAACATTGTACACCTAAGTGGCAATAGCACCGATCAACAAACGACCCCCGCGCAATAACCTTGCCGTGGAGATTTCCCTCCAATTTCTGTTTGACCACCAACAGACCATGATGGACTCAATGAGGTGAATGGACGCGATGACGGTACTGACATGATTACCGTAAACAAATAGTTTCCAACAAATATCTTTCCCTTAAAATATCCCGCCACCTGTTTGTTTACATGTACTGAGTTGAAGAACACTCAAACTTCAATATTTTCATTTTCGATTCTTATTGTGATGGAAGTATATCTGATACGCTAAATTTATATTACTTTCGTCAGTAGTTTCAGTAGTAGATTTCCCCAATTTTGACTTTGAAAAAATCGAAGGTTGTTATACACGTAACGTAATGTGTTGATGGAAAATCTTTGGTGTAGAAAAGATTTTGAGATTTTGTTTAGCAGCCTAATCAATTTAATATTTCTTTTGAAGGCACATTTCATAGTGTGTGTCAAAAATAGATGATTGAAAAAACCTTCTGTAAAAAAAAATCAAAAGAAAAGACAGTGAACAAAATTTAGTTCTATAGCTGAAGGATTACATGCAGTCTAACGCAACTCATTTAGCGCGCAACTAAACCAGTGACAACACGATCTTCATATTCATCAAAACAGTCTCTAAGAAATACAATTACAGGTATTCTCCGATATAGACTGTTAATCCGGACCGGAAGTTTCTAGTAAAATTATACGTCATTTTCGTATAATCTTGCTTGAAGTGGTAGGTTTAGCCACTATATTTGTTATTTGATCTGATTTCAACTGTTGTACCTTTTAAAATGGTTTTTAAAATCCGACCAAATGGGAATTTATTTTACATTTGACAATTGATGTCAATTCTGTACAATTTGCTTGAAGAACTGTCAAATTTAAAAAATCGCGTATAGCAAAATCGCGTGTATCAATAATGGTGTATATCGGGAAATACCTGTAATATTGTTTTCATTCCAAATGTAACACCTTTCCTGTTTACCTTATGCCACGTTATACATAGCACTCGACGACCCAAAGTGAAACTTTCAAACCCCTTGTGAAACTAGTGAAACACAGCAAACTGTTTTCGTAAGTTAAAGCATAACAAATAGCATAGCTTTTCGTTCATATTTAACATATGTCGCATTCGAAACGTCGCCGGCAGACATGATCGTAGGTAGTATTATGTTATTTTGCGTGGAGTGCGAGACAAGGTACAGTTGCATATATTGATTTGTTGTAACACTAATATCCTACGCACTATGGCAACACATGATGATTCAACCTGACATCGTTGGTCAGGCCAGTTTATTCACACTAAAATGCAACTTGGCGGTGACTAATGTGCAATTAGTAATTCGTGATATTTTGCATACTGATTTCTAATTGCATGAAACAGTCGTGCGGTGTGTCGCGTATGCTATATTTTACATTTTTTATATGTTCGATTCGGAATTGAATAAACAATAAAAAATAAACAATAAGACAAAGAGCAATGAACGTTTGGTATGGATGGAAGCAAAACAAACTATGGGGCCCTTTCCGTTTGAAGTTCGTAGGCTGAAATTTCAGCCTGTCAGCTGTTTGCATTGTATAGCAGTTTTCGAGCAGCTATCTAAGTGAGTATAATATACAGGTGGGCTTATCCCAAGGTGTATGAATTTAGAAGGCTGAGTTTTATCGCTTCTGCTTCTGAATGAAGATTTTAAGAGTGTTTTGAGTATTCGTCAAGCCTCCAGAAAGCTCTTTGGAGCAAAAGTTTTCACTCGTTCTGTCAAAAAGTGATGTTCAAAATTGGTTATAAAAAAATGCTATGAGACCACCTGGACTATATACACTTTGATTCTAGATTCCACCACGTGATCTCTTTAATGCAACTTGGGATAAATGTAAACAACACCGTGTTTTCGAGCAGGTACTCGAATCTAATTCTAGCTTTGTGGCTTGAATAATCTAGACTAAAAATTGCAGGCTAGTTTTTTGTGTGGTTTTGTATGGAGTGTTTACATGATTTCAACCTTCAACTGTCAAACTCCATACAAAAAACTAACTAGAATCGTGAAGGCCCCCTATATCAGTCAAAAGAAATGTTCATGTAAAACATTTCCGGTCGGTCCTACCGAATTTGACCATACCCCAATTACCCGAATTTGACCAATTATGCCCCCGAGTGCCGAGTAAAGGATTCATTGGGCTCCGAAATTCTTTTTCGAACGAATTTGCACGGCTCCGACCTTAGAATGTTACATTTTTTATGTTCGATTGAAGCCACTTCTGTTTTATTCATAATCATGCCACCATAAATGTTAATAAAAATGATTGTAAAAGTTGGAATTATGTGTACCCCACATTCTACAAAACGAATTAATGTACTTTCCAACCTCCCCAAAAATCAAAACCAAAATGATATGATTACGCTTAAGCCATGAGTATTTAGATTAAGGATTAATATAATCGAAATGCCGAAGTTCTGCGATGTATAGCTTATTTTCATAGATTAGCTCACACAGTCCATTACCTCAATTCGCGAATCATCTCCCTTCAAGTGTCAACAAACGAATCTTTGTCAGATAAAATTATCGTAATTTAACAAAATTATTTGTAAAATACGGGTTCTTGGAACTTGGAAATTAGCAAAAATTATGTTTAAACACGTTTTATTACAATTTTTCTCTTGATCTGTCAAAAAATTGCAGGCAAATATATTTGTTATTCATCCAGCGATGGATAGCTTGGATGGCTTGAAAAAGATTCGCCTCGCGAAAAAGATACCTTAGTGAAAAAGTGTGGTTGGGCGATATTTTCTAACAGAACTACCGTGTTAGAACGCGACTAATGAAAAATGTCGTATTTTAATTATAAGGATAAAAAATGCATGTGACTTTAAAAGTACATTAAACTATTTTTCCAAATAAAAAAGTGCACAATGAAAAATAACACAGCAAATTTGTAAATAGGAAACTATTCCAGATTTGAAGCGAGGAGTACAAAAAGTCAATTTGTTTAACAATAATGATTTTAAACAGTATTTTATATAAATATTGAGGCATAGTTTTTATTCTCACATTTGCGGCCCGCGAATCACTGAAAATCTGTACTAGAGGCCCTCTGAAGAAATGAGTTTGACACAGCTGATTTAATGCAACAACAAAAAACAAGTTATTGTCTGTCAACAACATTGTCTGTCAAATTGATAACATGTGATGCACATTAAAAATTGAAACTGTGAAAATGTCATCTGTGATAATAATATATATCAGAATGCACTGTATGAATGATGTACTGTAACCGTGCAATAGATAGACATACAGCAAAATTGGTGACGAGCGAAGTGTCTTGCTGGTTTTTGAACGAATGAACGAATTCACATCGCGTAAATTGAAGTAGCTCAATTCTCCAACTTAATATACCCATTAGCATATACAAATTGACAGTTATTATAAACATAAACAATAGAAGGCAAAATGAGATTAAGTTAATTTTTTGAGTTTGCCTGTAAAAAAACCAGACACAGAACAATCTGGCCTGTAGCAAACTGGATATTTCGACTGCTCCGGATGAAGCAGAAATATAGCACAAGACAAGGAGTTCTGCTTGCAACATTGAGCTAATTTTGAAAATTTCTCACGAGTCAAATTCGCTCTACGTCTACTTGCATGATAAAACCAGTCAAAAAAGCCCTTTCTATCCATGCATTTTTTAGTCGATCCGAGAAAAGGCGATCTTCAACTTACAAAAATGTTCGAATGAATATTGATTGGCAGACTTTTTGTTCCTCACAGTCTCATGTGTATTGGCAAGTCCCTTATTACATCACATATTTTTCATAAAATATTAGTATATTTATAGTGCGTTGAAAAAACATAAACATAGCCATACAACAAATAAGCACTACTGCTCGCTGGTATCAAACCTGTCACTGGTGAACATAGCCTCGACATGAAGTGCAACGACAAATACAGAAGCTTAGACCCACTGGTCCCACAGGACCTCTTATATTCTCGAAAGATCCCCGCAAACACACTAACCCCCTTTGTGCTTATTACAGCGTTGGTTGATCCGCGGGCAAACATGTTTATCTGTGTGTTTGTTTGCGCGCGATTGACGATCGACGAATGAATTAGGGACCTGCTTTCGAAGAGATAGTGGTATACACACCTTGTACTAAAATGGGGCCACTAGAAAAATAACACAACGAAAAATATGAAACCCACACAGACCCGCAGGCAAACACACATACACTCAACCGCACATAACCAACCAGATCGTTTTGATTATAACACCTCACACGCAATGTACGGTATTCCAAGGAAAGGTAGGGGTGGGATGGGGGAGAAAGGCATCAAAGCGCACGGGAGGGAGAAAACGGCTTAGACGAAAGAAGAAAAAAAACACATTAATGCGAAAAATATAAACTGAAAGAAAGTAGGCGAAACACATATAACCGCGGGACGAACAAGGAAAGAAAGCTTCGAAAAAGCACGATGGCGAGACAAAGCAAGAGCAACACTAACGCACTCACACTCAGGTGCAACGAGACTGACCAGGAAAAACGAACGGAAGTGGGAATGGAGGGTAGGGGGAGGGGACTCTCCCAAAGATGGAGGGCAGCCCGACGGAAGAAGACAGAGAAAAAAATAAAACAAGTTCGTGTAAGGTTCAGTGACCGACGGTACGTCTCACATATGACGATGATGTGGAGAAGGCAAACTGTATTTAATTATGCTAATACGCTAATACGAACAACAACAACTACAACGATAGCAACACGAATCGGTCGATGATATTTGTTCGAAAAACAATCTCTACAACATAAAAAATATACCATTTGTCAACAAATGTTCGACCGATTGTTGAAGTTTACCCAATCATATAATCGAATGTTTGCAACGGGTAATTATTTACAAACCATGCGATGTTATTCGAAGAATCCATATCACGATTGCACCTACACCGGATTCAAAAAGTAAATCACAAACGATTACTTATTTGAATTAAAGTACATTTACTTTAAGACTGTAAAATACGCGTTGCAATCCAACTTTACAAAAAACATGGTTGAAATCAAACAAATATAAATGAACATGGTCGCAAATGTAAGAAAAACTGTTGGCACCAAATTAACAGTTTCTCTACATGTATTTTTCCTACATTACCAGTACACATGGCTACCGAAGTTGATCAACTATAATCATAATACCCTACCCCATCCCAAATGACAACGAATGAATGAGGATTTTTTACTGCGTGACCAAACCAAAATCGATCGACAGACACATCTATCAGTTACCGAAGAAGAACATACAACCAAGCAAAACAGAAAACCAGCTTCTCCATCCACCACATCACATTGCGTAATTCACAAAATGCATGGGCGCCTCGAGGAAGGAAGCAAATCCCACACGCACACCACGATCTTTTCAGTTTGACCAACATTTATTTACATGCTGGTGCTGCTCTATGTTACTCACGAACGTGTCTCGTATTAGCTGCCTATTTTCGGAACCACCGAAATGCATCGACTGGCGTGTTGAAAGCCAATCGATGTTCGTCCTCTGCCGAAGCTATCGATTGCTACCGTGGAAAATAGTTCGAATTGAGAACAGATTTTGGAATACAGGTACCAAACATGAACTTTGCTATAAGATTTCTTCACAGAAACTAGGGGAAGTCAGGGTTGGTTCGACACTGCGGATAAGATCGACACCTTGCTGTTTCAGTATTTATAGAACTATTTGAACAAAAAAATTTAGTACATATTATTTATATTAACTGTTTCGCATATTTGAGTCACATTTTATTGGTCAGAAACCTGTCAATTATAAAAAAAACACACACACATGGTGGTTCAGGTTGACAGCCGATGTTAATTTTTACTTCTGGGACTTGTCTTTGTGGGACTAAAAGCGTAATTTTTATATTTTACTATAAAGTATAAAATGTCACTTAAACATGTGTGGTCTATGGGGGTAAAATCGACACCACACCTGGTAGTAGAGTAGTGTAGCAGTTCACATAATTGGAAAGTTCTTATATTATCTACAGATGTTCCGTAACTATGTACGGCAAACGTATCAATCAAGCTGAGCAAACATTCAATTAAAAATACCTTAGAAGCTTTAAAACTCGCGATGTCAACAAACCAAGCTTATAATTAAGGCATTTATCTATCAATCTCTCGTTAGCCAAACTCGAACTCAAAACATGTACTTAATATATGATTTAGGCTCATTAAAACTAATATTGTTATCGATTTGATCGTATTTTAGGCTTAATTTAGGCCGGTTTAGGCTTAACTGAAGAAAAAAATAGTCGCTGGTATGGAATCATATTGACCGATGATCCACTATTGGCTTTCGAGTTGGCAGAGAAAAATAAAATTGAACACCCTTCGATTTTATGAAAATAAAGAAGAAGATTGCTGGAAAATACTGGCTGCAATGTTATTATTTAAAATAATCTTAACCATTCATTCCGTAAACCAGATGCCATCATCTCCGCATCTTCTTCTATATGGACACTGGTCCCATGCTATTTGTAACTAAATTTTTGTTCTTGCTTGTAACTTCATTTCTTTCGCATTTTTCAATGATGGTTTGTGTTGATTTTTCTTAAAATTGGTACGAAATATTTTGTTAAACTTCAATGAAAAACAACTGGTCATCAGAGTTTGTTATTTTAAAAATTATAACCAATGTGTCGAAAGCACCCCACAAGGTGTCGATTTTACCCCATCATGGTGTGTCGATCGTACCCGCACTCCACTCATAATGCAACAAAAAACACACTTTTTTATTTTTATCAAAATGTTATCAAAAACAATCCAGGAACCGTAGTTTCTCATAAAATGGTACGTATTGAATCAAATAAACTTTTTCGATGTCTACTGGTAAGTTTACATTGGCAAAAGGATTGCAATCCGGCGAAAACGTTAAGGTGTTTAAACTACCCCCAGTTCTCTTATCTAACAAAAGTTATATGAAACCGAAAAAAAAGCTGTTGACTTATTGCAAGAATGTATTCATCCACGATAACAAAACTAATAAACCACCAGACAAGAACAACAGTAATGACTTCATTAAATGAAACATTGGTACCAAATAGTGGAAAATCACAAGCTTATATATGCATAATATTAATATGGTTTCTGTTTACTGTAAACTAGAGTAGGAAACTCGAAATGATCGAAATGTTCAAAATGGAATAGGCTCGCGCCTTAAGCTGAGAGTTCCGAATCTAAAAGAAGATCGAAGTGAAAGGTGGTCGTCAAGACTGAAATAGCAATAGTAAAGTGAATGAAAAAAGAGAGCAATAGCAGAAGGTGTCTATCGTTAGAAAAAAAAAAGGTCAGTGATCTCTACGAAACAGCTGGTGCAAATGAGAAGTACAATAGTGGCGAGAGCCAGCCATGTACGTAACACAATCTCACAACATGAAAAGAAAGAAGAGAAAAACAATAGTTCAACTATTGCCAGTGAGAGAGGTACATTTCAAATGGAGCAATACAGCAATTCGTAGCTGGTTTAATCTAGTTTTACTGACTGCTATAGGCCAGCTGCCGGCAAACTTTTTACGTAAAGGGCCAAATTTTGTAAATGATCGAGACCCGTGGGTCGGCAATATGCTTTTTTTTATTTTTGCACCTTTTTACATTACAACCTTATAAAATTAAAGAAGCAAAATAATTGGTTAATGTTATCAATCAATGCGGGATATTGCTGTTTTTTTTTTTTGTTATTATATCATCCAAGCAAAGTTTAAAAATTGGTCAATCCTATTATTAAAACTAATTGCTAATATTCACACGTTAAAGATCAACAACAGACAGCGAGAAAAAGTGTCATAAATCGAAACAACAAAGTGAGAGCAATATTGCTCCTTGATGCCTTCCTCCTATTTCAACCCAGAAAAAAATAATTAGGGATATTTTTTGTAGGGTTTTAAATAACCCACGGCTGAAAAAATACAAAAAAGTATATTTATTTACTATAAGAATGCTTAACAAACAAGTAATGCTATGTCAGACAAATTGATAACTTTGATTCCTCATTAAAAAGCTCTTTCACTATCGCTGTTCTTGTAACAAGGAACAGATAACATTGTCGTGCTTGAAAAATAATAATAAGAGTTTTTTATTGTTTGTTTGTGTCTTAAAATGGAACAAAAATAGTCTTTAAATAGATAAAAACGAAACATATCAATTTGGTTGAAATTATGAGCTTATCGGAATAAATAAATAAAACAAAAATATTTTATCTAGAGAGAAATATGAGGAGCTGTTTTTCAATTTATAAGACTTTTTATTGCAAATAAGTGTGTATCGAGTATCGCAAAACGTAGTCTGACACTAAACTGCGTGTTAAAAAAGTCACATTCATAACTTTTTTTTATAAAACTACTGCTAAACTACCATTGCCTCTCAAGGTCTCATATAACGATAATTAAAACTGGAAGAGTACGACGGTATGAAATGTCATACTTAAAGATGTTCAGTAATTTGCAAATATAAATTTCGCGAAAATTTCGCACGTCACCTATAATATCTATACATTGCTACAATTTCTTTATGAATAATAAGGCATCTTACATTTGTTTACACAAAGAAAAAATCATAACACGAAAAGCGCCACATCCATATTACAAACATGTTTCATAAGGCAAAAATATACAATCGTTTTTCACTTACATACATCGAAAGAAGTAAAAATACAGCTTTATATCGCACAATACACACCTAGAAGTAAAATAAAATAAAAAAAGAATTATTGAGATGGATAATAATTACGTATGCAAAATGGATACAGAAATATAAAAAATAATACGATATTTTTTGAGACAGAAAATTTTAGATATCTCAAGCTACAATGATAGACGATAGATGCTAAGATTGGATTCATAGCAACCTTAAACAATTACGTTTATTATTCGTCAATTTTATTACGTCGTTTCTGACAATCAAGTTATTGAGAAATTCGTTGCAATTTTCATAAGACAAATTAAGTAAAACACATAATAAATTAATGCCATTTTGAACTCGACACGATGTCAAACAAACACCACAAACAGAAAATAACTGTAAGCGATATTTTGACCATTAGTTATCATAGTTGCATAGAGGCTATAAGGAATATATGGATAAGTAAAATACCAAGCAATGCATAACAAGGGTTCAAAATATTTAATATACATTCCCATCAATAAGTCAGAAAAACAATACGATACATAAACGCATAATTTAATTTATCAAAAAAAGTCATTACATTGCCCTTGCATAGACAGAAAAATACATAATACAACCAAACCCTTTTAAAAAGTTAATCACATACGTGTATTTTGCTCACAGACAAATTTACCGTTTAAAATCACACCCCAAAACTCGCGTTTCAGTCTCTTATGCATGTCATTTGCTATATCCGTTGCCAAATTAAAAATAAATCTCAGAATACCATAGTATTTTCATCTTTTTGGATGTGTCTGCGGTAAACGAAGCCTTGAAATACTAACAAATCATATTTTCCCGACGCGGCGAGGGCATCGTCTTTTCATCATCATCACACGACTAAAAATATGCAGGGAAAATGTGTTTGCACCTATCATTTGCACCATCAAAGGAAAGTTGTAGTATTCTAAAAAAATGCAAACAAAAATGTAAATGGCGTAGTGGGAATGATCGTTTAACAAAATTTGGGGTTAGGCTGGTCTTAGAATCAATGCTTGTTGTATAATAAGCCATGATGAAATTCAGCCACCTTTTTAAAGCAATACAAATTTGAAATGCCGAATTAACTTCTTTTCAGTCGAACCGCTTACGGATTGATATACTAACTGGACCATTATGTCTAACTCCCATATTATCATGTCTAGAACATTATGTGTAAAGTATCACATTAAGCACCAGAATACAGCCAATGTCAGTTGTGGTGCGCCATTTTTAGGTGCCAAGTTTTTAAAGAAAGTATATAGATCTATTTCGCCAGCTCACACCCCATCACAAATATCAACAAACGGGTGATATGAACTCGAAACAAACAATATGTGAAACACATGTGGCAGAAATAGAATACGTAACAGACCACAAAATGAACACGTGACACAAAACGCGCCATTACTACTGCGATCTAGACTTTTTTAGACGGCCTTATGGCAAAGAGATCTGCAATGCGTGTCACGAATAAGTACACAAAAATGTATCTAATGAAAACAGAACACAGAGTTGAACTATCGTAATAATAAACACCAGCATGCGTAAAAATCACAAATTTACGAGACAACTGTATAATATCCATGTACAGTCAGTCCAAAAAGTATTCGTCTAGCTGAATATTTTACAAGGCGAATTATGGCCGCAATAGGCATGGGGCGGTAAAAGTAATGATGAGGTTTGATAAAGGGACCATCAATACACACGTTTCGCTAAAAAATAAGCATTTAAATAGTTCAAAAGCAACCAAAATACTTAAAAAACTCAAAAAAGTCGTTTGATGGGCGCGCAAAAAGTATTCGTCCATCAGACTTTTGGCGTAATATGCGTATGAAAACAAAGGTTATGGAATCAAAAAATGTCCTGATCTTGTTTCTTATTGCATTTATGACTATTGGTGACTACTTGCACAACGCAAGAACTCATTTGAATCTTTAAAAAGGCGTAGTTTTGATTCACTCATCCTACAAGACTTGTTCCAATAATTCTCTGGTAGAAATATTGCATTTCCGGACTACGTGCCCAAGTTCCATTGGAAAAAGGCAACTGATATCATATTGAGAGTCTACTAAATCATTTTCATTAGTTTGATTTCAGCTGGTTTGGCGTTCCGGACAAATGACAATGCCCTGTATGTTCTCCAGCTCGACTGTTCTTGAAACATGTGATACATTTTAAGAATAATTTCTCAGAACTGGGACTCAAAGTACTTAAAAACTGCATTAATATGTTTACCCATCTCGTCTCCTATCATTTTGAATCATTTTTCTAGCTCACCTATCCTCACTGAGCCCTAGTATCATGACTCCATGATGCTACCGTTACACGAGATTTTGATGTTGCATCTTAGTAGACTGTTTTCGCTACAGTAGACGTCGGCCGTATGACTTTGGCGATTTAAACATGTTTTAATATGCTAGTAGAGCCTAATTTGAAATAAATTCCTGAATTGTTTTACGCACCTTAACAAATTTGGCCTTTTTCTGTGTATCGTATTATTCAAACAAAACATGTTTGTAACAACTCACTCATTCAAGCTATTACATGACCAGCTACGATGAAATGCAGCATGACCCATCAACCAAATGTTACCCATCTCTGTTCCTGATCTTATTGGCCATCAGAAAATGCACTGATTGATTGGTAAAATTTTATTTTTTGGACATTAAACCGCTTCTTTCGTTAGATTAACCGTCAAGAATGACTGCTTACATGGCAGTTTGTCACACAATTAGTGTCAGAAAAATGGCCAAACGCTGATCAAATGAAGGAACGAGGTCTCCCATACATTTTGTAACCTTCAAAAATGGGTTGGATAGGTTATGCATAAGTTAAAGATACGATTTCGGCATCATGCTTCAATCATTTAACTCCCCCGCCTTTAGTGCCTCTCTGATCGCTTGAAGCGCAATTGAAACAACAGAAATGCATTTATTTAGAAGGAAGTCACCAGAAGATTGATAATAATACATTTAATTCACGTCTACGTAGTGTTTGTCCATCGTAAATAACTAAAAAGCTCAATGGACGAATACTTTTTGCGCGCCCATCAAATGACTTTTTTGAGTTTTTTATGTATTTTGGTTGCTTTTGAACTATTTAAATGCTTATTTTTTAGCAAAACGTGTGTATTGATGGTCCCTTTATCAAACCTCATCATTACTTTTACCGCCCCATACGTATTGCGGCCATAATTCGCCTTTTTCTGTAAAATATTCAGCTAGACGAATACTTTTTGGACTGACTGTATAGTTTAGTGTGTTTACAACCCAACCTATGGAAAATTCTTTGATTTGTCGAATGCATGGAATAACGAAACAAATAGAAACAGATTCGTTCAGAAGAGCATACTTTCAAAACCATCCTCTGATTTATAATTGTAGCATTTAATTGCTGTATTGCGAATCAACGATACTGTATTGTCGACTTCATTCAAATTGGGCGAAGTTGTCGACTTCATTCATCTAAAATAAGGAATTTATTATAATGATAAAAGACATAAAAGCATAAAAGAAAGAAATAACATATATAAACGAATGACCCATCGAATGCAACGGGTCAACACGAAGAAAGCCGTTTAAAAATGTGCCGCAGTCTTATAACAAACATTTTTGCCATTTTTAGTTCAAATCCATTTTTAAGTTTCAAGTATTAATACATAAAGTACATAAAGGTTTCAAGTATTATTAACAAATTCTATGGATTCTATACACCAAATGTTTATTTTTCTTCTCTATCAAAACGATAATTTTGACAACTGAAGGCTTTTTACTTGAAACAAAGCACGTTACAGGTACGAACAAAGAATCGTGTGAAAAAACAACTGGAAGAAAAACATTATAAAAATTAAAGTTCGTCATAAACAATCATCAACAATGGTTGTAACCCTGTACGAGAAAGATGAATCGATCTTCCCAGACAGTAAAACAGATTACTGTGATTTTATCTCTATGCTGTCAGTTTGTCAGTTAGTCAATGACGCACACTAGCTGAAATTCTATGTTAGGAAGTTCAAACGAAAAAAAAATTGAACACACATGCGATTGTTGATCTAGTCTTCAACACGCAACTCAGATGAGACCGTCATCAGATTGGAATGGTGTAGGGGGAATGCGAAATTTTACTTGAATATTGCTTTAACATCGTTTTTAGTACAATTTCAGAATTATGTTAGTACTGAAATATATTCAAGCATAGCTCATAACATATTCATTCATATGAAGAGCAGTTAACTAAATTAATTACAAACTTAAATATAATTATTATAACTTCAAGTTTCCAAATTATATCAATGTTGTTTCTAAACTATTTTTAATATGTACTGTAAAATCTACTACATTGAAAAAATCCAGATCCTACATTCACCTTCATGAAAAAAGTAAACCCCCCACAAATGTTGTAATATTGTGATTTTTTACCCAACTCAGCTTCCCAATATGAAAACTTTAGAACATACATTTTCTATTTTATTAAAATTTTAATATTTTGTATTTTTTTAATACATCCATTCCATATAATACGACATGGTATATAAAACTGAAATGTTCTAACCATGGATCTTTTGCTCTGCCATTCGAACAACACTAAAACCCGTTGCTACGAAGCCCAGGCTCATAGTCCGTATATACAATAGAACGATGAAAGGTATGAACAAGCAGAATACGCAAGAAAACAACGTGCCGTGTAACGCAAAAAAAAAAAAAAAAAAAAAAAAAAAAAAAAAAAAAAAAAAAACAGAATAAACGAGATTTCCTCGCATAAATATAATTGGCTCATTAGATCCGACAATAATCATTTCCTCCTCTCTCGCTCATACTGGTTTATTTCTCCTTTTCTCCTTCGATCTTTCTTACAACAAAACAACGCGGCGTCATCATCGTCATCATCATCATAATCCTCATTGTTCGGGTCTACTTCTCTCCTTTCGCCGGGCCCAGATCATCATCAGTGCACCTCTCGCGCGCAGTTTCAATGTCGGGGATTTTATTCTTCTATTTATTTGCTATTTTATCCACTGTACCGTTTGCCGATCGCTTTCTGTACCCCTTTCCTTTCATTCATCTACACTCACCATGCCACCATGTCCTTCTAGAGCAAATCATCTTGATGTTGCCTTCATTCTTTCATTCGTCCATCATATAAAATGCTATTATCATCCCGGTAGAACGAGACGCTGTATGCGGGCAAGGAGAGCGATGATACGTAGCTGATCGTCATCAACACGAAAACTGGTAATAAAATGAGAGAAGTGGGGGTGGAATAAACATCCCCACCCCTCTCCGAACAAAAACATTGCTGAATGAAGAAGAAGAAGCGACGCGTATACGTAATGATCGTACACCGTTCTTTTTCGCCTGTGAGTGTGTGTTTCTGTATAGTGTAGTATTTTCCCTTCCCAGTGCCAGTCATGGCTTTCCACACTGGTGTTGTGTTTATACTGTCGATCAACTACAAAAAAACAACAGAAACAATATGCAAAATCCCAGTTGCTTCTCTCACACATCCACACCAGATGCTGAGGGCTAAGTAGAAAAACACCTCTCCACACACAACACACACAGACACATACTCAATCGCCCACTGGCAAAACAAACAGTAGACGATCGAGCGCGCTACTTCAACGCTAGAGTACTCCTGCCTGCGGCGGTCAATCGTAGGAGCGAATGAGATAGCGCCAAGTCTCCGTTGCAGTCACGCTGTACGCCACGAAGAGCAACAGCAACAGCAACCGCAGCGGCGGCAAAAACTCCCTACCCACAAAAACATCCAACCGACACACAACACGGCCGGCCAACACACAACACAGCAGCGGCAGCGCCACAAACTTGGCAACAGGGCGCTCGCACACACGGTACACACCACACACCACTGCAGCGCGCTCCGCACGTATCGCCGCCTGACCGCCTGCCCGCCAGAGCTTGTGAAACGCGTGTGCTGTGTCTCTTTCCTGTTTGCGAAATACACATTGTACTGAAGCGAAGCATACACACACGATGCTACACGGCCACACACACACACGGGAGCTTCTCCATTGCCGCTCATACGCACTCGTTAAATGAGCTGAGAAGCACCGAAGAAGACAAGAAAATGACGAATGCTGGTGCCGTGGATGGGGGAGCACATTTCCGCCCCAAACAAGGCGGGCTGACACACACAAGGCAAGGTAAGGCAATCGCATGGTTTGCTGTTTGCTGCTGTTGCTGTTGTTGCTTCACCAACGCAAAACGTGGCAACCGTGCGCGCGCGCACTGTCTCGACCAACACCACACACAGCTGGCTCGTCGTCCTTAGTCGTCGTCTTCGTCATCGTTGTTGAAGCGCGCTCGCTACCAACCACGAGGGAATTTTCTTATTTGTTCCCGTTTCGTTTCGAATCCCTCCGCGTCAATCCATTGGACTGAAAGGGTAGAGGGAATAGCCAACACACCACCGTAGTAGCTGATGGAACCAGCCGGAACTTGATGTTATTTCTCTTTCTCTTTCTTTCTCTCTGGCCTCTCCGGTTGCTGCGCTTCCAACAACTTCTTTTATTTTGCTACCGCAAGCTTATCCAAACTAGTGCCACACACACACACACACACACACACACACACACACACACACACACACACACACACACACACACACACACACACACACACACACACACACACACACACACACACACACACACACACACACACACACACACACACACACACACACACACACACACACAGACACAGACACACAGCAGAAGTCTCCTTTAGAAGGGCGCAAAAAATATATGCTGTCGAAAAAGTGATTCGTTAGTGTATTTTTTGTTCTAATGGCAACATCAACCTACATTTTATTTGATTGTAAATCCTAGCGAATGAAACTGCGATTTTATATGTATTTTTTATACATTTAAAACGTTCGGGCTTATTTCCGTTTAAAAGAACATTCTACAGTTAGTAAATGCGAGATTCCAGCTGGCATTATTCCACGAGTTCTTCATCTTACAAACGTAGCCCATCATGTCACAACGCCACATTTCCCCGATACACGTGTTTCTCGCAACGTGTGCCTCTATTAGCAGCGCTGTATCTGTCTGTGGCCGTTTTCTTTTTTATCAACCGCTCCTAAAAACCTTGTGACACGCTTCTTCTACTACCACATGTAAAATCGTGCCTCTATCAACCGAACCGAGCTCTAACTGTATGTCATGTCTCACTGTGTGGATGAAATCCAATCAACATACACAACTTTGTCTACGCATCAAGAGCACAGCCAATACGGCGTAATCACTCACCTGCGTCTAAGCATACACTTGCCAGCACCCCAACAATCACGATGAAAAGTTTTAGAGTTTGTATATGTTTTATTCTGTAACAGTACCAATACTGTCAGTATCAATCTGGGTTATAATGTACTATCATTGCTGTGAGGGTCTTCGGAGGAAATTGGATTCAATAAAGGCTTTGATCATAATGTGCCCTGTTCCTTTGCTTACATGGACATGGCCACAATTGTTACCTTGACGACATTCCGGTAACAACGAATAACAGTGCACTGAAAGTAAGAAATGATGGTCCCAAAAACGCTTGGACTATTCGGCTCGTCCACGATTCACAATGACCGGTTTAATCCATCACTTCAAAAGGTGTTGTTATATTTTTCATTTAGATGCACAACAGAGAGAGAGAGAGAGAGAAAGAGAAAGAGATTCATCAGTATTATAAACGTTCCAATGCAACTTCCCTCACACATGACATTAGTGCTAACGTGATGTCAACTCTATACTGCCACGTGCATTGTGCAGTTAAATAGTTACTTATCATCTCTAAACGTTGATCATCGCATTTCCATTATGATAAGTGTTTGTTTCTGTTTATGTGTGTCTCAGCATCACAAATAGCCAGGGTGAGTTCTCATATTCACCACTAGCTACTAAATTAAAAAAAAACGTACTGTCCCGTGTCCGTGCGCAAGAGCTTACTCAACAGTCACCATGTTATCAAGTGGATATCACAAACATTATCATCAGAACTGTTCACCACCAAACTGCGAACTCAACAATACAGCGATGATCAAAGATAATCATGATTACGACGATGCTTTAAGTTACTTGGTAGCAGGTATTCTATTTTAGTTCTATTTCTAGCGGATGGAAATAACAATAGTGTGGTGTGGAAAATTTATTTGTTTTCAATTCCGCATTTCCCGTGCCAATGAATTGAATGAATTGCTTCTTTTCATGATAGATACAGAACAAAGATACACTTGATTTCAACGAAACAATAACAAATGAGAGCAAGTTTCAGTGTTGTGCTAACATAACAAGAGCAACATTCTTAAATTTGTTTATGCGAAGTGAATAAAAAAACATGCTTCAACACGTTTTGGCACATACGTAAACAAATTATCAATTTAAATTTGGACATATATTTAGGATTTAATTATTTACAGAAAAAAAACTCAGATTTGTTTTATAACAAAGCTCTGTTGGAAGTACCTAATGAAACAAATTGCTTTCCGTTTTGCAGGGGGTTTTTTATAAATGTTTCCCTCTAGAAAATTTAAAGGCATATAATTATCTAAAATACAAATCGGCAAAGCCAATAGAAAAATTAGTAAAACCAATGAGGAGAGTATGCATACGGACCCATTGTAAAAATGCACAATGTAATAACATTTTCATGTACAAACCAAACAATAAAGCTACTACTACTACTACTACAAATTGCTTTACAATTGATGCTTAATTTACTGAACTGTAGGTAATGCCATTTTCAACAAGGAAGACTATACCAACACACACCACACGTCACCCCTATCACTCTTATCAAGCTCTGTTTGCCTCGTTTGAAAAAATTACGTGAAAGGGAGATGGGAAGAAAGGATGGAAATCAGAGTCGACCGACGCTTCGCTTGGCACGAGAAGCAAGGGTACACACAACACCTTGCATTATCCCGAATTCAAGCCGGTACATCTCTGTGGTGGACCACACAAACATGATTTCGCAATTTGCAACTTTGTCGTCACTACGTCCCTCCTCCGCAATTACGTTCTCATCCTCCTCTTACTACTTTTCTTCCGCGTCTCTTCCTGCATTGAGAGAACGCTGTACTCGAACTGTTGTTCCCGTTGCTGTTGCGATGCTGCTACTTTAACAAATGCTTTTGTTCTGCCCCGTTTTAGCCTCCGTGTTTTCTATTCCACGCCCATGTCCGACAGTCTGTGTAATGGTTTGCTTTCCGAGCGAATGATGTATACAATACAAGAGTTAAGTTTCAAGTGAGTTATTTCTCGCTGCGGCTGAGTTGAAGTAGGATAGCTGGAAGGTATTAAAGCGGACGGATTATTTTGATAATTAAACCATTCGATTTTTAGTAAGCTGAAAATATTCCTGTTTCAATAACATTCTTTTTTTTATTTGTTCAAAAAAGTTTCATCTTGAAATAACGTTCCAAGATCCTGGATTAAATTAAACCAAACAATCTATTTCACATCGAACCTATAATGTCCATCTCAATTCCTCAACTTCGAGATAAAGGGAATAAAGCTGCAGTGAAGTATCTAGCACCTTCACTGACCATAGTTAAACTAAAATATGAATTGTTCTGTAATGTAAATATGTTGACAAACACGAGATTTTATACATTTTTGGTTGCTCTAAAGTAAAAGGAGATAAGTGAAATGAGATTCCCTAAGATGCCAACCTCTCTAGGCTCTAGATCACGTCGCCTTAAGGAGACTCACTGTATGTAGAAATAATATTCGGCCATCTTAATATAATGTGAGCTTTACGAAATGTAACTGAAGAATACAAGATCAAAAGGCTTGTAAAAGCCAATTGAATTACGATAGACCATCGTTGCATTTTATGATACAATGAAAGTATAAAACCATTGTTGTATAACATTATGTTGTATGACATAGCATAGTGCTAAAGGATTACAGTATAAAAAAGGCAGAGCACTGTTGATATTTATTCCTCTAGCGCTATCTAATAAGAAGTAATAGCTGGAGAAACATTTACCAAACCAGACAGGCATGCAAGCTTGTTAGGTCGTGTTTAGTGTTTCGTGATAATAAGTTTCAACAGTGACAAGTGCACATGCAGCCCAATCTCTAGCTCATTTAACCATATGTTGAGTCCCGGTAAGAAAAATTAAATAGTAATCATTCTACATATGGTTTAATATGATTATGATGCCATATCATTTATGAATTGGATGATACCTCAGGAACCTCAGGAACCTCAAGTTCTTTTGCATATAAAAAATCTTGTACATGTCATATTAGCTGTAAACAATGCGAGGTAATATGTAGCCTGCGGGATTGTATAAAAGACTATACTCTCCTCTCCAGAAGATATCATATTCCTTGTGTAGTGGAAGCATAAAATTGATACAATAACAAGCCAGCGATGCCTTTGTTGATACTCTTCGGTGGGCAAGTTTCATCAGTTATTGTCACATTATCATTATGCCCCAAGTTACAAATAAGCTGTCTAATGCCTCTCATGAATACAGTAGCGCCAATTTTATTGGCAGAAGAAAGCGCAAAACACACAAACTATACATCAAATTAGCTCGAGCAAGAGCTGAACAAATTTAGTAAGAATTAGTGCATACTTACAGCAATTGTCAACTGCTAAGTAAATCGTTTCGACAAAAGAAAAACCAAGCTTAAATCAATGTCATAAAACGATACCGCAGAAAGGAATCAATCAAAAATGGTTCCAAGCATGCATGCATGATGATCTGCTGATCATGATTTGTCGGGTGCTTTCGACAGTAAAACCTGTTACTTTAGCTCGTCAAAAGGTCTGCGGGCCAGCAATAAAAATCATCTCGTGTTTCTTACTTCCTTCACCAGAACTAAGTTGTAATGTAAGTTGAACCATAAACGAAAGAAAGGAGCAGAAAATCAATCTTGGACCTCATAAAACTATCGTTCAACCTGACGATCGTGCAAAGTAGCGTTTATCAACACCCAGGAGTGGGTTGAGCATTTAACTCACATAATTTTCAGTGAAGAAGTTTCCTTTGTCCTTACCTGCAACGTGAAGAGAACAGGAAAAACGAAGCATGAATAAAAACGATTAAAGATTACTGTTTCTAGATAAAGATTAACAACAACTGCTTGTGTGAGAGAAAAAAATGCGAACGTGCGAAATGTGGAAAAGACACATTGGAAACACCATACACATCCCGGGATAACAACACGTGTATCTTAATAGCGGCATCACACATTCGCAATGTAAACAACGAAGCAAAGGTGCAACGAGCATATGAACCATCCTAGACAACGACAACGGCAACTGGCATTACTGAGAAGAACGTCATTTAGAAAAGAGATCAGGGCAGGGCCCACCGTGCCTGCCAGTCACGACTGAAACATATTTCACTCGGTACAGATAGATGCAGCGCGAAGATATATCCCCGATGGCGTCCATTTCCTTCGTTCCATCAGCCCTACTGCTACGTTTGTGGCCTTAGCAAAGCCGGCTTTCCTAGTGACTACTGCTAGTGCTTCTGCACATGGGTAACGAACGTACTCACGTTTCCGTGTCGTGCATCTTTCCCTTTTTCCCATAAAGGTGTTCCTCCGTCTTACTAATCATCGGATTCTAACCTATAACTAATGCTATTTAAATGTCATCCCTCCCAGGCACTAGTGGTGGAGGGAAAAACAGGACGTTTATTTTTGTTACCAAATAGCAAGCGTTCTAACAAATTGATCTACCTAATGTAACTTATGCATGCATAGTATTTAAACGTTGAATTACAAGGTATTCAAATAAACGATTACATAAATAAACAATTATTTACTTTGAAACAAGTGATTGTGAAATAACTAGTGATAAACCATCACAGTTTCCTTCGTCGAGATATTTTGTTCTCAAGGAAATCATTCATTCCCATTCATTTGATGTTCAAAATTGGTTTCCCATACAGCTTGTAGAACTTCTTCATAGATCTTGATTTCGTAAACAATTGCATCGTCAAACTACAAGCAAATTCAAGTTTCTATAACTTAATCTTATTGGCGTAAATTACCTACGAGTGTGTACACCGACCTATACAGGCCATGTAGCATTGAATTAAATAAATAATACTATTTTTTAACAATTTCAGCTTATGACTTTATCATTACTTCGGTCACATGAATGATTCATCAGATAACCCATAAATAGTGTCCTGAGATACTAATTTAGAAGCATAAAAAAGCATTTGCCACGAAAATCGACGCGTGAAATCGAGCGTGACAAGCGTGGTATTTAGCAAAATTTTGATAAAAAAATTCTTCTAAAAAAATCATAATTCCTCTTTTGAGGCGAATTCCTCAGCTATTGAAAACCGTTGGACTTATTATAAAATAATTACGAACAAATCGTGTGTTAAAAAAAATCATAAATTAAAGAATACCTCAGTTTTACAAATAATCATCAATGAGAAAGTTTCTTCGTCCAAGCGAACAGAATATCGCACAGAAAGAGCTCTTGTCCCAACGTGCAACACAGTCTATGTCTGTACATACGACCGAGCATGCTGACTAAATGAGCATGCAGAAGCCTATGGAAAAGGGTTCCAATCAAATCAATCGGTCTCGTCCAAACACACACTTTCACAACTCACACACGCGCACCGTTTGCACTGTTGTGCTGTTCCTATGCGTTTGACCATTTCAAGGACTTTCAAACGACCACATACAACCAGGCCAATGCAAACAACGCAAGTGCAAGTAAAAACGCACTATGCAAACAACAGACACAGAGTCTTAACTCTCGGCAGCAAGGGTTGGGTCTGAATCGAATGGTCGTTCCGTGTGCCGGTAGTAAGCAGGAAATGCAATACATTCTCACAACGACAGCTCCCCTCCGGCTACCCGATTGTGTGTCACATACATTTGGCTTTCCATTCTCAAGCAGCCCCAACCCACCACCAAACCAAAGTGTCACTCAGTCGAGCATGAAATTTAAATGCGTCACACTGCGACGAAGCCTACAAATAGCGCACAAAACATGTTTCACTCACCTGCTTTTTGTGCATATGCTGGTTTCATATGATTATTAGTATAGTTTTAGGTTTTAATTGTCATACTAATATTAATAAAACCAAAACTATAGCATACAATTTGTTTTCTATAACATAGAAATTTTCTAATGAATAAAACTGACGGAGATTTTATTTTAGTCGCAGGGTACAGTCATTCGACGGGTTTCCGTGGCAAAAACAAACCATGGTAATAGTGTAGGCGGACTGGAATGGACAAGTGGCGCCTTTTTAGACGCGTCGAGGAAGTAAAAACGCACGGTTCGCAGCCCAAGAAACCAGTTGGTGATCGAACTAGTTACTGCTTTGACCTAATAAAGCAATTAACTAGGTAAACGTAGTACGATCAGCGTGACGTCTACGATCCACCACTAGCGTAAACTATCAAGGCTTAGTATATGAAGAAAATAAATCGAACTAATCTCTTCCAAACAACCATTACATTCATTTTTTGGTCTTTAAACGAAAAATACCTTAGTTGTGGTTATGATGTTTCATGATCAATAAAAATGAACTGTTTGTTTTATCTTTACATTTTATGTTTCTTCATTTTCACTCGTATTATCAGAATGTATATGATTTGTTGGGACTTAAACTGAACATTTTTTACAGAAAAAAGATGAATAAAACAATGAAATCCGCAAATTTGTTGAAAAAGTTTTGAAACTAGAAATTGCTCTTTAACTATTGCCTCGGTGATGCTAGGTACATATGATATTTAGGCATTTTTCATGTTCATGTTGCCAAAGATAGTACAGATAACGTCTAAAAAATAGACAGAAAACCCGTACCCAAATTTTACAGTTTTATAAGGTGTGTTGGATAGTGTTGTTAATCCTAGGTAGCTAAATTATCCAAACATCATACGCATGTGACATCAAATTCAATGTCAAACCAATGCCATAGTTGTTCCTTTCCTTCGATCCTGCTACATCTATATCTAAGCAGAAAACTACAACATTAGTATCCTCTTTCATTAAATAATGCGCACCTTAGACTAGTTGATAACAACGTCCTGTATTAGACAACAACGTGCGTTATTGATCCTGAAGATCGAGCCACGAAAATAATTATAAAAACAACGAGAATATTCTCTAAATTATATTCGTAAGTTTCGATGACGATGTCTTCTATAAAACATAACCAGCTGCTCATCAATACTACCAAGTGGAAGACGCAATTTAATCGAATGTCTCTACGCAATTTTAAGACGTTAATGTACTGAACCCTGTATCTCTCATACTAATGTTGTACCAGGCTATAAGAGCGCAGCAGAATACCAACATTTACATTTTTGCTTGCAGACGTCAGCGATCCACACCCAAGCAGCATATATGTAACCACAACTCGTGTAGCGAATCTTCAATCCCAGGGTGTAAGTCCTGGTGGTGCAGTTTTCTTGTTCTCACCCTTGATACTAGCCACACAGTCGATTCTTAAATTACAACAAATGGAAGACCAACTATCGACGAATTGGATCGGATGGTACGATATGGAAAATTACGACACATCGCACATACGCGCCTCTTCCAACCCATACACACTTCTCTTATACCTCTTTACCTAAGATTACTTAGCCCAGGCCCATTTCGACCAGGGGGGTAGGCAGTGTGTATTCGTAGTTCCGTGCGGTATTTCGTATCGATTGGTCTCGGTTAAAGAAGTCGAAAAAAACTACTTCCTTACGAAATACATACATGGCAACAACAGCGTTGGACAGAGCAGGGAAGAATGAAACGCTTGACGCTCTTCTAGCATACGGCTTCTCTTCTACTAGATGCGATGTTGTGTGCTGCGCATTGTGCGTGTCTCATCATCGACGATGACGGTTGAAGGGCGTTCATAAGACAAACGTGAAAGGAAGGGAAGAAGGACCGTGCAAAGGGATACAAATACAAGAGAGACCTTCCGTCCCAATCTAAAAACAGAGGAATAATAAAAAGAAAAGGAAAACGACGCTCTTAAAAAGATGAAACGTCTTTCCTCTGCGGCCTCTATAGCTCTCTTCGTTCCTACACGTCTCGTCTAGCCTTTTTACACGTATACACACACAAACACACCAGTGACCAAGCAGTGGCTGCGCTGTGCTCTTCAGGTCGGTGCGTCGACATCGATTGCCTCAAATGTGTGTTGCCTCATACAATGAAGTAAGCAAGAATATGTGCGCTAGTGGTTGTAAGTTAAAAACACCAAACACACACATCTACATAAACACATCCATATACACACACATACAGGGCGTGCTGGTTGGTGATGATGGCAAAAGAAGCCAACGGACGAAGAGCACCATGATTCGGCATTTCATTCGCTCGCCCGGTGTTTTTTCTTCCTTCTCCCTTTTGCTTTAGCGACTGTGGTCGATTCAAAGCAAAGCAAACGGAGGGTGAACACACCGATAAAATCCCAGGGATGACGTGACGGCGTTGCCGACTGTCTCTCCGGCGTGCGAGTCACGGTACGCAAGAGAGCACACGCAGCAGCAGCAGCACCACAGCACACTGCTACTACTGCTGCACGGTTTGCCCTGGAGGCAGCCGTGGACCAAAACCATATCAACTCAGCGCACACACAACGTGTGTATATCGTTCCATCCATCGACTGTATACAACACAGTTATACATCTCGGTCAAATCCTTTCGGTCGCTCTCACGCGCTTACAGGCCGTCGCTGCGCAAGCGCTACACACGAAACAGCGTTTTCCATCCCGCTCGCTCTGCCAGTTTTGACAAGCGTCCAATTAAAATCAATATACTAACCCTACGGTAAACATCGGTCCACGTACAGCGTTTTTTCCCATTCCATCCTACCCCATTTTGCCGATCGTGCGCTACTCTCTTGCCGCTATCTCGCTCTCGCTCTTGGCAAAGGGAAACGGGCCAAAAACACAAGGCACACACTTTGCACAAGCCAAACTCCTTTCCTATCCCCCTCTTTCTTTCTCTCTTTCTCTCTCTCTCTCTCTTGTGAAACCAAACCCAAACCGACTGCGTGCCTCACTGCACGTCAAAAAGAAACCGACCGATGTTTGGCCTACTCGCTCTCTCCTTCATTTCCCCCTCTCAAATGCACATTGTTTTGACGCTTCAGCACACTGCATAGCGCGAAAAAGTAGCGCCACAGGAAGGAAAGAGCCGACCGAGCACATAGTTCGCTCTCACTCGCTCCCGTTTGCTTCTCGATCAACATCGCCATCATCCTTCCATCAGCCGGCAACACCGTCGTCGTCGTCCACGACCCAGCAAAAGTGCTTTGCCTCACATTATGACGCAGATAGTGTTGGCTGCCGTTGGCTTCTCCGACGGCCGGGACTTACACCGTGGGTTGAATTTGGTCCTTCGAAACGGAATGGGTTTTCTCGCTCCGATGATTGGGGGGGCTTTGGAGCTGTAATGCATTACAACTTCGAGCGCACATACATACACACACATATACTGTGCGCGAGGCAAATCGTCTTTTCTAAGTAAGAGAAAAATCCCCGCAACAGAGCCATGATGGTAGCGAAAAAGGGACGGATGGCACAACGGCATTATACGCCGTATGTGTGTGGTGCTGCCAACAGACGGAGTGATGTGGTGCGAGCGCTCTAGCAGGCAAAACGCATGACGAAGCGCATCCGGGAAGGTATACGTACAAACGCACATACACACACAATCTGCTGGTGCGGTAGCGGTGAAGATTACATTTTCTCTCTTCCATTCTATTTACTTTGACTGACACAAATCATCAGTCCATCGCATTTACTCTACCGCAAACAGAAAAAAAATCCGCCATATTCGGCGCTCTGCTGGGGAAGACTTGTACAAAAACAACATACCCCTGGCAGTACCACACTGAACCGAACCGCTTGAAGGAAGGGGTTGGTGTTCTGTGTTCATCATCTTCTTCCTTTTTCAACTTTCCTCAGGTCTGTTGAACCATATCGCTACAACCGGATTTCTACCCATAACCAGCATCCAACCAAACAGCGTAAAACACAAAAACAACTCAATCGAGGACAAAATTAAGAAAAAAAAACAACACTCTACAATACGTTTTTGAGTCTTCATCTTCACACACACACACACACACACACCAATGTACAAAGTTTCCATTGCCATTGTGAGAAACAAAAATAAGAAACAATCTCCAGCAGGAGGTGGTATGTAAAGAAATCAAGTATTGGACTTTTGTATGGAAACCATTCGACAAGCTCCACGAGTGTGTCCGCTTTCACAGGCAGAGCACCACGCTGGTGGTGCTGAGGTTCGCGTTCGAAGGGTCGTTTCTTTGCTTTTTGGAACTGCGACTTCATAAACAACAAACGAGTCTGCGTGTCATATCTTATTACCTCCTGGTACAGTGGTGGTGGTGGTGGTGACGATCGATCCTTTCTCAAGCACAGGAGATATTTGATATATTCCCAAAGTACTCTCTGCCCGGTCATACTAACCGCTCAATGGAACGTCCAACCAAGCCCAAATAAAACAAAGCAGCCAGAGAGGACACACTGCATTGAACGCCCATGTCTAAGCTCAACGTCGCACTATAAGAAGTTTCTGAGAATATGCCGATCATGAATAAAGCAAAAACGTTGTTTTCTTTCCTGAAAATGTACTCCAAATTGTATTTAAGTATTATAACCACATCATAGGAAAAATAAACTTTCAGAAGCGGTCCACAGGCCCACAAATGTAATTGATATGCGAACGTCATACATTTCTGTTACTAGCTCTTATTGTTCTTGACTGGTTTCTTCTCCTCACGTGTTTTATTCCCATGCCCTTATGCATGTGCGCATATTCTCCAGCTTGGAAGTCTTCTTTATTGGATGTTTCACAACTGCAATGTTTGCTTTTTTAGTAACTTTTACTGGTTTCACAGGTTCTCTCAGTACTAGGCCAGTCTATTTTTGTAGAACAAAGCGCGCATATCATCTTTTAAATAGTCTCATCAGTATCATAAAACGTGTTAGAACAGTATACAGACGTAGTAGACCAGTTGAATCAACTTATGTCGTGTAATTGGTGAAATATTAACTACGACCATAACTAGCATTGAGGTCATACTCAAAAAAGTTACCTTTTCCTATATTTTTTTTCCTCTAAACAACAATATTTCGTTACTAGTTTGTAAACTTCTAAGCATTAGCTTCCCATTTTCAGCGTACATTCAATCATGTGCAGACACTGAGGCACTATCCACGACAAGACGGCTGTTTTCTCGGTGTGACTCTTCCAAATTATTGCTCCATCGAGGCAAAGAAGGGCCAGTCTCGTTCTGTTCGGTCCTTACCAAAACGGGAAGCCAAAACGAGCAATACTCGCATTAACAGGTGCACAGCGTGAGTGGGAATGAGATAGTACGACGACAACGCGCCCGTTTGCTAGAATGAGTCGCTAGAAGGAACCTGGGGATTACGTTTTCTGCCGGGTAAGAAGAGAAGTTCAGCGAGACGCGCGTTTATGTCCGCAGCACTACCCTAGGGGACGTAGTGCGCGTGTATATGTGTTTGTGTATCTGCATGGGGACGTAAACCAAAACCCAGCATAAGAAATGCGAAAACTACCGGACCGGATGAATAATAACGGCAGGAATGAAAAGAAGCTCCTCATAAAAAGACAGAAAGCATGAAAGAGAGAGGGAGAGAGAAAGGGCGTATCGTCATAATAATGTAGAAGAAACCCTTCAGAATGCGAGAATGTATCGCGCAAAATGTTCTCAACCCTGAGTAAGAGTAAAAGAGAGGGGAAGCTTTTTACGTAGATTATTCTGTCCCGCTTTAACAATCGAGCACACAGTGTTTCCTGCTGTGTACTGTCAATGCTGGTGCCTTTTGGGAACGACACAGGGCTTTGGTACGAGTAGCAAAGGGGCATTTTGTGTGACTTTTGAGTGGAATTACTATTCAGTAAACTCAGTAAAAAGAACATATGAAATTTAGCTGTACCGATTACAGAACAGATCAAGTTTTGATAAATAAAAAATAATGATCTTAAGCTTTAAAAAACAGCCACTTCTGTTCGTTGTTGTTTAGCTACTCTTTTTTTTAATCCTCCATAAAACATTCGGATAGTATACGTTCCCAGCACAAGGAACAATGGATAGGCGAAATGGTTCATTATTCTTCACACAACAAACTACTCTCGTTGCAAACATTCCCATCAGGCTAGTCGGTCGGCGGACGTATTGTGGAACTAGTGCACGGTTTTGATTTCCCTCCCGTTTGATAGAAAGAGACCCAACAAGACCCTAAATCCACCTGAAAGAAGGAAACGAACATTTCAAAACCCCACACGAATTGGAAAAATTCTGCAATGGCGCTTTCCCATTGTTAATACTCGCTACTCTCGCACAGGCAACATCGTCGTTTGTGCTGCTCATGCAGAGTACGCGACACGAAACAGTTCCGCGCAAAGCGCTGCTCTAGGCATTCCGGGGACTCTTTTTGTTCCCATTATTTTCCCCCATTTTCCGTGCCGTGCTGGCCTAGCTGTTCGATTATTTCATGTCACAAAAGCCCTTGTCGACGTTCCCTGTTTTTATTCCAGGCTTTTCGTTTCATTCCTGATTCCAGCCACAGCCACTGCTTTTGAGGCGCTTCTCATCGTTTACTGCTGCTGGCTGGCTGGCTAGTCTTTTGCTTCTTCTGCTGCTATCTTATCTGGGCGCTCTCGCTCTGCCTAAGCGAACGTGTAAGCCCTCTCTCTCTCTCTCTCTCTCTCTCACACACACACCAACACACAACTGTACATCAAGGGGGGTAGGGCATCTGTGGAAAAACACTCGAAGCCCTACATGAACGGAATAGCACGGCGAAGAATACAACCAGTGACGCAGAATGAAGACGAACAAAAAACAGGCTTGGATGGTGTCGTCCGTACGCCTCTCTGTGTGAACCCATGTGTAATAATACAGCTGTGCGAATGTGTGCGTGTGTGTACAGCAGAGTGGTCTCATCTATCTTGCTTTCATTCTGGCACACAGCCAAAGAGCCCCATCTCGCTTCGGCGCGTGCATTTCGAAAAGGTTCCCCCCCTGTAGTACAATTTTCAAAACGCTGCTTTCACGCACACCAACACCCAGCAGCTTGATACGGCCGGTGGTGGTGGTGGTGGTTGTGCAGCGCGCTGTGTGCCAAACGATCCAAAGCGAGGCGATGACTTGGCTCTGCCGCGTGAGATTGTGCGCGCGCGTGAAAGAGTGAGATGTACAAAGAGCGTGCGGGAAAGCAGGAGAGCAGTCACCCCGAACGGACGAGAGTCGAGAGATAGTGAGATACAAATAAAATGTACTAACCCTACGGAAAACATCGGTCCATGGCTATTACGTGTGTGCTTTTTTCCTCTTCTCCCTTCATTCAATTATTTATCGATTTTCAGCTCCAAAATTAGTAAAATTGTATAATTTCAATATTCTTTCGCACAATGCTTTGGCAAGAACGCACCCTATATCACACGGTCAGGAGCTACAAAACCAAAACACAAGGATAGTTACAGTACTACAAAAGTTGGCAGCCATTCCCCGGCTCTAGAGCCAGGAGGGATACGTTTATGCTGTTTGGAGAAGTTTCTTTGAAAGAAATATTGACAAGTTACTACGTGTTTAAACTGACCTCTGGTTGGGTGGAGTTCGAATGGCTTAATGAAAATAATTTCATTCGTAGTCCAAAAATTGTGTTTCTGGACACTTCAATAATTGTATTAAAATAATGAATTTAGCATAATTCCACACACTTTGAAAATTTCAATCATGCTACGCGAATCAAGCATAATTCGCCATTTTAATGCTCTCTTTTTCATAGTATTCATACGCTACAACATTCGTATGCCATTGGTCGAGGAAAGAATCTCCCTGGAGAAGATTTCATTTCCACACATTGTGAAATTGTGAAAAGCCTCTTGAATCGCAAAAAACGGTACGATAAACATAAATGGCGTTCTCTAATCGATGTGTCATATTTGGCAGGTTTGGTTTTTTAAATGTGGTCTTGTTTAACACAGAGCAGAAACAGTGGACAAGCTTTTCTTACGCAAATTACTTTTATCGAACAAAATTTTACATGAATAGTGTGCGATAAACGTCGTCCACGAATAGAACACGATTGGGGATGATAAATGATGCAATAAATCGAATATTTTATTGATCATCGGAACAGATATGGCTTCTACTGTTCCGTCCGTGTTAGTGTGTGGGGAGGAGTGGAAATGTGCAAACCTACGAGTGTATTATCCAGTGCAATTTTCTCCAACGAGAAGAATGCTTCCATCCTTAGCAATCAGCCACAGCAGCAACAGCAGCACAGTCAAGGGCAATAATATGGCGGGAACAAATGCATTGGGGATTTTATGTTTATTGATGTATGCTCGACGTTCTTCTTTATTGGGATGGATTTTACAGATGAATTGCATCCTGGAGAAACTGGCATATCTCTTCTCTGTCATTATGTGCTCGCTGCCTATGCCCGGCATATCATTTGCTCTCAGTCGGAGTGCATTTATTGGCATCATTCGTTTTACACGACATTATTGTGCCTGTGTGTGCCCTTTTACTGCAATCCCAACCATGGTGGGGACATATAGAATGCCAGTAAAATGCGATGAATTGGTACTGACGATACACAAACAATTCTTAATACTAGGAGCAAATAATGTGCTAAGATATAATAAAATACGGGGAGGCCACCATGAGTTCGACGGTATATGTTTTAATAAGTTGTTCCATTTGCAATGTTACATTATTTAACGCGATTCTGGCCTCTGAACCAATATACCAGTGTGTCACTGTACACGTCAGACCATCAATCTCGTAAGTGCTCTTGTAGTTTCTCTTCGCTTACTTCACCCTTTCTGGTACATTATGTGTGCTTCTTGAATTGCTCAAATTCATAAGGGCAACCATAGTCCATAATTTGACTATCCTTCAATATGTTTCTATACTCAGAGTACCATCGGTGGGTAGGATAACGGGTGAGATAAGTACATCCCATACATCCTTCCTGTGACTAAAACATGTCTGGCAGGATGGACGGCAGCTGCACAATTGCCTTTTCGAAAACCCATACACAACTTTATTCTGAGCGTCTGCCTAGGTACCTAGGCAAATAAGAAGGAAGTTAATTCTTACATAAGCTGAGCTAGCGAGCTAGGAGAAATGACACATTTATTGCAGGGAAATGATAAATGACCTTAACATTAAGTATTAGGTACACCATGAACAAAATGCTTACCTTTTAAAATGATCCCTTAGCTTGTCCTCTCGTACCGTTTCGGGCAAATTTCCAACCCAAAGATGTCGAGTCTCGCGTACCATTTTCTAGCCTCTGATGCTTCATGGAGGCGGATCTTGGCTTCAACGAGTAAGATCAACGCGGAAGGAAGCAGACAGGGACACACGCACACATACAAATGCGCGCACACACACTAATGACTCCTCTTTCTCTTTGTGCGAGCGTGCCCTTTCTGTGATCGTTATCGCGTTACACTGAACAAATCTGAACGCACACACAAAGGAAGATTATGTTTCCTTCTCCAAGTGCAAACCACCGCCAAATGTGTGGGGGGATGGGGATGGATGAATGGGAGGATTTTTAAGATCTTAGCTTAGATCGAGAGATGTTACTATGGCGATATCACGAAGAGTGAAATTATTGCTTGGTTGTTTAGGATCGTAAGCTGCTTGCGATAGCTTCATATGGGGGGTACGGAGATTGGAGGTATCTGGGAGAAGGAATTTCGCGTTCTTGGTTGCGCGCGGTTTAGCTATCTCAATTCAATAAAAACCGCTCTTCAGCCATGTAACACACACACACACATCAAACACACCACACGCACAAAAAGCTCGTGTCGTCGTCGTCGCGCACTTAGCAATCAGAACGGAATGTGAGCTTAATCCTTTACTCGTGCTCTTCTCTTCTGCAACAGACTGAAGTTTTTCAACAATTAGAAATTTAGTGGTGGCCTTTGAAAGACGGTGTTGCGTATGCGTGCTGCAATAAGCATACACCTACAACAGTGCACTCGCGCCGTCGACGTCTCTTAGCCGACGATCTGAACGGTGCCCGGCGATGGTACCCGACGATGCTGTCGATGATCCTTTTGCTTTTGTTCAAGGCTTTCCGGCGCACATGGTACGCGGCGGGGCGCATTCTGCTTTCATCGCTGTCCCCACTGCATCCTTTCTCCTGCGAGGCAGAGGATGTATTCCCTGTTGTTGCAACTGCTAGTAAAACTCATCCCCAGTAACTCGCCGCTGGCGTCACTACACATCCAAGCACAACACGTGGGACACACCATTCTTTTCGCAGCTCGCTCGATGCATTAGGACGCGCAGACCACTCACACGCACACACAAGCAAGCACATTACCACGAATGGTAACAAGTAGATCACGCGCACACGCACATAGGATCAACTTACTACGCGCAAAGCACGCGTTGGTAGGAGGAAATGCGCACTAAAACTTCACGATCTCCACACACTCGTTCTGCTCCTGTTGCCAGCCTTTCTTTAGCCTTTTCTGCTTTACTGCTCCTCTTTCACAACATACTTGCATCGCTTTTGCAGCGGACGAGCAGAAAATGCACACAGTGCATTTCGAGCATTGCATACGCACCAGGCACCAGCACTACCTTTTCCCTTACTGGATACACACCACCGCTCTCTACTATACTCACTTTGCACTCCCTCAAAAACCTTTTAGTGAAAAAATTACAGAAAAAAAACAAAGTGAATACATGAAAAATGCAGCTCAATCGATTTCGCGCACTTAGTATGCCACACAGCAGGCGCGCCCTATGCCCTCACTGGAAACACACACACTCACACGAATACATGCACACACAACTTAAACACAGAGCTGCATACACAGTGACGCACACTCCTTTAACGCAGGCGGCGGCCGCATCGACGGTTGGTGGGTTGTTACCATGCCGATACACAATTTCACCGGCAACTTCACCGTGGTGGAGGACGAGTCAGAGAGAAGCATACTTATATTCCGCGCGACACTCCGCGCGTTCGTGCAGAAGGGTGTTTCACGCGACCCGACAAACGACAACGCGGACGACAGCCTGGACACTTTCTTTATTGCGACCGAACGCGATTTTCATGATGCTTTCGACGGGCACATCATCATTATACCGAGCTTCCTGCTAAGGCCGCTGCCCTTCAGTAGCGCGGATGGAAAATTTCTTCGCATTTTCCCTCAAATCAAACGACACCGAAAGAGCGAACGCGCGACCGATCACAACGCCGCGACACCAAAACTTAGGCCCCGTCCGCCCTTTCGTTTGCTCCGTTTTCCTTCCTCGTCCTCCACACGTAGCGCACACCAATCCTCGCGCTGTATGCGGCCGCCAGGTGATGTGAGGGACACCGAGCTAATAAGCTGCCCCGTCCCTTACGCCAAGGATAAGCAACACGCCCTTTTTGCACGGCACTTCCTTCCGCGAAAAAAAGGCTTCCTCCTATCCTTTTTTATCGACTTTTCTTTCTCAAAAAACGCACACCACCAACAGGATAGGAATAATCAGGAAACGAAACACCACTTTTGTACAGAGACAAACCCTAAAAAACAAACCCCTCGTCTGCCCGTCGATGACACACACGCTTCATTTGCGCACTTTTCATTACCTTTTCTTTACTTCTCGCTCGAACTCGCTTCGAAGATCCTGGCTGGCTGGCTGCCTGCCTGCGGGTGGTGATGGCTTTGCAATTTCACTTCTATGCTCTTCACCACAGGGTTAAAAAACGACACTTTTTACTCTCGCTGGTTCGAGGTATTTTTCGACCACAAGTATAGCAGCGAAGAGAAGCTCTCTTGCTTCCTCTCTGCCCCTTGCCGCTAATACGTAGCCGTAGTAGAGTGTAGCCAGAAGAAACAATCACACATTCACACACTACTGCTTAGGATGATTCTTCTATGCACAGTGAACACATTACATCTGCTGTAACCACAAACACACATATACATAGAAAAACTAACATTAGTAATGAGATTGGAAGGAAATGGATTGCAAATGGCTGGCTAACAGCAGCACTCATAGAAAAGCAGGAACAATAGCATCCGAGTCTGTTTCAAACATTTTGTAACATCTACTTTGTATATACAGGTCCTTAGCTACCACATTTGCTATCCAGTTTCTAAGCAACCGTTGTCATCGAGTCATCCTGGGAAGAGAAAACCGAATTTAAAGTTAGTTTTCGAAACAAATGACGCACACATACACACTCACAACACGAGCACAAAAAATAGTGCAAATAAGAATGAATTGATTGTAACAATAACCTTTAGAAAGCGGAAATGAACTTCAGAGCAAGAGTAGAACATTCAATACTGGAAAATGTCAATGCAACATTACTGCAATGTGGGTGAAAATCATGAAAATATTGTTACAATAGCAATTGCAGTGCGGTAGACGGCAGACTTTTATTATATAAGTTTTCTGTTATTCGCATATAAATTTAACGGCCACGCCATTGCTTGCACTGCTGGACTAAGCCTTTACTAAGCCGCATTATCAGTCGCTGTAGATTGTTTGACAAAAAATGCATTGAAGGAATCGAAAAAAAAACTTACCAACGCTTCAAATATATTGCACGGAGAAACCACTTCTATAAAGCATTTTTTTATACTCTGGTTCTACCCATTATTACAAGCTTCCTATTGCTTCCTTTTTTTCTAAAACGCACACACACACGCGCACAAGAACGTATATGCTTCTCTTTCTTACCCATGTACATTTGCTCGAAAAATTTACAATGTATGAGTGGCAACATTTCTTCTATACTTCTTCACATATTCTTGTTCTCTTTTCTTCTGTACTGGACGGCATTCATCATTACAGCTTTACGGAGCATCAGTCAAGCACAAAAATATATTTTTTTTTCAGGAAAGCATTATCTTGAGATTGACATGGTTGTTTGCTTAATGCTTCTAGTGGTTGCTGGAGAAAACAACGTTGCTGGTGGTAACGTATAACATGCAGCAGCACACCTTCAATACGTTGCCCTGAAATTGTTGCCTCTGTTTCTCCTTCTTTCCACTACACACAGACGCGCGGTTCCGCTGGCCCTGGATTGTTCCAAGCGATATGCCAGCACCATACACAAAAAAAAGAAAACTGTACCACAATTTTAGCTCACGCACACACAAACATACACACACGCCACGTACAATCATAATATAGAAAAAAATAAAGTTTCCTACGCTTTTGATGCCTAATGGGGTACGGAAATTTTACCACTTTTCACCTTCAATGAATGCACTGGAACACACTAGTTGGAAAGTTTTCTCTTTTTGCTGTACTTTAGTTCAAACTTCACGCGAGCGAACGACACAGCGCCTCCCTGCTGCCATGTGAACGCAAGAATAACAGTGGAATCTCGCTTATCCGTCGTCGCTCGGTGCAAACACGAATAATCGGGAACGGGTGTTCGCTAAGCGTTAGAATGGGAGGTGCTACAATATCAAACTTGTGACGTTGAATCATTTGACAGAAAGGCACAAAGGCCTGTTCATCGAAATAATAGGCTTTTTGATGTTCAATTTTTTAAACTTCATGAAACAGAGAAAACGTAAACTCTTTTAACATAGAAAAAAAAAAATTGTGAATTAGATGTATTTTTACATTTGTATAATATATTCGATGAGGAAATTAAAAAGCACGTAACAATAGGAAGGTCCGTATGTGACACGGCAATAATATTTTGCAGGAGTTAACCCTTTCAGTGACACAGCTCTTTTGGTGGTGGTACAGTAGGAATTCGTCCGAGTTGAAATTGATCGGCCTTAAAGGCAGCCAAATGTTCCGCTGTAACGTTAACCATACTGCTGTACATAGTCGCTGAATGTGGGACTGTCGTAGCCTGTGCCGGCGCACCAAAAGCATTCCCACCCAAAGAAGCGCCGAACGGATTCGCCGCTGGTGTGGGCAGGAACAGATTTTGTGATGAGGGTGCATTTGCTGAAGGTGCAGCCTGCATCGTTGAACCAAACGATCCAAACGATGCAGTCGACGGGGCACTGCTGCCGAAAGGTACGGTATTAAACAGACCACTGCTTTGCTGTGGCTGGGGTGCGGCCATCGTTCCAAACCCTCCAAGAGCGGGAGTAGAGGATGCTGCATTGTTGCCAAATATACTAGCTCCCCCAAACCCGGAACTAGCACCCGAAGGCTGCCCAAATGCACTGGTAGCGGCACTGGCAAAGAGGTTGCCACCAGCGGCTGAGTTCGTGGCCGTTGTCACACCTCCAAACAGTGGTGCCCCATTTTGGGCAGGTTGTTGTTGTTGTTGTTGTACGCTTCCAAACAGTCCTCCACCCATCACGGCAGGACCACCAAAGACGGGGTTCGGTTGTTGAGGCATGCCGAAGATATTTCCAGTGGCAGGTTGCTGTGCAGGTTTGGCAAATATGTTGCTTGTGGTGGAAGCAGCTGAGCCAAAGATGTTGCCAGCTGGTTGTGACGCTTGGCCGGTGATGGAACCGCTGCCGAATATACTGCTGGCAGTGCCAGTGTTACTACCCCCGATGGCAGCGCTGGGTCCGAATCCGGATCCGAACGCATTGCTACTAGTGCCACTGCCAAATATGCCGGACGCCGGAGCATTACTTCCACCCGATCCAATCGATGCAAACGTGTTTAATGGAGCGTTTGCCGGTTTGGCACTGCTTTCCTGCTGGTTGTAAATTTCCACCAACGTGTTCAGAATGTCTCTGTTCATTGTAGTGAGACATTGCATCTTTGTTTTGGCGTCATTGATCATCTGCGCCAGCTGCATCTGGTGGGCTGGGATGTTGTTTTGCATTTTGGCCTCCAGATACATCATCCGGATCTCTTCAAAGCTGAGATCTTCTATAAAGCTTGGTATGCAGTTTCGCTCCTTGAACGGTCCGAAACACGACAGTGGCCATTGGTTGCCTTTCAGCGACACGTCCACTTCATTTTTTACAATCGACCTGCAAGAGAAATGCTTGCTACAATCTGGAATGCTGTAGGATCGATGCTCAATGTCCTTACCCAATGTCGATGTGCTCGTTGTTACATCGGGAGCCAAATCGGCAACTGTTATTCAGAAAGTACATACAAAGAACCATTTTCGAGTGTTTTGTGGTTGCTGCTTTGGATTATACGATTGCAAGAGGCTGTGCGATATTTGTTGCTTTTCTTCACGGCCCCCAGATTGTCAGTTTATCTTCGTCCGATTTTCGTCGGGCACGAAGTTGAACCATTTTCCCCGATCAGCCGAAGTTTGACAGCTGTCATACGGCATATGGTCAAAATATTGCATTGTTTTGTTCTGCAGCACCAGTGAAAAACCAGCCGGAAAAATGTCGAATTTGATAATAAATGGTAATTTCGTACGGTGGAGTGCAGTAAAAATGTTACCAAACAATGTCCGACTGTACGAATTCCCTTTTACAGGTCTATTACAATTGCGCAACCCGTTGCTTACGTTTCGCCGGTTCCGAGGAAAGATAAACATCCAGCGACCGCGGCCACCGCATTACGAAAGAGCTCGTGTGCTCGAGGTGATAAAACCGTACTACAAAAAGCCAGACTTTAACGCACCATGCATTGATGCCGAACGAGCGAAGGAAATGAAAAGCAAGCTGGACAATCCGTACGAGACCATTATTGCGCGAGAGGCCCGGAACTGGTTCGAACACAGCAACCTCGTCGCACTCGTCCACGTGAATTCGATCAAGCAGGAGGATATGTTCAAGGCTCAGGTGGCGCTCCATCGGCACAACGTCTCGGTGAAGGTGTACGGTAAATCGATAATGCGAAAAGCGGTTGCAGACACCCGGTTTGAAGCGATATTGCCACTGTTTGAAGCGAAAACCGCCATCATCTTCAGCCCGGAAGTGCAAAAGATTAAACAGGTGCTGAGCGTGCTCAAGAAGACGCCCCAACTAGTACTGATGGGCGGTATTGTGGAAGGAAGGCTGCTGAGCAAAAATGAGTTCATGGCTTACGCTACCATGCCCGACATTACGACGGTTCGTGCGCAGTTTGCCGCCGTGCTGGACAGTGTCGGTGGCAAGATCGTGGGAGATCTGCAATGTCACCAGAGCCAGTTGGTAAACCTGTTGGATGCGTACTCGAAGACCGATCCAAAACTCAGTGAAGCAAGTCCAGCTGGTGAAAAGGTGGACAGTTGAACGGCGAGGCATTTAGATTGAATAAGTAACTAGTTGAACGAGATGAAGTAAACGTCTTTATGAGTTAATCCAAACACGCAATGATCAATGTGCAAGAGAAAGAAAGGTGAAAACGACATCATTTTCACAATATTGATCATTACAGTCCTGTAGCATCGTGTTTCAATAGTATACTACTAATAAGAGTAAGGAGTCAGTCTATTTCGTTCGCCGCTCGCAAGCAGTAGCACTTCTTTATTGTTTTGTAACACATACCATATTTTCTACAGCTGCTGGCATAACTTAAGGAATGCGCTGACCAGAATCATACTTTCCGCCATACATTCGAGCGTGCTCAGTTAGGCGGAAAATTTCGTTCGAAAATTGTTCGCAAGCTTCGTCAGTGCTTCCGCTGCATCGAGCTCATCCTTCTGGTGCTCAAGACTGCCAATGTTTGGCTGTATCGATTCTCTGTACAGTGGTGCAACATATTTGCAACCACCATCACTGCCACTGTCCGTAATGGCGTAATAGTTTCCGCCAGAGTCTAACCGCCTCTTCGTTGACGATTGTTTCCTGTAACGAGGCATGGGGTAAATATTGTTACTCTTAGCCGTGCTTTATGGAATGGCTTACAAACGTAAACAACATACCCAGAGCATTCCCAGTCGATGTAGTTGTGCTTGGACGGTGTAAACTTGGCGGCACTTTCTAGCCACTTCGTTAGTGACGGCGGACCGCGTAACACGGCGGTATCGTAACTGATCGCAGCTGGAGCCTGTAGCTGCAGTCCGTGGCCGTGGGCATGAACACAGTGTTTCTGCTGAAACGGTATGGTAGCCATCAGTACCGGCATCATGGTGGTCGGTTCATCCACCGGTTCATCGGACGCTTCCAGTTCGCCTAGATCGCGCAGGTACTTCTCCATAATGCTGCTCTTGTACTTGCTCGATCGTGATCTTCCACTGGTGATTGTGGGAGCGCCAGCTGCAGGAGAGAGGGTGGTGGACGGCGTCAGATAGAGGGTGCCTCCATTGGGAGCTTCTTTCGACGTGAACGAACGGCCATAGTGAGCAGATGTGGCAGTGAGAATGATGGGTTCAAGCCTTGTTCCACTCTCTGGATCGTAAGATCCGTCGAACTGTGTGACCTGTAGGGAAAAAGAGCGTGAATTAGCTTCAGCGGATTGATTCAAACCGTTTTTCTGTAAGATACCTTGTAGCATCGCGTGTCCTCTGGCAGCCCGAAGACGGTGTCATAGTTACGTGGAGTATAGCAGTGATCTATTCGAAACGCGGTCGGAGGATAGCTATCCCGTAAGCCTTCGTTGCTCGGACATTCCTCAATACGACCATACTCCGGAACTCGCATGTACTCGGTATATGGTCTGCAGTCTAGGTTATTATTCCGATACGAGTCACTATTGTTATTATCGCCAACACAGTCACCTGCCTCGGCATACACGTGATAGGGCAACGGGTTACCAGGGTTGTCGTTGTTCTCATACTTTTGACCCTGCCGTTGATGACCAAGATGATAGCGGTGGTGATGATGATGCCTGTGACGATTGGTGTAAGGATGTTCGCCCGAGCTAGACGTTCGCGAATCTTGCGAGTCTTCCCCGTTCTCGCCCCAAATGCTATCGTTCGAGCAGATGCTGAACTGCTCCACGTTGCCTCGTGCGTTGGTGTTGTAATTCTTGATCAGATTGCCCCACGTCTTGCGGATCGGATCGTTGCCAGAGTTCTTGAGCTTTCGGCGCCAGTTCGCAAACCAGTTGCAGATCTGCGTGTACGTCAAGCCCGTCTCAACGGCGAGCAGCTTTTTTTCCTCCCGGTTGGGGTACGGGTTTTCCCGGCGCCTCACCAGCCAATCCTTGAGCATTCGCTTAATTTCCGGTGTAAATAGCCGTTTTACCGGACGGTGGCTATCGCCCGGTGGCCATGCTTTTCTGCAAACGTTAAGAATGGGAATCCTTTTTGAGTGACAAATTGTAAAAAGAGCATATAGCTTTGTTTTTACAATTAGAAGTAATGAGCTTTAGCATTCTGTTAGTATCGCAGTGGGGGTTCGGTAAACGTAAACGCATGCAAGCTCTCAATCCGTATTACGCAAATGGTTGTTTTCTTCAGTCACGTGCTCGAAAGAGAGGATCGTACGCAAATCATTTAAAAGTAAACGAAAATGCGAGTAACTGTTGCAGGGGTCTATCTACTCCTGGCGTTTGATGGTGATGTATCAAGAGAAGATGGTTAGGATCTATGAGTATTGTTTTAAAAAAAGTAAGGTGTTAGTGAAGATGAAAATAACGAAGCTTTCCTTTGCTCGACGTATGAGGTTTGTAACATGTTTCTCACTCTCACGGCTTATTATCACACACAAACACACACACACATGGCCACACACGCAAGGAATTCGCCACGAACCTACTACGCTTACGATTTCGCACAGGTCGCGACGGTTTATCCATGTTTAGTTCTGTTTTCGTGTGTTTTCTTTTCTCTCTAGCTGTGGGTTGGTTGGTTGTTGCTGTTTCTTCTACTTTGTACGCGCGCTGCTTGGCGATCGCGAGTGATCGTGTTCGAGCGTTTTTCGAGGCGGGGTCTGCCTCCTCTTCTGTACTGTCTAATCGTTTTGCCGTGAAACCTTTTGGAGAATAGAGAAGGAAGAAACACACACACACACACACACACACACACACACACACACACACACACACACACACACACACACACACACCACACACACACACACACACACACACACACCACACACACACACACACACACACACACACACACACACACACACACACACACACACACACACACACACACACACACACACACACACACAAACACACAGAGATGCGTAAAAATTGTAATTATTGATACAACTTGTCAAAACAATACGATTGGTTGGGAGTGTAAAACGATCGCGATCGCAAATGAATTGTAATAAAAAAATCATAATTTCGCTCCTTCAACACGCTGGTTGTCCTGTTTAGTTTTATAGGTCATTCTGCTGTGCTGTTGGTGAGCCGTGGCCTTCCGTTGTTAATTCACTGCCAAATGGTATTTTTAGAGGAAGAGAATATAGTTGCTTCGCTCGTTGTGGATCGTGACATATTTTTATCCGTTTTGTTTTCTTTGTAGTACCCTCATTTAATGTGCAAACCTGACACTCGATCGTTTTGAAAACATTTCACATGCGTATTACCGCTTATGTAAGACTAAATAAACTTATTATCCTTTCGATCTAGGTTTGGCGGAGAAAGGCTCTAAATTGCTAAAATTTATTAGCTTCAAAGTTTTGATGAGTAAAAATAGGGATAAAAACACATACAATTAGAATTACGCCCTTACAGTGCGACACGAACGACAGAAAACATGAAAACATCGGCTCAAACACACCACAACTGCTTGCTGGTACCGTTGCTGGTGGCTATATTTTTTGCGGGATAAAGATAGATCTCACCACCACTCGCGTTTTCTTTAAAAAAAAAACTGAAAACAAACCAAAAGAACTCTACACACATTATCCACGGACACTACACCAAAACAGAACGTCCTTCTCCGCAAAAGTGACCTATGGAATAGAACGATCCTCTCCCCGCTTTCGCTTGTGCAGATCGTTCCGAGAGCGTTTCTGGCGTACAGTGCATTAAACGATGCATTTATCACTCTGCTTATTGTGGAACGATGTTTGTCACGGATTTTCTTCCACTGTATTTGGATTTCCCGCGTTATGACCACTAAAAGACCGTTTGGGCCGTTTGTTGGATGGAGGCGCCCAACGTGCAGGGCGTTGTCGGTGGTGGGTGGATTATTTGGATGCGGAATTATTATTTTTAGCACATCGTGTGGCGCACACCATGTAACATAGCTTTTTCTTCACCCTCAACGATTACCTCCCCCTCCCTCCTACGTACAACAAAGCGTACAGGGCAAGAGCAACAACAACAGCAAAAAACATGATCTTGTAAAGGCCACCGTTTTCTTGGGTGGAAGGATGCGCTGTTGTTTTGTGTATTTCGTTTGTTTGTTGGCTCTCGCGAATAAAATTCGATTCACTTACTCACACACTAGCACAGAGCGAGACTCACACATACCCGCACACGACAGCTCACTCGGCAGCTAATCTTCGTAGCAGAACTTCAGTTTTGAAGAAGACCCCCCCGTCCCCGTTTTATGTCTACTTGATATGGTGAGATAAGACAAAAAAAAAACAATTGTGCCTTTGAATTTACTTTCAATGTAAAATAGCACCTTTTCTGTCCCGTTAGGCTTAGTGTCAGTGCCGCCGCATTGGAGGTGTCGCAAATGGACATGTTTTTGGGTTGTGTGCTGACTACACGTACACTAACACCTGTCCAAACGCGTGTGCTGCTGATGAGCGGGCGAACTGACAAGGGCGACGAAGATCGAGATAAAAATAGTCCTTTTCTTCGGCAACCGACCGAATTACCAAACAAACCTGCACTGGAAGGGGAATAATATTACGTATAGTTTTTTGCTCCCTTAGCACTTTGCACATAACTGTATTGCCTTATTCTTAAACTTTATCACTTTACCAAAAGAAAAAAAAACGAGTTCGATCGGGGCTAGGAAAAATGCTTCTTTGTTTGAAACGTACCACTTTGCGGATCAATTATGTTTCCACCAGAGCCAACCGGATGGCTTTAAACAGTTAAGCTTTAAGCAAACTGTAGGGATGATCTTGACTAGCACACGATCTGTTTCGAGATCGGCGAAACATCTGACTGCAAGAAACTAAACTGCGCGTTGAACAGATATCGCGTAACGATCTCATCTCACACGACAATTGAGATATATCTCTGCCCTTACAGAAATCTCTTCTTGTCGAGAGTACGAGTACAAATAGGAGAGAGCGAAGAGAGAAAGAGGAAGAGAAGATGAGTGAGTATCTGTGTGACACTGTGGAACACCATCATAATCGCCTTTTTCACACACGACAGTACCGATCGCACGAACATGTGAATTAAATATCTTCTTATCGTATCTCGCGTACCCTTACGGCATAGAACGCCACGATGTTGGGAACGATGAGCGAGAAGCTGCTAATGGATCATATGTTCTACACTTGTTTGATCATCAACACTCATCCACAACCGTAACATGACGGTGGGCCCCGTTGCTCAAGGTCCCGTTTTGGCGGACAATTGCTGCACATCCCTTTTCCGACGTCTTTAACCAGCTGGTGAGAGCTTCGGCTTCGATCGACCAGCAGGAGGTTTCATTTTGCTCCTGCAATACGAACTAGCTATTTATCTTACAGCATGAGTTTGAACTGTGCTCGATTGGGGGGAAATTCGTTGAGAGAGTGTAAAATATTTATAAACAAAAATACACCACACCATCTGAGTGAAAGTGAGAGTGGCTAAAACAAGACGAATTTAGCCGAATGGGGAACGAGACTTCTTTGATGATATCACATGTGGTAGCGAGCAGGCAAACACTCGAGCAGCTAACAAATGCCTCTGTGTTGTGATTAGGAAACAGTCGCACGATCGTACAGCGATCGATAGCGCAGCGGGTGAGGGGGTAACTTGCATGTATTAAAAGTAGACATGCGCGTACTAGAGAGGTGCTCAGAATGAATGGAAACAAGGAAAAATAGTGTTAGGGTTTCTTTATGGGATATATTTCCAATTGTAGAAGTGTACAGCTTCGTACAGCTTCTTGTACTTCTATATTTGATTTTCCTTGCTTTTGAGCTCACGTTTGTCAATAAAATCACTTAAGACTTGCAGGTTCTGAATTTGCGTTTTTATCAATTTTCAATACTTAACACTTTGGACATTTTTCTCATACGAATATGCTTCCTACAAACCATAACACTCATGTTAGATATTCACTAGAATGACAATTTTGAATATTTATGATTAATTTGCTATAGAAAATTAGTCTATTATTAGAGCATAGAGCAGTGCTTAAATAATACTCATGCGAACTACTCAGATGCTCAAGGAAGGCAGTGTTTTACTTTTTTTCCTAACGGAACGTGAATGTGATACAATCAAGAGTTAGTAAACAAAAATTATTTGAAAACAATCATAAGCAAACGATTTCATAACTCTTAATTAGGCACGCTTCAAAACTGTGTATGCGTTGCCCATTAATTGTACGCCACATTTATCATAAATAAAAATACAAAGACTTCAATATTTATATAATTATAGCTACAGACGAATTGATAATAAACTTGCTAATGTGTATTTTTTAAACTCAATGCATCTTTGTGATATTGCATGGTGCGACTATAAATTAGCAGATCACTGTAATAAGCTGCACCCCCACAACATGCATATTTTTTGCAGAATCATCCCAGTGCCCGCGCTCCGAGGTGAAATAATCCTTAAAATTTCTCACTAGATATGTTACTCTTTACTTGGCATCTCAACTCAATTGTTGGTTTGTATGCCGTTCAACCAGGTATTATTATTGACCAGGTAAGTATTGAAATTATCCTTTGTCTATTGTCTACCTTCTTACTCTTGAAAAAGTGAATAGAAGAAACAAATAATGAGGAACGAAATATCTTCTAACTCTTGAAAAAGTGAATAGAAAAATCAAATTATTAGGAATGAAAAATCTTCAAACTTTTTAAAAAGTGAATAGAAGAAGCAAATAATGAGGAACGAAAAATATTGTAACTCTTGAAAAAGTGAAAAGAAAAATCAAATAAAAAGGAACGAAAAATCTTGTAACTCTTGAAAAATTAAATAGAAAAATCAAATTATTAGGAACTAAAAATCGTCTAACTCTTGAAAAAGAGAAAAAAGAAGCAAATAATGAAATTTTAAAATAATCAAATAAGCAAACAATTTGTTATTTATCTATAATTATCTAGAACCTCACTGTTTGGAATATGAATATATACAAACTAACGAATTCGCTATCGATAGTTAGGAGGTACAGAGTCTCCAAACTGAAATAGACCGAACCTTTGGTATAAAAATGTAGTTTAAATCAAGTTTTTTTTTAGCAAAAACAAAGACTGCTTTTTATTGTTAAATTATCTTTACTGCCGAAGTTAATTATTGTATAAGCAACATAAAAGCAAGCTAGTAAGAAATCTTCAAGCTTGTCATATTGTCAAGCATTGTTCTAAATGTCTTCCGGGTTTAGTTAGTGCAATGATCGGAAAAGTACGGCTCACGAGCCGTCTAGGGCATTTTCCTGCCTTTTGCCTAAAATTTGGCTAGTGGCACTCTACGAACAGTTTTATAGGATCAGTTAGTCCTGAGTTAGTGTGAGTTAGTTAGTGCGTATCCCAACCAGTGAAGTTCGACTATAATTCGTTCCTTTTAACGGATGCAGACGTTAGGTAAGTGAAGCAATTAATCAACAAAATAAAATCTTAAAGAGTGTAGTAACTTTTCAACCATTTTTATTCTTAATGTAAAAAAACATCGCGCATGAAAAGTATAAGCATAAGTTTGTGGGGCACTGTATATTTTTATCGCGGAAAGAGCATTTGCAAACCAAAGCGCCAGCGTCCGTCTGTGTTCATTCGTAAAGTAGCGCTCTCAGCTGTAGCACATTCCGGCACGGTGCACGGTGCAGCGAAATGGAGTCGACACCAAAAATGACTAAGAATCTGTTGAAACTTCCGATTGAAGAAAAGGAACGCTTCTTCGATTCCTTCGACATGGTCCAGACGGACTGTGATGGTGAGTAGCATCTGTTTGGCAAGAGTGTAGTTCTTCTTTGCTTAACCCTTAAATGACGACATTGCAGGCGTCTTGTGGATGCTCGGGGAACCGTTCGCTGGTGTCGAATTAACAATCCGTGCATTGCGAAACAATGGCAAACGGGTGATTTATGTTTCGAACAACAGCGTCCGCACGATGGCGGATTATCGCGGCAAACTGGACAAGCTGACGGACTACACAATCGATGAAGAAGACATCATACACCCGGCAAAAATCGTCATTCACTATCTCCGACAGAGAAACTTTGACGGGCTGTGCTATGTGATTGGTAGCAGCAATTTCAAGGCCTGCTTGCGTGAAGCCGGCTTCCAGATACTGGATGGGGTAAGTCACCGATGGGTGCAAACATTGCTTTTAGTTGACGTTTGTTTTTTTTTTTTGTTTTTGCCATGACTCACATGTGTTTACGTTCGCCGGCGCGTAGCCAAACGAACCAGTAAACGAATCGATACGAGAAGTGGCAGCCGTAGTGAACGATGGACAGCCGGTAAAAGCAGTAATAGTGGACTTTGATTACAACATGAACAATATTAAGCTGCTGCGGGCACAGATGTATCTGCGGCATGACGCCCTGTTCATCGCTGGAGCAATGGACAAGGTGTTGCCCGTTGGTCCGCGGACGCGCTACATCGGACCGGGATGTTACGTGGAGATACTGCAAAATGTGGCGGACAGGAAACCCATCGTACTAGGCAAACCGGGCCTGCCCATGAGCAAGATGCTGAAACAGATGTACTCGGTGGAAGATTCCCGCCGGGTACTGTTTGTGGGCGATCAGCCCGAAATGGATGTCAAGTTCGGACACACTTCCAACTACCAAACGCTGCTGGTTGGTACCGGAAACTACAAGGAGGACGACCTGCAGAAGCTTGCCGACAAACCGGACGAGCTTCCCGACTACTACATCGATTCCTTCGCCGAAATGGAGCAAATTGTGCGGGATGTCGTTGCGTACAAGGCACGCAATGTCACCAAATGTGGTCTTTAGTCAAAAGCGTTGATTTCCTTGTCTGTTATATTTATTTGTCATTTTTAACGCATTCCATGGGTCGACGGGACAATGGATGAAGCTAGGGCTAGGGCTGGGGTCGGCAACTGCGCAAGGGAATGTAAATAATGGGGAAATTGCTCCTGAATAAACATCTTGCCTATGGTTAAGTTGTGCTTTATGATGCAAATTATGTGCTTTTCTCTCCAGTGCAGCTGCTGTTGGTGTGTTTGAGTGAGTGGGAGATTTTATGCAAGATTTGTCGCACCGCAGTCTTTCTTTCTGTTATATCGAGTACAACAGGTCAGTCAGTCAGCTTTTGTTATCTTATCGCCCGGTGTGCTCAACCTGGATAGCGTCGGTGTAACGATGTAAAATGGAGTAATCTGCCAATGGTGACGCTATTCTTATCGCTTTGTGTAACCCGCTGTAAATAAAAAAGCGTTTGAAAAATCATGCCCCGTGGAAAATGGCGAATTTGAGCAAATGAAATCAATTTCCCTTCACCTCGTTAAAGCTGAACAGCATGCAGAGGAGGAGCTGCGTTTTTCCATTAGGCAGTGCTCCATGCGCCCCACGATTTTGCGCGCGTAGTCGAACGGTCCGACGCGATCGATGCCGCCCGACGTGACGTAGTGTGTAGAGAAAGAGCGAAAATGTTACGCCATCAACAACGAGTCCCCAACGACCGGGCGCTCATGCCGGGCAGAGGTGCGCACCCGCGGGGGCCTTCTCGGGCCGCCGTGCGGTGTTGCCGTAATTTTGCCATGACGCAGCTCTCTCGGCCAGCACACGTGGTTGCGCGGCATCGTCGCATCACACTCGTACAACGCAGGCAGGATTCGGGCAGAAAAAGTATGCGGCTGTCAGCGATTTAGCAGGTAGGCCGCGGGCGAGCAGCCGTTTTCGCGCCATTTTTCCATCCATTTCCGACTGCACGGAGCTAACTGACAAGGCAGGCTGCGGCGATTGCTTCATGGGCGCTGGTGATGGCAGTGCGGCCAAACGATGTTGCGATGAGTCTGTTCGGGGGTCGTGTGCGCACGTTTTGTTTGTGTTATGGCCATTATTCGGTTACTTCCGATCGCTATTTAAAAAAGCTGATTTTTGTTGATTCTTTAACCTCTAACTTTCACGCTACAACTACAACGGAACCGCGTAAACCGTAAAAGATTGCCCTCGAACGCGTCCTGCCACGCGCTGCTGGCAACCGGGCGCTTCGCCAGTTCACCCCGACCCTGGGGGCCCGAGAAGAGAGTTTCGCAGTTTCGCGCACCGAGACTGTGCCGTTCTAGGTTCCTTTTATGGCCAGGAGCGCAGCCACCGCGGCAGGCCGGCGGTTAGTCTAGCTGGCTCGGCGAAGAAAGCGTTTCCGCAGTGGTCGTGCGTCGTGCGTGTGCGCGCGGTCGATTCTGGAGTGATCAATTTCAATTTCGCGCTCGACCAGGAGAGCATCCCGAGCGGCAGGGAGAGCCCTCGCACGACGGTCGAGGCCGCATGCGCCTGGTAGAGAGCGAGCGTGCTGCTGCTGTTGTTGTCTCTCTCGCGGAAAATTGTGCCGCCAAACACACGCAAAGGTGACACGACGCGACGACGACGGCGGCGGCGCTATTGAGTCGGTGTGCGGGAGTTCCGCAATTGTGATTGCGTGGTACTTTCAAAACTTTTCCTTTGCCACCAAGGGCGCAGACGCGACGAAGGTCGCAGTGACACTGACAGCGGCTTCGTGCCACCACTGACAGCGGGGCAAACAAACAGCGACGTCGGATTGTGTGCCTTTTTGGATCGGATTCTTTTTATCGCTACCAGCTTCGCATGCGCCAGGAGGCGCTTTGCTGCAGCGCAGGGGAAGTTCGTTGTGCACATTGAGCGAGTGCCGCGGGCAGGTGGACAAGATAGTGGTTAACTCGACGGCACAAGGGACATATTTGGGGAGTGAAACGTATTTCTTCTTCGAATAAATATTTTGCTGGATGTGAATAAATTTCAAACATGCTTTTTCGCGGCTAATGTGCCAAACACACGGTTTATGTTGCTTTGTGCGGTTCGACCAAAATGGTCCGATTGTTGCCCATAGTCGCAGAGACGAAGCAAAGAAAGAGACGAAGCGATCCATGGCAACGTCGTTTGATAGATCGACTGAGCGAGGCGGGAACACACACACAAACACACAGCTGGCAGCGCCGGGTAGCGCCTGGTAAGCGCGCAGGGGAGAGGCGCTTTCAAGCGTTTTCCGGATTGGGCGCGCGAGTCGGTTTCAATAATGGCAACACTTTTTTTGCATTTCCATCAGGTGCCCAGGAAACGGAGCTAGGCGAACCGACGGCCGAACCTAGCCCGCCAGGGTCGAATCGAGTTCTCTCTCTATTTCGATGATGGCGATCCACGTAGTCGGAAAATGGTTTCGATTATCGGTCAGGCAGGCAGGGTCGCTAGGAGGCACGCGATTGGTGTCTTCGGTGCGCGCGCTTTGGCAGCCCCGGACGTTCAGCAAATCAGCCGCATATGGTCGCCGCTGGCAACCGCAATCGGTGTTCCAATTTCGACATCTGGTCCGAGTGGAGCGAACTGGTCGAGAAATGGGCACGCCATTTGCCGGTCGCGGTCGGATGCCATTCGACAGGATTGCTTCAGAGGCCGTCAAAATCGGGACAATGGGACGAATTGTATGCGGAGCGCAGCACCAACGGCGGCCGCTCTCGATGGCGTTTACGCCGGCTCGGTGGGCGTGATCGGTTCTCCTCGTGTTGTCAGCGCAGCACATGGCGCGATTCCGTGTTTGCGTGGGACCATTTTACCATTTGCGTGCCAAACCATTTTGCGGCAAATGCGTGATTCTTTTTGGGCAAAAAATGTTGTTTGCACATCTTCATAATTCAGCTGAACCTGTGATTGTGAATTTAAGTAATTTTATCTTTCTACTCTGATTCTATCTCCTATCACATCTTTTCTGTTTTTGAAGCAGCGTTCATTTCGAACTCGCAACGGCGGGTTCAAATTGTGTCACAAAAGGGCACAAAAACCAACCGGATCCGTTCCGAATTCGCTCAGCACAGACAGGATTCGGACACAAATTCTACCAGGGGCGCACGCGAACGAACAAGACCAATCGGTTGCGAGTCGTACAAAACGTCCATTGGCGGCTGGTACAAACTGGTGCAAAAGCTTGTGAAGGAAAGGGATGGTGTAAGAGCCCATAAATCATTTTGTGGTTCGCTTGAAAATATTAAATTGGAATTATTTAAAAGACTCTAGTGTTTTAAAGAAATAAAAAATATGTATAATTGTAGAAAATCATTATATTTAAATTGAAATAATCTAAATCTGAAACATGCTATTAAAAGTTTGGTTTATAGATTATTGGCTCCAATCTAATAATATTAATTGGAGGGAAACTAATAATATTAATAATATTGAATTGAATAATAGTTATCGTCTAAAGATATGAGAAAATTATCGTCTAAAGATATGATAAACCAGAATTAATAGAGGATACAATTTCCAAAAATAATAAAATTGAAAAGCCTTATGAATGTATAGACCATTGTAGGGTTTGCGAGCAAAGTTGACATCACAAATGGTTGTCGTGTAGACACGACTTCAGTGTGAAATCGATCTAAAAAAGCAAAAGCGCGCGCTCTAAACAGTGTTGCCATTTGTATTAGGATTGCTCATATGAGAAAGTTTGAATTTCATTAAATACCGTTAGAAATATTGTTTCGACCGTTTGTCATCTAAACATAAACATATTGTTTAATTTTTAATTTCCCACCCACTGGTTGAGAATTTGGAGTTCTGTAAACATTATTTTATCAGTGTGCTCTTACATCTTCCATGAGCAATACCATGAGTAAGCGATATGTTTATTATTGAGATTAATATCCTAAGATGTTTAGTTTTATAACATTTGTTATTTCATGTTATGGATCTCAAGTTAAACGGTTGAAAAGATTATAAAATGATAAATAGCATCCATAAGCTATGTTATGTTCTGACGTGAGATTTACTAGAAAATATATCGCCAAAAATAAGGGGTTTTTTATTGTTATACTGAATACAATTAAAAACAAAAAATATACTACAGTATAATAATGGTATTAGCAATTGAATAAAATGTTTCAAATTCAATCAATCGAAACATAGTACTAAAATTTTGTTTAGTAAATTAGTAAATATTTAAACAAAAGTTTGCTAGAATCAGCAGAAGGAATTTACTAACGTAGTATAAATTGTATGATAAAAAAGTTAGCTGAATATTTATTTCTCACTAAATTCACGTGTCTCAAGAAATATAATTACTAATAAGTGTGATGAATTGATAATTTTTTTTAACCATTTAACAAATTTAACCATTTAACACATCTACTCTATACGCTACAAAAACAACTACATGTCACTGCATAATCAGTTGCCACTTTGGAAAATGATTTAATTTTTCGTAAAGAAAAAGTGAACAGCGAATAGTATACAACCTAGCATCAGTTGCAATGTTCCAACACCAAGAAACAGGTAGCCGGTGAAGGGATTTCGCGCACCCATCCACGATGGTGAGATAAGAGCGACTGCCTTCCGTCCGCCGAATGAAGCCACTGGGTAGGTGTAACGGATGTGCAGTGTATAGTGCCCGTCCGGCAAACCGGCCTGGAAGGGAGCAACGGAATGGTCCACACGCCGATGACGCTTGCGGAAATTGGGCAACGCGGCGGAGCGCATCCAATTGATTAGATCCTCATTTTGAAAACCATTGTTGTCGGGGTTGGCCGGATCAAGTTCCCATAGCTCACGGGACCAGGCGGGAGGTCGGGAAATGTTTTGCAGCGCTTCCCGAAGGTCACCGGGTGGATTGCGAAACTTTAGTTCCCGTTCGTGGTCCCAGACAGACCCGCCGCCGACGAGGGGCACACGCCGGTCCGGAGAACGCTGGTACAGGTCAAACGTGTCGTTGAAGATAGCATTGGCGATTAGCCCACATGGCGCCACGGGCAGCGTTCGGTTGTCGCGTCGCACATAGTCCAAAGGGTGGCATCTTGGAGAGGGAGCTTTTAACACATCACCCCGCAACTGACCATCGTCACGGGATATTACAAACTGCCGGTGGTTTTGGTGGAAGTTCTCCAGGGCGTAATAGAAGTAAACATCTCGGGGAAAGTACTGATCGAGGGTAAAATTAACAACACATTTGCATACGGCACCTGGGTTTATGTTGATGATTTCGGCGCAACTCCTACCCGACGCATTACCATACGCCGGACAGTGGGTGTATTTGAGGGTGAATTCCGGTGTATTGGAAGCCACATGCTGTAAACCGGCCCCGATCGCCAGGAAAACAATCCCACCGGTCACTAGTACGGGCCGGAGCGTTTTGGCTGTTATGTTCGGTGTCCAAACGGCTAGGTTCTGCTGATAGAATGCACTTTCGGTTGGTCTGCGCGATTTTGTCGGCATTATGAGGTGACTATCACCGCCACGATTGGACATGATGTAGCTGTAACTGTTGAAACCACACGCAGGCCGTAGCAAACTGGTTACTTTGTTTTGTATTTACATTTTATTTCCCATCGGCCTGTATTAGATGATTCACAGTGATCAGGAACACACACACACGCAGTAAGCAGTGATAGAGATTCCACGCAGAAACCAAATGGACTGAACAAAATCTAGCGTTTGACTAACAACAAACTTTTGCTGCGTTAGGTATTATCGCTTCCTAGCACCATGTGCGTGCGACATTGCATTGGTGTAAGTGGGTAATAATCAGCTTCCAAAAGCTGGGAGTGTTATCAGTTTTTCATAGTATTAGTGCATTTTTTGATCCAATCAGTAGGTTCCAGATAAGTCTCACTGCTTGTACACTTACTAAATAATCATTGCGCTGGCTGGTAGACAGGGAGAGTTTTTGTAGAGCTTTGACACTAGAACGACCGTCTATTTTTGGGTGTTAAATGTTACGTAATTTTAAGTGATATTTGAATATGAAAGAAGAGTAAATTTTAACATCCCTGAGATTTATCATTTTATTGTAGCCATCTCATTACTTGAAAATATCAATACCAAAGCATATGATAAAATCAGATAAAAAACATCCATCGTTCTACGATAATAGGTAAATTATCTGAAAAACTTAATACATAATAAAACCAAGAAGTTTTGCATACAACATTCACTCTTGTTTTTGAAAAGTGACTGAGCGAAGGTTATGCTTATTTAACCCTTTTTGCTTTTGATCTTTTTGAAAATCAGCCGTTTTGATTGGATACGATAAAAGTGTCCCCATAAAAGAAAAATCCTTGATTTTTTTTACAGGTAACAGCTCAATAATGTACTCCATCAGTCAAATCGACTGGTGTGGTATCTGCAGTGTTTTAATGCAATTATGCATAAATTAGTTTCATTTTAAAAGTAGGTATGATCTTTAAAACACGATGCACGGATTAGAACCAGTGATTTCTGCAAAGCCGGTCTCATGGTACAGTCGTCAACTCGTACGACTTAACAACATGCCCGTCATGGGTTCAAGCCCCAAATAGACCGTGCCGCCATACGTAGGACTGACTATCCTGCTATGGGGGGAAATCAATAAGTCACTGAAAGCCAACCCCACAAGTGTGTTGGCAGACCTTGACCGGCATCGGTTGTTGAGCCAAAGAAGAAGAAGAGATTTCTGCAATCCAGTATGTCTGAAAGTGCTTTATAACTGATTAGTCCGCTTCACGCTGGAATACGCCTGGTCAGTCGTTGACCCAGTCAGTGTTGGTTGTATATTAAGATTTGAAAAAGTCCAAAGACGATTCCCCATGCCAAAATACGTAACGCGCTGCATTATTCTAGGGCTTGAATCTCTTACAGACAGGGGCACTCAAGGTCGAGTTAATTTCATAGGTCACATACTAGACAGTCATATTGATGTTACTTTACCTACTCTCCTCGCTCAAATAAGGCTTTACGCACCGTCTAGTTATTTAAGATCGCGTAGTGAATTGAAATTTTTTCTTTCATTTTTCTTTAGTTACATTTCAGTTCAATACTTACTCGTAGTTTAGTTTGTTTCTGAATTTCAAATCTCGCAGCATATTTAGACATACAATGATGGCAAGAATATTACCATACTAAGAATATAGGTATTTTTAAAAAAAATGTTAATTCGTGAGACTGAAAATTCGTAATAAACTGAATACTGAACATAGATGACAGAATGTAACCTATAAATTTAAAAATGGTCTACGGTAAACTTAATCGGAAGTTCTGCTTTCTAAATAGTCTTGCTTGGTAACAATGAACACAGATCACAAAGACAACAATTCTACATAAACGATATCTATAGCTAAGAGTCCAAGAAACAGGTATTATGTAGCTGACTGGTTCCTTAGAATAGTGCTAAGACAGAGTGAATCTCTTTTCTTTTTGGTGTGACGACCTATGAGGTCCTGCCGGCCAACTAGACTCATTATTCAACATCCTTTTCCGGATAATCAATTCTTGATACAGGGGTTCAATCTGAATAGGAATTGAACTTGTCCGGCCTCGTAGGAGGGGGCTCGTTTTTTTCGAATAACAAAAAATAGTAACTGTAAGCCAAGCCCATTAGTGGTACAGGCAGGCCTTGACCGACAACGATTGTTAGTCCAAAGAAGAAGAAAAGAAGGTGTTTTGCCAAACATAATCCCTTTTCATTGCGTCTTAAAATAACAATAACTGAGAATTTGAATTAATTTTTTCAAAGATTTTTTACGAACGATCAATACAATTTGACTCTGTTGTAATGCTATTTGTGTTCTTAAAATAAAGTAAAAAAAGTCATTTATGTTATGCCTCAGGACATAAGCTTCTCCTGTGTGTTCTGTGAACCTGTTAGTTCCGATTTTGATCCGAAGTTATTTTGATGACCAACTCAGTATATTATTATTTATAAAGAATCGATGAACGTTGATTAGATGAACGTAGGTCGTAGGATCAATTGAATGAATCGTATAGTTGTAGTACTTTAGGGACAACTCTAGTTCTGATACATCCTATCTGAGATAACTTTATCTTGAAAGAACAGCGAAATAATAATAAATTATGTATTGGATACGTCTTTCCTAGATTCGATTTTCGTTGTACAATCTAACACAAAAATCTTAAATAATAAAAACAATAACAATTAGTATACAAGCATTTTTGTTATACCAAATTAGATGCGCAGAATACCGTGGAATTCTATTTGTATGAAAAGTAAAAATGTCTTTGCATATTAAGCATCGTTTTGAAATGAAGAGAGCTTGCAGACAATCAAACCTTTTCATAATACTTTATCTTCGAGGATCGTTTTTACACACCGACTTCCGTGTGGAGCTTTGTGAGTTCCTGGAAGTTCCTGGAAGATCTATGATATCCTTTGCATGAGGATGGTAAGAACGAAAGGGCGCAAAGGTGGGTCCAACTGCATTCTGATGGTACAAGCTGGTGCCAATTCCTTCACTCGTTCGCTCAATGAGGAAGGGTTTCGAGTGGCAACGCCGGAAAACAGCCATTACATTGTAGCTACAAAGTGGTGCCAGCGAGCGCGCGTCTGGCCAAAACCATCGACCACTGCCGGCTGCTCGATAAGGATTTGGAATGGCTCGGAACGGCACGGGAAGCATCCGGAACGGCATGTTAAACCAGACGGAACGCATCTGTTAGACGCTTTACATCCGGGGCCGAATCTGGGGCCGGTGTTCCCGACCAGGAGAGGGGGTGTGATGGAGCAGTGTTCTGGTGAAATTGAATTTTCCGTCCGAACAATAACACGAACCACAGGAAGCCGGCACCGCGGAATAAGGTACTCGCACACTCACTGGTGCACGGTGTAGTAGGACGAGTTCTGGGTGCGATACAGCTGCCCCCAGGGGCAATTATTCTCGTTCTTATTTACACTTTGTGTCGATGCGCGTGGCACCGCACAAAGATTCCGGGGCGGACCAGTGTGAAGTTGACGACGACGACGACGACGACGACGGTGACTACGGTCCTATGGCCCTGCGGTGAAGTTCTTGGTTGATTTGCTAGCAGCAGCAGCAGCAGCAGCAGTAGCAAATAGGGGCGGTTGAGGCACAAAAATCAGCGACACACGGGGAGGAAACAACAGCCCCAGTTGACGTTGACGAATGTCTAATGGCGCGCGAGGTAAAATAAAGCACTTGGGGAAGCCCTATTAACACTAGAGCAGGCGAATGCAAGTGTTCGGCCACCGTGCCAGCGCGTGCACTCGTACAGGGCGTGTGCAATGTCACACGGCAAAGCACTGACTCGGGGAATTAATTGAGCTTAAATTTGCCATTTAACTCTACAATGTAAAATCTATGTTTTCGGGTACAAAGTGGTAGAAAGTGAAAAGAAATATTAAACAGTATGTTTTGTAATTTTAAAGCTAATCAAAACTAAAAAAACAATATATTTTTTTACATATATTTAACAATTTTCAAACACAACCAACGTTCTTGCGATTGTACGTAGAATTTTGCAAAGTTATACTATAGACCACTTCAACGATCCCCCCTTTCACTGGTTGTTTTTCGTAGGAAGCGATGGTAGTACACAGGGCAGTAAAGTATAGCAGCAAATTTTTACTTCCTGCAACGGCTTCAAGTTTCAACTCCCGAGACGACCGATGTTTCGGTCGTTTCGTGTTGAATGGACCCACCGTCGTAGTCGTTCACAATAAAAGAGTACAAAAAAACCGAAGAAGGACAACATAAAAACCTTAACAGAGTAGAAAACGGTTGGCAAGCGTAACCACTGTCGTGGCCACTGCAAGTGCCTAGTAAGCTAGCAGTTCATGAAGTGCACATCTGTTTCATTTGCATAAAGTAATAAGCCCAGAGAAATGGCCATATTAAAAGGACGTTAATTTTTTTGTTGCTTCTGCTCCACTAGAAGAAACTCATTTGGAGGAGTGCAGAATAGCAAAGGAGGTTGGAAGACGGGACAATAGCTGAAATAATTTTGCATCACCAACGTGTGCTTTAACGCAGTAGTAGAGTGGGTTTAGGAAGAACAAGTGGAGAATGTGGCTGTCGCTTTCAGGCTTTTGTTTATCTTTCTTTTGCATCATTTAGTTGACAAGTTTTTATGTGAATAGTACATATACATATAATTAAATTAAAAAAATATTTATTTTTAAAAATATGTAATAATACTCATTTTTAGGATTTTCCTAGGATCTGTCTACTGTTGAAAAGAAAAGATGATATAAGGCTTTAAGCCAAAGCATTTAATTAAAATTAAATCACTAGTTTAGCTCGTCGTACATTTAAACATTTTAACACAATACTCTCGTTGGCTTCCTCACAACATAGTACGTCATCTTCCCAATACCCGATCAACAATACTTTTCCAGGATGCTTGGTCCCTGGCTGCAGCCTTCCATCCATGTAGACATCCTCTCTACTATAGATCTTGCTTTACCAGCTATAGTGCTCGATGTGCTCCGCAGCGGGTCTAGTGCCGAATGAGTGTGGCATCTTCATAACATGCCCCAGTCATCATATCCTGTCAGCTATCGTCACTGGCCGGATGCTTGATTCACCGTATAGCTCAGTAAGCTCGAGGTTCCTTCCTTCTACTCCACATTTAATGCTCGAACGTACCGTCACAGATCCGGAGGATGCTCAAACACGCTCAAAGTGTTTGCATCCTCCGCTCGAATGGTTCAAGACTCGTGTCCATAGAGGACTGCCGGGTGAATCAATGTGCGATCTATCTCACATTTCGTGTGGTCCCCAAGCCTTTTGGATCATAGCAGACCGAAAAACCCGTAGTATGCACGATCCCCGTACACAATGCGTCTCAAGATTTTGCGGCAGATGTCGTTGTCTGATGTATCGACCACCCCAAGATAGCAGAACTCATCTACCACCTCGAGGTTGGGCTGAACATTTGGCATGGCATGTACTTTGATTCTCAATCCAATTCTTGCCTCACATACCTTCGTAACCGTTTAACCTTGTCGTAGTCATTGTCTGATATCGATATCATCCGCGAATACAAGCAACTTGAGAGATTGCTAAAATACCGCGCCATCGAATGTCTATATCTACACCCGCGCTTCGAATGACACCTTCCAAAGCGATGTTGAAGAGATTCGAACGATTCCGACTTCAACTTCGATACTCTCACCTTGTAACATACCATACTTATCATGGCTAAACACATAAAAATATAACAATTTCAAGACATTTTCAAGACAATTCGAAGTTCATGCTTGGCCTGCACACACGATCCAGGCCAAAGGTTATCCCGAGGATGCACCACTCAATAAGCCTGCCAAACATTTGAAATCTAAAATACACTTTAAAAGTGTACTAAAACATGTAAATGCTATATTAACATATTCTTTCTATATCAATTTACTACGGGGTGATGGTTTATATGAGATTTAAATCCACAACGACCATGTGAGTTAAATCGTGCAACTGTATTACAGAACCAACCCCAGTCTCTCACATACATTCTTCTTAAATTGGCCATAGTTGGCTCTACCTTGTCTGAATGGCGGTCAGTAGTTGATTTTAGGTGGAACATAATACTGGCCAAAGTTGACGACCAAATCCGATCATTTGGAAGATTGTGCGGCTTTATTTGTGTGAACAATAATTAAGTTATTTGTCCTGAATATGATTAATCCTTCGACAAGCCTTTGCGATGACTATCTTTTTAATTTAAGTATTGAACAGATTCAAAGCATGGAAACGAAAGTTATCACTCATAGATATTATAAATTAGCGGTAAGAGTGGGCGACCTATTTGTTATTAAATACGGTTGTTGAGTTAAATAAGAGTATGTCGGTGCACTGGCAGCAATCGAATAAGACATCTGACTCGAACAAACGTATATGACGTATATGGAGGAGCACGGTGAGATATCACGAACTAACAAGACACACATCGTTTCAAACCTGTCAAATTCATACATATTTCATGTTTGATTTCATGTTTGTCTTGTTCGATTAGTGCCAAAGCACTCGCTAAGATTACCAAATTGTTTGTTTAAACTTGATAAACTCCACAAATATAATTATTATAAATATCTCAGGTAAAGCTAAATGTCTGAAAATTATACTTTATTTTTATTATGCATTTATAGTTTCCACATTTTTAAATTAATTTTTGCTTCATATGTTTTTTATTCATGTTTTGAAGAATTATTTGATTATTTCTTTACCGAAAAAAATAATTCTTAGCCATGTCCGAAGAAAAGTACCGAAAATCATGAATGATCTATCATTTTGGCCCATCCAAAGTCGCTTTGCATACAATGTAATACTTTTGTGCTAAATTTCACTTCGCATTAAAAAATAAATGGTACTTTTAGAAAATAAAACTACTTGAGAGCAGTTAATTATGAAATTGCGTAGGCAATTTTGCACCCATTCTTGGTGAAAAAAAGTCCGTAGCCGATTGGTTCTGCACGACTATGGGAATAAAAAGTGGGAAAGTGTTGATTTCGATCAACGACACCCCTCGGATCGTTCTTATGCTCGAAAAGATCGCAGACGGTTCAGTTTTGTTTTCTTTAGTCCCTACCCTTTTTTACAACGAGTGCGTGTGTGGCAACTGTGTATGGTTGCGATTTTGTTTTTGGTCATTTCGGCTGAAATGCGACCGAAAACAAGAAAACAGGGTCATGCCAAACTGTCAAGCAAACTGATCCGCTGTTTATCGAAATAACTTTACCGTGTGATTGCTGTGTAAGCGTTGCGGTGTATGTTCCTGCTGAATGTGAATGTGTTGGAGAGCGGAAGGGAGAAAAGGAGAGAGAGAGAGAGAGAGAGAGAGAGAGAGAGAGAGAGAGAGAGAGAGAGAGAGAAGGAGAGTTATGGGGGTGGTCAAGTAATTCTTGCGCCAATGACTTTTCCCCTTGAGGGGGTGAACAGTTGTGAACCTGAACCTACAAATGGCCACTTGTTTCGCAAATTCGGAAGCTGATCAACAACAGTCAGCTGCAAGCAATGGCAGGAAGAATGGAGGGCAGGAAAATAATTAGGTCATCATCTCTACAGCGTGCTCAGATGGAAGGAATACGTAAATGGTCCGCCCGACATCCTTCAACAATCTTCGGCAGAAGACTCGTTTGCGAAATTTGCGATATTGTTTGACCTGATTGTTGCGCAGAAGGCAAACCTGTTGATGTTATTGAAATGAGATGATATAGTTAAAATAGGATATCGTGGTGAAATCGACCAAATATCAGCTTGAATTTCTTTCTTTTTGATTTAAAAAAAATCTATAAGCCGTCAATAACCGAATATTTTCTTTCGAATATGTTTAAAGTCTCCATTTAGACTCCGAAAACTCCACCACAATGTCTATCATTATCTTTATCGTGCTCAATTAATACTTACCTTTCACAAATGGCGTCACTCGATAATGAACATTCTTGTGTACAAGGTGCTGCTGTACCTGTACTGCAACCTCCATTTTATCACATCTAATTGCACTCGCACGCTTGGCACGCATTTCTAAGACTCATTCTAAGACGCAAAGCAGCATTCAGCTGTTCACTGAGACGACACACACTTTACCTTCATTGTCCGTCAACTTTCTGCGTAGCGAATTTCATCGCACACCGTATTTTATTAGATGTGTTTTAGTCTTAGGAAGATGGTATCTCCTTCGCGAGGCGTTGCACAGTTTTCAACTAATGGTGCGGTGCGGTAGACTTGCCGACAGCTGGCAGCTAAGGGTAGTGCTAATGAAAATAAAACTAAGACAAATTCCAAAGAACACCTTACCGCGGTCTGCCTTTCTTGGCACATTCTAGCCGACTCGGTAGCACTCATAACCTCCAGGTCGAGTCAAACGTTTTCCAACAGATAATTGCACACTGTGCGCGCACACGCCTGTGATGATCAACAGAGCACTTGAAGTGTCCAGCGTTTGATCAAATGCGGCTGCCTTTTCCTGGGGGCGCTACACTGCATGCTTCTTGCAGTCGCAGGCGATGTGAGGCAATGCGAAAGTGGATCAAAAATTGGCAGTAAAAAGGCATGACGTGGTGAGGGCAATTTGAGGCGTTTCACAAACACCCGGCCAGCACAAGCGAAGGAACCACCGGCTAAAGGCTAATGCATATGCATTTGTAAAGGGGCGGGTGTGCTGGGCGGCGGGTGGCAGCAGTGTTTGAGGAATAAAAGTGAATTTTTCAGCTTTTACAAAATATGCGTCCACGCTTTACCGACGTTATCGTTCGATATTATTCGTCATGCGTACGCTCGTCTCGCAAATGTCTGGTCGACGAGTGTTTGAGCATTTGGCAGTACCGCCAATATGCGCTGCACGATGACGCAGGGCTGTGGCCTCTTTTCGAGTGCTCTTTCCCTTTCAATAACCTAGTAATTACGTAGGGCGAGCCGTTTGCAGGTTGGTCCATTTGTTAGAGGTTGGTAGTCGGTATACAAGTACAACCAGAACGGTTCCAGAACACGTTACGCCTCGTTTCGTTCCTTCTATCCTTTCTTTCGTCACACACACACTCTTCCCAGTTGGGGCAAAGTAATTGGTGCGTATCAGAATGGAAACGTGCGACAAAGCATGCTTTATCCTTTCTTGATCCTCGGGCTGCTATCAGCAAGCGATGAATTGGATGTAAACGCCGGCAAACACTGTACTGCGACTGCCCTTGCGTGTTACAGGCATTCTAATGATGCGCAACGTGCGCAAGGACGTTTCTGATCGATCGTGGGCACTTGAGGCGTACCACCTTGAAATAATTGCACATGCGCTCAGGTTGCACCTTATGCATCCAGAGCCTACTGTTGGGAGCACGAGGTGTGGGTTTTATGGGAGTGTAGAAGGTGTCACGGGGCACGGGTAAGGTAAGCAAATGCGTCCGGTTGATAGTCGTTATATTGAGCATTAGATACAAATACGTCCGAGGAAAGGAAAGCCCAAAGAAGCACCCGTTCGGGGCATCAGTTTGGGGCGAGTAATTTGTTAACAGATAATGATAATGGTTACCTTCGATCGAATTGTATGACCGGCACTGTATATGCTTTCCCGTGACAGACCATCAAATGCAACACCAGCCCTTAGCATATGATACACACTTTGCAACAAAAAAGGGCTGCAATTTCACCAAGCCGCCATGCCAATTGCGCGGTTGGTAAGGTTAAGTGTTTTTAATGAGATGCCCCGTCATTATCGAAACAGGTGATGGGCAATGTAAGCCGTACTCGGATGTATGTTTTTTTGGCATTTTATGTCGTTACAGCCTGGAGAAAACGGCCAAGCAAGAAAACGGCTCATGAGTGTGAGCCGTCAATTCGGGGTAAAATTGATATGCATCGTAAAACGCATCTGGGAAACTGTAACGCCAGCGACAGACAGTTGGATGCACTTGCATGCGTGTGCAACCAACGTTCGTCTAATGAAGATCGCGGCCAATTAAAAGAAATGCTTACGACTTTACAACGGCAGCCGGTGCTTGTTTTATTAGTATCACATGTTTTGGACTGCTTCACAAGCTCGTCTGAGCTCGTCTGTTGAAGCAGCAGGTAGCAGACAAATGGGTAGAATTATGTACGTTTAGTGATTATGATGGCCATCAGTAGTACAATTTACGCCGAAAAATGCTTCTTGCTAACACGGGTCAAGAGAACATTAGTTAGTGAATGGGAGAGGACCGACGAGTAGTGAAGTGTCCATTACTGTATAGGAAAATAAGATAAATTTTTAGTAAATTGTTTTTAGCAAATTAAAATTACAAAAGGTAAAAAAATAAAGCATACAATTTCAATTGAACTTTTGCTTCAATAAATAACATTTGTCATAAAAATAAAAAATTTATTCAAAATGAACAAGATCAATGAGTTAGAACAGCTAACGTAAATCTACTGTGGTCAATATTTTAAACAATGTATTTGCTAGTCCATGTAAATTATTTTAGTGATTTATCTTTCTTATAAATGAGCAGTAGCAGGATAATGTCAATGTTAAATTATATTCAACTTTCAAAAAAAATGTATTTCCTTTTTTTTTATTTTAGCTAAAGTATCTTTAGCTAAATTCCCTCTATTAGATCTTTTGCATTACATATTAGCTTTGCTTTGCACTTTCAAACTAAGTTGCTACATATTTTCGATGGAAACGGAATAGAACATGCAAAAAAGAACTTTAGCCGGTGACGTTTGTTGTGACCCACATTTCACCGACGACCTTCTACGCAAAATGGTCAAGGAGTCATGTTACCTTGTGCCGGAATGTGTCGATCGATTGGCCACTTTCACTTAAGATGGCGCATACCGTGGAACCCACCCTGTCAGCGGGGTCATCACGTCGACGAGCCGAACGGGAAATAAAAGCCAATGGCAGGAAGTCAACCGGGAGTTGGTATTCAACCCCAGGTTGGTCAGTACGTTGAAACACCTTCCGACACCGGACAACCGTATGTTAACGGATCATTTGGTGAGCAGTAACGGCCCACCTTAATCGTGGTGGGCACCGCGCTCATTTTGCTTGATTTAAATACGTCCAACATGGGTGTGTATGTGTGTGTAGTTCATGGTTTGACCAGTGAAGTTATTCAACTGTCGCACTGAAGCAGAGGCAGACAGATAGACGAAAGGAAGCACATCGCAGCATCCCGTAGCGTTTCTCTTTCTGCTTGGTCAAGTCTCGCCGCTCGGATCGTTCAACGTGCGACAGCAAAAATACGTACGATGACAGTTCCCAGTTGTCACAACTTAACCGTGTCTGCGCTTCTCCGGCGATTACCCCAACGCGTCTACTGGCCGGTGACAATGACACACACACATACACACACTCACAAACAATACAGTAGATGGGAAGATGGGCGAAGGAGACGGGGACAAACTCCCACTCGTGCTCGTTGTTCTGCTCGAGACGGGCCTGAGACATCGGTCGGTTGGTGGTGGAAGACAGTTGCGCAAAATGTAGGGTTATGTGTGTAGGATGGGGACGCCCCGTCGACGGTCTCGGGGCAAAACCGCAACGCCTGGGCCCATGATTCAGTAAATTAAATTTTCATTTGAAACGAAAATAAAATTTTTCACAGATGTTTAACGGCACGGCAAGTCAGCTGCGGCGCATGTTTAACGACGCCCGCGGTTGCGGATGCGTAAGTGCCACGGAATGGCGTGACTTTCGCTGCAGATGTTGACAGGTTGGCGAGCCTATATGAACGCTGCATTATAGTGTGGTACGAATTGTTCAGAACTTGAGCGCGCGGAAAGTGAAAATGCATTCTAGGAAAATACAAACGGGTTTACGGTGGATGAAACAGAGGATTTATAAAATAGGATTTCTTAAAAGAAGAGACAATTATAGAAAATTGCAAAAATACAAACAAAAAAACATAATACTGATTACTTTATGAAAATATACATATGTAACTTCGCTACAATAACGATCTAAAGACACGACATGAAATTTTATTACAGGTCATAAGTTCATAAAATAAAGTGATTCAAAATTGAGTTAGTTTAAAGATAGAGAGTTAATCAAAATTGAAGCATAAGTAAAAAAAAGGAATAAAAAATAAAAATTAGACGAAACGTAAACGGTTGTTAACCAAAACTTGAGCCAAAAAAAAAATAACAAAAAAATATTCTTGTTGATTTATTACTTAATTACTTAATAAATTAGCCAATCTGCATTCTAAGCTTATCTCTATACAATAATAGTAAATAATCAGGATGCTGACTTTTTCTCATTGCTAATGGTTAATAAGTAAAACGCGGGCTATATTTGTCATTTAAAAAAATGTGATATGATAGCGTCTTTATTACTAGCTCGATGTTTCATTACTTTTTAGAAAAATTTGGCTTTCAAATGCTTGTTATAAGAAAACAGCCTGTCCATATTTTTACTCATTTTTTAAGCATTTTTGTATGCTTTTTAGTTCTTGTTCCTCAATCAAGGGCAATATTTAAAGCGTTTATATTTCAAAGACACAATTGAACCAACAGTAAAAAAGCTGCAAGAAGAATGATTTTATATGGTGTATACATTTTAGAGCAATGGGCAAATTAAATTGTTTTATAATTTTGATATACTTTACATTTTCAGGCGCTACAATTTCCCCCCAAAAATCCCACATTCTGTACTGGAAATGAGTACAAATAAATTTAGCAGATAATTTGTCAGCGCCCCACCAGCGGCTCGGTTCGTTGGTGGTGGTGGTGGTACGGGGGCCACATGTACAACAGGAAACCCGTGCGGAGTACGCAAAACCCGTCTAGCGCCTCATAAGATCCAACAAACATTGCATGGTGCATGCGTGGTGAAAATCGGTTTTGTTATTTGCACAATGTATCCGCCACTTCACTTCACGGCTTGACGATTTCGTAAGTAGGCTAATAAGAGCAGTGAAAAGCCATTAAAGTGTCGCGGGTGCACCGTCTGCGCTGCACTTGGGCTGCAGCGATATGTATGCCACACGGTTGCAGCGCGCATCCTTCGAGGACACGCCCGGGAAAGGTGGGTGTCCGTACCGTGCGTCCGCGGTTCGTTTGCATTATCTGCGCTGATGTGTCTGTGCGGTCTGTGTCTGGGACAGCTCGGCCCTTCCCGGTGCTGTTCCGTCTGGTTGGCCAGGTCGAAGACGACGGCGGTTGCGTGGATGCGTGGAAAGCATGCATGCGGGATGTTTCAAATTCCCAAAAACGTCAACGAACCGTTGGGTACCAGCGGTAGCAGCGAACGCCAAAGGCAAAGGAAAGAAAAGAAATGTCAATGATGCGTCGCAAATGTTGTAAAATAAACATACTAATTTAAATTTGGTTTGTCTCCCCGCTTCCCAATTCGACTGCCACGTCATCAAAATCAACGCGTTCGAGTGTTGTCACTCTCATTAAACATGGGTTTTGGGGCGGCACATTTTTGCTGCCGCTACAGCAAATAACAACAGCAACGAGTCTGAGTACCACACAGCTCGATAAACTTTATCCTCTGCTCCCTTCTGGTTCGCGTATGCTGTTGACTACTCCATCCGAACAGGTTACTGACATTAGGTCTGTGTTTTTCTTTACTTACGAGAACTCACCCCAACCCAGAACACCCGGATCGCTTGAAATGGTCCGCCTTCAGCTTGCATCATTATTTTTCCGTTTTGATAAATTAAGTGAATTTTAATCACCGCCGACAGGTTGAGTTATAGCGATCGTAAAGTTGTGTACACGCGCGGTAGTACAAATTGGCCGCGGAAGTCAGGATATCATAGGGGTAGGATCAGGACATAACGACAGGCAGTCGGAAAATGTGGAACGGATCCCGCGCACGTACGAGGACACTTTTGGATTAGCGTCGTGGACAGTCTGGCCTGTCGGTCGTTTGTTGTATCGTTTTGGTGTGATTTTCAAGCGGCCGCCTGCAAAGGGTTTGATTTGGCTGTAAAATGTGCGGCGATGTGCGAAAGTCAAGGTTAAGCGCGCGGATTTATCCCCTACTTTTACCCAAGGGGGTCACCATAAATTATCATTTTCGGCTAATTATTTCATTGCACGATAAATATAGAACGGTTCACAGTGGTTTGCCATCGTTTAAGCACGCTGCTGCTGCTATTTAAAAGCCATAAAAAAGTTTTTCATGTGCGGTGAGTGGAATGGAAACAAAAGTGACAACTTTTGAAGGCAACAGGCGGGATGATTTCTTGCAAGACTACACATGTGATTTCACAAACCGGAGGGATTATAATATTGTGCTTGGAGATGGTTTTTTTTTCATAAATGTTACAAACAGGTGAGCGAAAATATTTTATTTTTGTTTAGCAGTGATTGCTAAAAGAGAGATTGTGAAAAGGGGGTTTCCATTCCTAGTTTTTTTTATTGCTGAATTGTTTTTATTTAGCATCAAACGCTCAATAATTATATTTATAGATACAATTTTATGTTTAACCTTCTTTTTCCATCGACTTTTACCTTTATTTTCACTTTTAAGTATTCTCCATTCGTCCCTTCCGTTACTTTATTGCGACGCACATTTTTTTCGTCTGTTTTTTTAAATCTTAAAAGCAATCTATCGAAATTGGAAACTTAAATTGAAAACTACAAATTTCTCGCCATTTAACATTTCCCAACCAAAGCTCTGGTAAATTGTTTGAAAGCATTATTCATCTGCTGTTGGATTAAATGATCTTGGAAGAACCAATACACTTCCTTAAAGCTGTTATTTGGAGAGGTTTTTATGATAATATTTTTTATTTTAGGATAATTTATTTTAATATATCGTATGATGTCGTGATGATACATCATACCAATGTAGGTTAGTTGGCTCTTTGAAAAGATTTGATTATTAGCAGCCTAAAGCCGAAAATAACGCAGAAAAATTTATTACATTAAAATAAAAGCCCAGAAATGTCATTAGAGAAAAAGAGGCTTATTATGCGTAGTATTAAACCATTTAAAAATTATTATAATCCGGGAACTCGGGACAAGGTGGTCCGAGAAATGTCTTATACAAAATATTGAATGCTCTGGTTATACCAACAATTGATTCACCGTCAATCTATTTATCATTAGTTGGATATTTTTTGATAATAGTTCTAAAATACACAAAACAGCTGTCAAATTCATGCACACAATTAAGCCGCCCGCCGTTTAATACGCCTCCGGATAATCGGCGTTCTACCACAAAATATGTAATGCAATATAAACACACATTTGTTATAATGTTATAAACACCATTTATTACGAAAAATGATATCAAGTGATAGAAAATATTACCAACTCACACCGTCCTACAAGAAAATCAAAGGCACATTTACATTTACACAGAAAATTAAAGACACATTTAAAGAATTAAAGCAACAATATCTCTACCATTTCGATGCAACAAATTAAAAAAGCTATATTATAGATCGAGCTGGAAAATGTTTGCTGTATATCACGGTCAACGTTTAAATTAGTTGTGAGTACCAGCTGTTAACTCCATGCAACATCAATTTCAACTGAACATAAATACCAATAAAATGAACAAAAAACTTCAAACATTTTAAATACGGTCATTGCATTATCTGCACAGAAACAATTTAAATTTACGCAAAAAACGACAAGCTGTGCTTGTTGTAAAGATTATAAAACAAAACGCGCTCACTCTCTCCGCATTGCAGTAAAAGATTGTTCATGAGTTGAAAAAAAGGAAAACCCCGAATGCACCATCGCCATTACGACGATGTAATTTATTCCTTTTCACCTTCTGGTAGCTTCCTCAATAGGCTCTCCGACGACCTCTTCAACGTAAATCCGGAAGCCAGGACACAATCGTAAAGTTGTGTACACGCGCGGTAGTACAAATTGGCCGCGGAAGTCAGGATATCATAGGGGTAGGATCAGGACATAACGACAGGCAGTCGGAAAATGTGGAACGGATCCCGCGCACGTACGAGGACACTTTTGGATTAGCGTCGTGGACAGTCTGGCCTGTCGGTCGTTTGTTGTATCGTTTTGGTGTGATTTTCAAGCGGCCGCCTGCAAAGGGTTTGATTTGGCTGTAAAATGTGCGGCGATGTGCGAAAGTCAAGGTTAAGCGCGCGGATTTATCCCCTACTTTTACCCAAGGGGGTCACCATAAATTATCATTTTCGGCTAATTATTTCATTGCACGATAAATATAGAACGGTTCACAGTGGTTTGCCATCGTTTAAGCACGCTGCTGCTGCTATTTAAAAGCCATAAAAAAGTTTTTCATGTGCGGTGAGTGGAATGGAAACAAAAGTGACAACTTTTGAAGGCAACAGGCGGGATGATTTCTTGCAAGACTACACATGTGATTTCACAAACCGGAGGGATTATAATATTGTGCTTGGAGATGGTTTTTTTTTCATAAATGTTACAAACAGGTGAGCGAAAATATTTTATTTTTGTTTAGCAGTGATTGCTAAAAGAGAGATTGTGAAAAGGGGGTTTCCATTCCTAGTTTTTTTATTGCTGAATTGTTTTTATTTAGCATCAAACGCTCAATAATTATATTTATAGATACAATTTTATGTTTAACCTTCTTTTTCCATCGACTTTTACCTTTATTTTCACTTTTAAGTATTCTCCATTCGTCCCTTCCGTTACTTTATTGCGACGCACATTTTTTTCGTCTGTTTTTTTAAATCTTAAAAGCAATCTATCGAAATTGGAAACTTAAATTGAAAACTACAAATTTCTCGCCATTTAACATTTCCCAACCAAAGCTCTGGTAAATTGTTTGAAAGCATTATTCATCTGCTGTTGGATTAAATGATCTTGGAAGAACCAATACACTTCCTTAAAGCTGTTATTTGGAGAGGTTTTTATGATAATATTTTTTATTTTAGGATAATTTATTTTAATATATCGTATGATGTCGTGATGATACATCATACCAATGTAGGTTAGTTGGCTCTTTGAAAAGATTTGATTATTAGCAGCCTAAAGCCGAAAATAACGCAGAAAAATTTATTACATTAAAATAAAAGCCCAGAAATGTCATTAGAGAAAAAGAGGCTTATTATGCGTAGTATTAAACCATTTAAAAATTATTATAATCCGGGAACTCGGGACAAGGTGGTCCGAGAAATGTCTTATACAAAATATTGAATGCTCTGGTTATACCAACAATTGATTCACCGTCAATCTATTTATCATTAGTTGGATATTTTTTGATAATAGTTCTAAAATACACAAAACAGCTGTCAAATTCATGCACACAATTAAGCCGCCCGCCGTTTAATACGCCTCCGGATAATCGGCGTTCTACCACAAAATATGTAATGCAATATAAACACACATTTGTTATAATGTTATAAACACCATTTATTACGAAAAATGATATCAAGTGATAGAAAATATTACCAACTCACACCGTCCTACAAGAAAATCAAAGGCACATTTACATTTACACAGAAAATTAAAGACACATTTAAAGAATTAAAGCAACAATATCTCTACCATTTCGATGCAACAAATTAAAAAAGCTATATTATAGATCGAGCTGGAAAATGTTTGCTGTATATCACGGTCAACGTTTAAATTAGTTGTGAGTACCAGCTGTTAACTCCATGCAACATCAATTTCAACTGAACATAAATACCAATAAAATGAACAAAAAACTTCAAACATTTTAAATACGGTCATTGCATTATCTGCACAGAAACAATTTAAATTTACGCAAAAAACGACAAGCTGTGCTTGTTGTAAAGATTATAAAACAAAACGCGCTCACTCTCTCCGCATTGCAGTAAAAGATTGTTCATGAGTTGAAAAAAAGGAAAACCCCGAATGCACCATCGCCATTACGACGATGTAATTTATTCCTTTTCACCTTCTGGTAGCTTCCTCAATAGGCTCTCCGACGACCTCTTCAACGTAAATCCGGAAGCCAGGACACAATGGCAGCAGTAGCAGCAGCAGCAAAAAAATAAAAAAATCCACCGCCTAGGGTTGCCCATAAATCATGCAATGGCTGGTTACATTAATTTTTACAGCTCCGATCCAGAACCGGAACCGGAAACAATGTCTTAATCTGGCTGCTACTGTAGCTGCTTCGCCAGCGTCATTTTGTCTGTAGTGGAAGACAATCCACTGTGTGGGGCTTACCTTTTCCTTGCCTGCCGTGTAGTGGAAAAAAATATCTCCACACCAAAAGATTGACTACACGGTCGCTCGCACTAGCTGGGACAGGCGCAAAAAAGGGAACAATTTAAATAAGCGTCTATGTATAGTAGCATAGGCAATCCATTATTTTTTATATCTTCCCGGGTGCATTTTACGATGCATTCTTCTAGTGCGTGTGGTTCCCTTCGTACGGACAGTTCTCACTTGCTTTCTCCTATCCATTCCAGTGTGTGTCAACATTTCAATCGACAACCGAGAGCACACCAAATGGGTCCCATCGGAGAACAGGTCCACCCAGGGCAGGGGGCTGATGTACGGGGGGCGGAGGAGTTCTGGTTTTCTCTGTATTATTTTTCGTCATGCAGCACCGGCCTGCATCAATGCACCGTGTTGTCGCACTTGTGCCGGCGTTTCGGGGTGGAATCGGAGGCCAACAAACCTCTCGCGTTTCGGTTTCGTGTGTATGTATAAATATATTTCTGTCGTTACATTTATTACACAACCTATTACCGATGTTCTCGAATTCTAAACGATTTCTCCCGATCTTTCCGACGGCTTGCGCATGTGTTTCCCTCCCTCCTAATCCCCGCTCCTTTTCGGCTGGATCGATCGGCAGCCACACGAGCGGAAGTGTGCACCGTTTGTGGTTCGTCCGTTTGTCACCCCGGTTGCGTATGGTGTATGGGCGTGCACGCGTGCCACAGGACAGGATCTACCACACGTCTGCCTGTCGGACTGTGACGATGATGATGCAGCTCTACCGTACGAACCCCCTTCTGCCCAACCGTACGGTTGCCGTTGTTTCATTCAGAACTGCTTCGAATCTGCACCCGCTGTATACATCCTTAGAAAATGGCCAACAAACCCATCGCACGGCTGGTTGACGATCGCGTAGAGCTCTGTTTGGAAATATCCATCATCAGGTCAGGTACGAGCAGACGCAATGTATGTACGCGGCGACATGCGGTATGCGCCAGCGTGCACGCACATTTCCTGGCGATGGTTTTATATTTAAACCACCAAATAAGGCACTAGAAGTCTAGGCGGTCGGACGGCGGCTCCCACAACCACGGCAGCACCATGTGACGGATGTAGCGACTGCACCAGTTGCAGCAGGTCTTGTGGTTTCTCATCAACGGCTTGCGGGCCAACTCTCGGGAACACACACACACACACACACACACACGCACACGTACGCATGTTGTTCATTAAAATCTATTAAAAGTTACCAACCGAATTCAACACGCCGCCTTCCGCTACCAAACAGCGCGCTGCTTGTTTTACGCCAATTTTAGAAGTTGGGGTTGCAGGTTCTACCACTATCGGTACGTTTGGAGCCGATTTTGGCTGAATGAATTATGCTTTTCACATCGATCCACCTAAGAGGTTTGCAGACATTCACAGCGTTTCTGCACAGTTTTGTTCAGAAAAATGGTCCACTTCTGCCATGTTCAACCAAATTTAGTTTAACTGGATATTCAAAGGCTGGTCCTTTGACAAAGATCTTTTTAAATCCGAAAACAGATCTTTTTGAACCATAATGCCACCGTTTAGCATCATTCATTCCTCCTAGAATTTGTACAATCGTACTGTCGTGACAGGAAGTCGTGTCTGAGTGTTTTCCGTCCTCGGCTCGCGCACGGCACATTCTGGCACTCTTCCATCCCGTCTGCCATTTTTCGTCGGAACTGCTTTCTAATGCGTCATATTATCTTGCGTGACGATCATAATCACTAGTCTGGCACTGGCGGGTGGTTTGCGTTCCCCCCTCTCCCGAGATTCTAATGGTTTCTATTTGTTTTACCGACGCCGTCCGCGTCCGTCGCAGGGCGAGTTTGTCAGCTTCCAGCAGCAGCAGCAGCAGCAGCAGCATGGCATTCGATTGAGCAACTCGGCACAGTGAGCAAAAAGGGGAGGATTTACAGAGACGAGCTACTTAAACATGACACATATGTTGATTCTATCATCGCAGAAAACGAAGAGCTGCAGCCCCACTGCTAACATAAATGTGCGGTCACACAAAAAAACCCCTTTTTTATGGAAAACAAGGCCCATGGTGACCCGCGGAGTGCGCGGCAGCGCAGAGGCGGATGAAATCAGTTTCGAAACAGACGGAGTTTGTCGTAAAAATAGTGCCCCGTGTTGTGAGTGCAGCTTGCCTTGTACTTGGGCTTGTCTAAGTTCGGAACGGGTTCGGCACCAGGCGGTGAAATGTTTAACAGATGTTTCCCGTACGCTTCGATCAAGTCGTCTTAGCAATCGATCGTCCATTCTGGCTGGCTGATGCTTTGAAGCACGTGGAAAAGCGAAAGGGTGTATCGTAAGAACGCTGTACCGCATGGCGAGTATACTTCCTGCACCGGCACCGGTACCGGCAACGGGCGAGGCGAGCGACTCGTGTGGAAAGTGTTTTTCTTTTCCACAACCGAAGCCGCCACCACATGGCTTGTCGCTGCGTGTGTATGTGTGTGTGTGCGTGCGTGTGTGTAACGTTGTCTCGTAGGATCGATTACCCCATTCATCAGAATTTTCAACGGATGGTTTCGCTTTCCCGCTCGGGGAAAACTGCTGCCACTGCGGTGTTTCCGCTTCAGATCATCCTCCATCCTTACCAGCGAATCGCCTGTTCTCGGTTCATTTTTCATTGCATATGGCTGAGCAATGGAGGTAGCAGTGGCACCAGCGGCTTCCATCCTGTGCCCTGTTCTTCCGCGCGGGAAATCCTCTCACCATTATCTCTTCGCATTATCTCTTCGAAAGGGGCGTTAATTGGTATGTAACAAAGCGGTTCTGGAATGTGTAAGAAGCCGGTAAGTGCAAGATGTCTTCCGTTTTTACACGCGCAGATGGGTGATTGCAGCCGGCCCCACACACGCTGCTGGCGCGATGAGACGTAGACACAACGGTGATGAATGAATTCCAATTACTGCTTGTAAAGTTGTATAAACGAGGCTGGGCACGTTTTATGGTGTGGTGTGATTTCGTTGGTGCCATACTTCTTTCTGTTTGGTTTGTTCCATCGTGAATTATTTAAAAAAAAAACAGTTTCTTATTTATCTCTGGCTGGACTATCTGACGTTACCGAGCAGATGTATTTTGTTCCCACCCTAATCGACGAGACAACGAGCTACGAAGAACTTAACACTTCTCACGCAATGTACACGCGATGGTGCATCTGTTCGTTCAGCACTGTTCAACCAAACCATTGGGACGGAGTCAAGCAAAGAATGGTAAGAATCTGTAGAACGTTCCGCCTATAATTTGCAATGCAGATGAATTGCTTGTATGTTTGCTATATGATGAAAAATTTGAAAAATTGGCATTGCAGCTAAATAAAATTAATAACTTTCCAACACATAAATCATTCTAAGCTTTAAATAAAAACTATATGCATAATATTAACTTCCATAAAAAATTGATTTTGTCCCGTGCTCAACGCCTGACATAATTCTGAAGGTGAATTGTTATTGATTTTAATTGGCGCTAATGAGTCTCATGCTCGGCCGAAACGATGCTACCACGCTTGTTTTCTTCCATTGCAACGCTTTCTATGCGTTTCACCATGAGATGCGAAACTATTAAACGAAAAATCGATCGTTGCGATCGACCCGTTCCTGCATGCACATATTCTAATCACTCCATTGCGAGGGCTATCATCGAACCTTCCAGCAGCAGGCAGCAAACTGACGGCACCTTGCGGCAATACAATCGAACGATACGATCGCTCCAAGAGCGACAAACGGTGAACGTACACGTTGGAAGAGTCTATAGGCTTTTGACGTTCTTTTTTTTTACTTCTCGGCGAGTTTCATATTCATCAACTAATTTGATGGTTAAACTGTACGAATCGATTGTTGGGACACCGTATCACGTTTTCGGCAATAGCAGCGATATACGAGGATCATGCGAACGTAAAACTTTGGTAATAAATAAAAGAAGCTGCCCGCGAGAGTCAAAGCAAGGCGCACACAAACGTTGTTACTCTTAAATGAGGCTGTTCATCTAAATTTTATGACGTTCATCTTCTGGTTAGCATGGTGCAAAAGTAAAGCATTAGTAACCGGTCTCGCCCCCGGAATAATGGTACTCTTATGGAATTGGGGTTGTCATTTCCACTCCCTTCGCTACGGCTGGCTCACGGTGCTTTTACCGGCAGCACTTGCCGACATGGAGAGCTCTCACAGGTGGAACAGCTTGGGGTGATGGTGCATTTTGTGTGTGTGTGTGTGTGTGTGTGTGTGTGTGTGTGTGTGTGTGTGTGTGTGGCAGGTTCTATGCAGGTTAAGCACTGGACAGGTTGATCACGAAATTAAATATCTTATGCAGCGTGCTAAAAGTTTGCGACGATCGATCAGTTGGGGTTTGGGTGTCGAGGCATAGCCCCAGTATAATAAAGAGGGAGCGTAAGTTGGAAAAGAAACACTCAAGGTACAGATGACCAACCGGCCGACCGGCCCATAAAAAAGATCGAACGACGTACGTTTTTATGGTTATTATTGCGTGGCGTAAAAATGTTTACGCGTCCAGGCATATAATCGACGTCCGGTGGCTGCTGCTGCTGCTGCTAGCGCGATAGCTGAACGATTGGTTCTCCTTTATCGTTCGGGTTTTCGGGGATTGTCATCTTACATTGGAGGTGTTTCGGTATGTGAAGTGAAGGTAGCGAAGTTGTGTAAATGGCGTGGCTTCTATCCGGAACTAACCTTTACGATGGACATCGACACGCGAAGCAATCGTGCTGCGCCGAGGAATGCAGGCCGTCATTCGAAAATTTTTCGAAGTTGATGAGGAAGATGTATCGTTGCTGCTGGCGATGGCGAAGTGTAGTACGCGAACAACAACCAAAAAGTGCTAGAAAGAACGTTCGGTGCGGTAGAAGAGCAACGATGAAGGTTAGGCATTTGGGAGCGTTGCATTAGTTAGTTTGATCATCTCAATTGCAAACCATCTTTCAAATCGTGCACCATGGGCAGGCTGCAATTAGTGCAATGTATGGTTATGAAGGTTGCGGAGGGAGCGAAACGAAACGCAAAGAATTCTGAACGGAAGTATCGTTATCGTGTGCTTAGCGACGTCCAGTTGATGCGTCCTCAGCTGTTCCGAGGCAGATGAAAGACATCAAATTTTTACTCAACCTGGCCCATCTGCGGCACGGCTATGGTTGACGGCTATGGTTTGTTATATGGTATCTTTGCGCCCGGTTTTAGCAGCTTGGGTTGTTTTTTTGTTGTTGTTGCTAAATGGGTTTGTTTTTAATTTTATGAGCCATTCTTTTGCGAGAGTATTGAGTTTAAGCATTGTTTAAGAGGAGTTATGGCTGAAGCGCCACTGAAGTAATTAATGTTGGCTTTTCGGAACACGTTTGGATGTATGAGGATGCAAAATTATAGGCCTTCTTTTAACTTATTTTTTGAAATTTTATTGATTTTGTAATGGAATGAATTGCAGTATTTTAAGATTCTCAACTAATGAATTAATATTGTCTTTGAGTAATTTGCACACCATATAATGTTTATTTTTTATTTAATGATGCTTGAAAGAACAACAACAAATCTTATTTGAACTCCTTATAAACGGTTGTAAATGTGAATGTTCTTAAAATGTCTGTTTGCTGTAAACCAATAAGAATTTCCGCAGAATGACACCAAAACAGTAATTCACTCAAATAACGCCTTACATTTCTCCAGACGGTTGAAATTCCTGGAAAGGGCTTTGAAGTGTCGAACGTGTTGTGCCAACTGTACAAACGATCGTGCAACATTTTCCCGAATCTGGCCACTCCGTGTTGGGGCAGTGGTGGCAGCGGAAAACACCTTCTCTCTATCTCCACTGTCCAAGGATGCGCGCCGTTGAAATATGGAAGCGGGTGTGTGTATTTTGTGAGTGTGTGTGTGTGTGTCTTACCTTCCTGTGTTTATTTTTACAGCTGTATCTTGGCAAAGTCTCAGACAATATACAATCTTTCGGTATGATTCGGGCGGTACGATAGAATTTTCCTTTTTGAGTAGCTGCTACCGGGTGCCTGTCCCGTCCGTGTACGTGGGCAAAATGGCTCAAAAAACCATAACAACAAAATTAGTATCACCATCAGCTCGCACACGTTATTGGGAAGTATGCAGCTGTAGCGATCAGTGGGATCTGGCCTCATCCAGCGCTACGTACATTCATGTAGATATTAGCCCCTGGGGTCTTGGATGGCAAATTTCCACACCCCATAGAACATATTTTCCCAATCGCGTCGAGTCTCCCTCCGCGCCATCCCTCAGCACTTCCGCTCAGGGCGGGCATATGGTAACAATTTTCACATGTGTACAAACGATGAGTGGTGCTCCCTGAGAAAGAGATCAGAAGCCAATCGCGTGAAACACCAATTAATCAAACTAGATCAAACAAACACCCGGTAGCGGTGCCGGCCGGCCGGCTTGCGGGTCTGGTTACTACTGGAGCGCTGGATAAACAGACACAGCAAACGCCACGGAAGGAAGTGAAATCTGGCAAGTGCGATTGGCTGTGTGTTTTCGTGTGAAACCCCTTTTCTTCGATTCACAAATCATATTCTAAGCGTTTTCCCTTTTTTGTGCTGTGCTAGTGGGTGGTAGGCAGTAATGGAGCGTCTGGGAAACGGCGGATCTTGAAACTTTGAAGTAATTTTTAAGCTTCTACACGCACACAAAAATGTTTGAACGTACAGCTTGTAGTAATGAGGAAATGAAATTATTTAATGTATGATTAAGTAGGAATTTTGAGGCCACAAGTCATGGCTAGTGCGATCTGCTTTCTGTCAAACAAATGTCTCAATCTACAAGACAGATTTTATCGTAAACTAAAAGGTTGGCTTTGAGTATAAACACGTTATAAACTACATGAAAAAGAAACCCCTTTGAAAGTGTTACATGCATTCTTGTAGTAAAATTGATGGAGTTCGAAGGTTATTTATAAACATCAAAGGGCAAGAGATGTCATTTTACAAACTCATGCTTTAAATGAATTATACATGAAAGTATTTTGTTTAATTTATTCGAAAAATATGGATATGCTTATTAATTAATTGATAGAATTGTTTCTATGTTCTGCTAGACGGCTGTCTTCTTAACAGATTAAATTAAAAGTAAAAAAATGAAATTAATTTCAAAGTCTGTATAATTATCAATCAAGAGTAGTCTCGTGGTACGATCGTCAATTCGTACAACTGTTTGAACATGAACGTTAAGGGGTCAAATCTCATATGGACCGTCCTCCAGTAAGTAGCAAGTACTGACTACCCAGCGGCTTGGTACTAAAACACTATCTAAAGCCTGTATAGTGTGACATATCCGCGTAGGACGTTACGTCAAGCAGAAGAAGAAGAAGAACATATATAATGAGATGTTGATCAGGTCTTACATACATTTACAGTTGACAAAAATACTGTGCACGTTAAAAAAATCCGTTACCATTAAACTGCACTTCGAGTAACTCACTCAGGTTAGGTGATCATTCAAGCGTCAACAGGAATGCAGTGTGGGCGTACAACAAATCCTCCCAAACTACACACGAAGCCTACAGCAGGAAGATAATGTTGTAAGAAGCGCAGCAAAATGGTTCAACCTCTTTTTATTTGCATCCGCATACGGAATGGATGGTGTCTTCAAAACGGGTTCTGTACCGCCACCATCGTCATCATCATTGTCGTCACAATGCCCTTGACACAGGTGCTCCGTCGGACATTTCAGTAGCGCGTGAGTTGTTCCGAGAATATGGATTTGTTAAACATTACAACCGACATAGCACACTGGGCAGGAGGACATATGGATTAAACAGCTGTGTACCAGTACCATACGAGACTCTGCACTCACGCCCGACTAATGGGTGGTGAAGCGAGCTGATCTGCAATAATGGTCCTATAGCTTTGGGTGTGAATAGCTGCAATGGGGTCCGCAGAACACCAACAAGGCTAAAATTTGTAAACAATTCCGCAAACAAGCGCTACTTGCCACAATGTATATAGGTTGAATTACTTTATACAAAGAAAAGGAGAATATCGCAATCAATCATGTGGTAAAATGGGTAAGCAAACAAAAGACTAGCCTGTACTAACTGATTAAAGAAAACTAAATGAGAGTTTGTCCAAAAATCTACTATTTTCACTCTAAAAAACTAAAAACTATTTTCACATCAACGCACTATTATTAATGGTTCAAAAAATAATGTGTAAGCTTTTGACAAAGTTAAGGGGATATGTAATGATGTTCTGAGTGATCAAGGGCGGACCTGGGATAAGCACTCAGTCGAGCAAAACAAAATGCGTTTAACAGCGAATTTAGCCAGCCGTTGCTACACGGCAGTCGATTGTAACGGTAGCAACAGCAGCGAATGAGTGCTATATTTATATGAACAGGTGGCCACTTGGTCTTTGGGAACAATCGATTGTTTGATTGTGAGTTGTTATGCCGCTGGAGCTGGGTTCGTTTGAGAAATGCGATCTATTTTCTTCGCGTTCTACTCAACTACAAAACAATCCATACAATCGTATACCGCAGCATTGCCATAACTGTCGAAGGACATACGCAAATGCTAAATTTAGCCGTCTCGACTGAGACTGTGACTAGAACAGCTGGATAAATAAATTGCCTGCCTGGGATGTTTTGTGGTGGTATGAAGTATGGAATAAATCGTTACATACTCGTCTCGTTCTCAACAGGGTTTGGTGGGAAATGGCTGTTGCAAAATATATTAATATAATACAAGATGTCATAAGAAAAATGGAGCATGTTTAGTGCAGTCATATTCTGTAATAAGTTCTATGCATAATTTATAAAATTGTTTCTTTTCAATACTGTTATAATACTGATATTTCCTTAAAATGTAAATTTGGTGCAAAAATAATATTTACCAATTTTGGGGCCCTTTCCGTTTTAAGTTCGTAGGCTTAAATTTCAGCCTGTCAGCTGTTTGCATTGTATAGCAGTTTTCGAGCAGCTATCTAAGTGGGTATAATATACAGGTAGGCTTATCCCAAGGTGTATGAATTTAGAAGGCTGATTTTTATCGCTTCTGCTTCTGAATGAAGATTGTAAGTGTGTTTTGTGTATTAGTCAAGCATCTAGAAAGTTTGTTTGAACAAAAGTTTTCACCCATGCTGTCAAAAATTGATATTCAAATTTAGTTATAAAAACATGCTATGAGACCATCTGGACTACATACACCTTGATTCTAGATTCCATCACCTGATCTCTTTAATGCACCTTGGGATAAATGTAAACATCACCTTGTTTTGCCCTTTTTTCAAGCAGGTACTCGAATCTAATTTTAGCTTTGAGGCTAGAATAATCTAGACTGAAACATACAGGCTAGTTTTGTGTAGGATTTTGCATGGAGTGTTTACATGATTTCAGCCTCCAACTGTCAAACTCCATACAAAAAACTGACTAGAATCATAATGGGCCTCATTTTTAGATAACATTTTTCCCTAAAAAAGCCCGTAGACATTATTTTCCTCTTCAAAATCAAACCCCACACGCAAGCAAGTTTTCAACCCCGCTGCGATTGCACTTGTGTCTGTCTCGGGGCAGTATTTACCAGGCATCAAAATTACGCTCACCGGCTTGTCGAAAACAAAGATTGCTTTCCGGGCACCGTGAAACTCCCTGTTTCATTAGTGCCGCGATCAGTTGGCCAATGCTGGAACCAGCCGGGGAGGAAAAAACGGAGGCAAACCGACGCATTTCTTCCAGCACTCTCGCAAATCGATGCCGAGAAGACAGAATGCGCTTGAGGGTGTCACGATGATTTATCGCTCGCTTCGGTTTATCTTCACCTTCGCCGCATATAAACAGCACGCACGGTACAAGATTACCTCTTAGCCAAGCTTCCAATCGGTTCTCAGTTTCAAATTCGCACTATTGCTCTTTTGCCCCGTCGGTTTGAGGTTGTGGTAATGGGGTGTGGATGTGCGGGATGGTGGGTCGTCGTCGTCGTCGTCGTCGTCGTCGCTGTTGGTTCCCACCGTCGTCATCGCACACTGTCCAGTTGTGCAATTTTAATAATCGTTTTCGGGCTCGATGAGCTGGATGCACCGTTCCCAGACCCAGCTGGAGAAATTTAGCGAGTCTCATCAGCACTTGTGCAACCACCGCCGGGAGGGCTGGTTGTGCTCGGAGGGGCCGGGAAGTGCACGAAATATTAAGACTCCCCCGCTGGCGATGTTGCGATGAAAAAAGGGAGCAAATCGTAGAGATTCTTAGCGTTGCGTTGTTTTCGCATAATGTATGCAGATCCCGTCCCGTTCGCTTCCATTCGTAGTGCAGACGAAAGCATGTCGGCCGGTGTTGGAGTGTCGCGTTGGATGTGTGAGAGAGAAAACCAGCCCAGCGAATGGCGAGCAAAAGGCGCACAAGATTAAAATACAGCCACCGATGCCCCACCGATTGATGATTAAGATAATTGCCCGATGGCGGCATGGCCAGGCATGATAACTCATTATTGGTGCTTTTTATTTGTCTTGATTGGTTTGCTTGGTGCGTTTCCTTCGAGCATCGCATCCTTTTCTTTTACGACGTTTGCTTGAGATCGAAACCGAAAGCAACATCGTTCAAGCGTCTTATGGATCCAAAAGCTCCAAATGTAGCCGGCCGGTGGTGTGGGTTGGAATGCTGGACGCAGTGGCTTGGCTAGCGGTCATAACGGCGGCGACGAGAGAAATCGATGAATCGGTCGGTCTAATCCGACCACACCTGACCCGGTGGCCGTATGTTCTCTGCACGCTGGGAACAGAGTATTTCGCGTTCGGAACCCAAACGAAGCGCATAAATCAATCCACACAGACGAAGAATTGTTGGCGCTTGGCTTTATGTTTCGCTTTATGATGCCTGCGTCGTGATGCTTGTGGGTATTTTCTTTCGGGATGCGGGATATCCATCTCCGTGCTATTCGGTTGGCGGAGGAAACACGCATGTGATGGCTTTGAATCGGCGATGGTCACCCGGTCGCGTAGTAACATACAATCAAAGGCGCCTCACAATTGGTAGGCCACACAACCGGAAAGTCGTTAACCACGATCAGTTAGGCAGCAAGCGGGGTTTTCGCTTCTAATTTGGAGACTAATGAAGTAGTAAAGCACCGATGATTGTGCATGTATGGGTGCTTGTGAGACTTGCTGGGGATGGACTTACAGTAGCGAATGGATGGGTTGGTTTATTAGCCTAAGGAATGCTAGAGCATCGATCAGTTGTGTCTGTGATGTGATGAACAAAATTAAATAGTAGCAAATAGGACCAATAAACCAGCCGATGATTCATCGATACGCTTAGTAACGCAGGCAGATAGGCCAATTTGAGGATAAGTAATAGAGTCATCTATGACGATGAGCGGTTCAATGTAGTATTTCCATTTGAAAACTTATTTAGTCTTTCGATTGGGCCGGTTCCATAGTACGTATGTGAGCACAGATATTCATCATTTATGTGAGTACTACACAGGTTTTGTTCAGTTCCGGTCTTGACCGTTGCAGCAGGAAATTTGAGGAGTAATGCTCTACAAAGTTAAAAAAAAGATGAGTTTCCTGGGAGCATCGTTGGGGAAATGCGACTTTTATACTATTATCAGCGTTGAGGGGGTTTGTGAAAGTGGGTGTCGCCTTGAAAAACACCAAGAAATCGTTCGATTTAAGTATTAGTATCTTTCTTTTTAGAATTATTTATCAATCTTTGACTTAACGAATGTTGCAGAATTAGTTAAACTGGTTAATGAATAACCCTTCAGAAGTCGAAACACATTAATTGTTAGCCACATACTAATATCCGTGTTTAACTCCTAATTTTCAATAGCAACAGTTTCAACTTTCAATAGCAAAAGCAAAATTACAGCATAGCTAAATAAAAACGATGTGCCAATAGCGTGACGTGAAATTGAATCACGACTCTCTATGCATTTAACCTTTGAGCCATTTTCTTGGACTATTTTTACAATTTTCAACGAAACATCAGAAAGGGCAAAAATGGCTGTGAGCTGATGTGTCGGCTATTAGCACCCTGATATCTTATCCTACTTTCCTCAATGCATGACATAAAATATTTGTGCTAGATCGTTCAAATGGATTAAGTCCATACCATGGAATAACAAGAAACTGTTTAACTTTTAACTTAATAAATACGTAACGCAACAATCAGCAACGAAACATCGGCGAACGTTTAAAGCTACAAATTAAACTGATTAGTCAAGACTAAATAAATAATTGGAAATCACCTACAGACAGGTTGCTGTCGAGCAGTTTGCACGGCAAAAGACGGTAGTGCTTCTGAAGATTTCTGCAACATTCAATTATACGCCAAAAGTCATTCATTTGCCGCATTAGCGTCGTCGATTTGGGCACCCTTTGGGGATTCGATTTTGTGTTGATTCTGTGCCGCTTATTAGCTGAATTTGTACCTTTTCGGGACCTGATCGCGCAGTGGTTGGAATCGATCCACATGTATCGAATAAACGCGTTAGCGTACCAGCGGTGGCCGCTCGGTAGCTGTCTCCGCCAAATTGGATTCCATTGATTAAACCAATGTTTTCACATTATCGTTCTTCGGACGAGGACGCTAATAATGGACCCAAGTGCGTTGATACCCTGTTTCCCTTGATCCCGTTCCAATGTTGCTGTTTGAAGAAGAGTTTTTAATTCCCCGTGGCAAGTTCTGCGAAGTGGGAGGGTTTTTTTTCTCATCCCAGTCTCTCGATTGCTGCTGAAAGGATATCATAATTTAATACGATTTAAATTACAGTGCGCACGTTTCGCTTTGAGGTAACGGCTGGCGGATCGTGGATGGCCACAGATCGCACGCTAAATATAAATGATTCAACGCAAAAATGTAGACACCCACAAAACACAGTGTGCAAAGGTTGATGATTAGTGATCTCGTGCTCGATCAGAGCGAAGGAGGGCATTTTAAAAGTTAATCAAACCGAAAGACTTAAATGAGACTATTTTAAAAACTCATTCTGGATAAACCCACATCGGTAGACTCTCTCTCTTTCTGATGCGCTCAATCGAGATCATTTTGCAGTGGCTGCAGTTGCAAATTTACAAGGGTGAACAAATATGGCCGGATTGGTAAAAGATCTGCGGTCCTGCTAATTAATTCCATTTTAATCGGCTGATTTCGGTCCCCGAGCAAAACAGAAGTTGCAAAATTTAGAGCAAAAAATGTACCCTTTCAGACCACCATTATGACCTCCAACAACTAAACCGCCGGTGCCACATTGCAAAATGAAGCGCAGTAGCAGGAAGTCATGTAGCTGCTCGACAGGGCACAGCAGAGTCGATCGCTTCCAGATTGGCACGGTCACGAGTACCCGTGGGCGATCTAGTTCGACATCGTTGCGTAGCTGCCATCGGTGATGTTGTTGTTGCGGTTGTCTGAAGATGCAGTCACTGCAGTGAATCGCGGTGGTTGTTGTTTGTGATCTTCTTCTGCAAGAATGGAGTGGCCAAATTGGTCTTTGATTGTGGGAAGATGGAAAATGTTCCTTCATGTCGTTTCACTGGGAGGAGCCGGCCAGTCCCACCAGCACCACCATATGCCTAAAGGATTCTATTTGGCTAGCTCGGTCGGCCAGCAATCAGCCGAGACTGGCTAGGAAATTGCATGTTTGCGTGTGGATCGTTGCAGTGTAGGTTGTGTATACTGCACGATGGGAATTTTTTGGCTCGCCTTACCAGCAACAAACCATGCCGGATTTGAAGCTTTAAGGCATCTTGAACATCTGAATTAGAGTCCGGCTAGCGTCACTCGATTAGCCTTCCAGGGGCAGAGGAGCCTGTTGCATAGTTGAGTATCCGAAACGATGCATCTAAGCATTCGAATTCGTGCATTCTTTTAGCAGGAAAAAAAACACATGAATCAAGCGACCGATGTCAAATTTTGGGATTCAAAATCCAGTTCAAAAATGCCTCGGGTTGAACGAAAAATTTGCCCCACGTGACTGTGTCTGGTTAGGGGATGCTTTCATCTGGTGACGATGGTGTAACCCAAACCTTTGGCGATGAAGACCAAAGGTGCACCTTATAATAAACGCCAGCCAACAGGAAGCACATTAATTTAGCCAAGCGGCTCGCTTGAAGGCAGGCAGATGTTTTCTTTTATTGCTGTTGTCTTCTTTCATGCTGTGTGTCTTCTAATACTGCAGCACATTTTTGCATACATTTTAGCTACATTTAAAGTGCGATTAGATAGTCACAGTTGCATTCTTCGACGTGACAATTGTGTCCTTGGGAGTGACGTTGAAGTGAATGAAAAACAAATCGCGGCAGGATCTGGCAGGAGGCTGAAAATGATATAAATTAGCTGATGTGTACAGCAGAAAAAATAGGCTCTAATGACGAGCAGTCACGAACGGTGGTTTCAAGGAAGCGTGGAAACGAATGTGATTTTTGCTCGAGTGAGGCTATGTGCCACCGTGTGCGAAAAGACATTTGCATTCAATTATATGAAGTAGATTTTAAAGCTGTTTTCGGAGAAGATGTTTGCATATTGTGCAACATAAATGCGCCGGTAGCAGTAGCGTATAGCAATTATGACGTCAATTTCATCCAACGTGATTTTGGACATTATGGTAATATCATTGATGCGAAGTATATTGTATCATAGCTTTGTAGGATGAATTGGACCAATTTCTGTGGAATGGGAGTGGTTGTTCGATTGTGTTCATTTTGTTGTTGTTATTTTAGGCTTTGGGAAGAAATTAATATATGCTCGTTATTGTAAGTGGATTGTGAGAATCGATTGATATTTATCTATTTTATACAGCTCAAGCTCGGTTATTACGTTTGATTTTACCCAATCAGGAGAGCTTTCTTGATGAAAGATTAGTTTTATTGGCAGATTCCATATCGTTTGGAACATAATGCTCTTGATATTTTTACTTCTAAAACTGAAAATTTAAATCATATTATAGTTTCAAAAACCGAAATGAAAAAAGACAGCAAAGGTAATACAACTAAAAATAAAAAGAAACTAAAAAATGTGCTGTAGATTTAAAAATTTACCTAAATCATTATCGTATCGCGCGTATAAAAACGAATAAAAAACTAGCTTCTACAACTAAATACATTTTTGCCTCGTATCCCGTTAGGAAAATCTGTTCAAAGCGTTTAGCCTTTTTTCTATTGTATAGTATTAGGGAGTAATTCCAACATCTAACGGTATTGCTTAGCCTAACATTTCCCACACGCCCATAAGAGATCGATATATCGGATCATCCCACGTTCAGCTCGGGGCAATGGTTAGGGCTTTTCGGACGCCAAATTACACGTTGGCTCCGTCCAGCCAAGGACAGCATTCCGGCGAAAACGATTGCAAAATACTGGTAGCAAAACATGTTTTCTAATTTTACGTTCAGCTCGACGTTTTTCCTGAAGCGATAAAGTTTTTGAATGAGATAGTGTGGTCTCTTCCTTCAATTTGTTGCCAAATCAACTAAATTCAGCAACCTGGGGTGGGGTGCGATACGAACGGCAAACAGGTTGTTTTGTGTTTTTAAACTACCCGGGGCTATCTGGTTGCGGATGGAAGGCAGAAAAACCAGCACGTACGCTTAGGGAAATAACTTCTAAAATGTAGGAGATTGATCGTCAAAAAGTTTAGATACTATCCAGCACATCTTTTTGGTCGAATGTCTCGTTTACACCTTACTGTCCTAATGCGCAAAGGGAACTATTGCACTTGACTTCCTTTCTTGCCGTCTTTACGACCCAAGGCCCATTTTGGCGAAAAAGCAGTACTACAAAGGTGGAAGAAAGGAATATCATCCGGCGCCGAAGCAATTTAGCAACCTGGGTCCCGTCTGCTAGCCCTGGGGGTGTATTTGGGTGTGCTCGTCCTAGCACACCATCAACCAGGGTGCATCCGTTTGTGTCCTTCAAGAATATGAGAGATTTCTATGTTTTTTTTGTATTCCTTTGCTGTGGCGCATCCAATCGTTTTCCACTGCCTTTCGCGTACCTGACACCTTGAAGCCCTACGGCGTTGCCTCTGCTAGGTGGTATTCTACTAGGTCAGTTGTTTATGCTTGGGTGCTTCTTCCGTTATGTGAATGTGTGTTTCGGCCGTAAGCTGCACCTTTTTTTTTGCTGCGCCTGTTGCAATCTAATAAGTAGGTTAAAAAGTTAAGTGGCGATTTCTGCTAGGCTTAGGGGTTGCACATTGTTCTGTTGGCCTTTTTTAAGGTCTCTTTCTCCCTGCTCGCTTTCGCTCTGTTCTGTTGCATGTTGAGGATGATAACATTTGTTTGAAGTCATGTTAATGCGAACCGATGAGTCGAGCGAGATAAAACATGATGATGAATAGGGTCAACCTGTTCGGCTATGCGCAGCCGGTCTGTCCAAGCCGGTGTTTGTCGGGCCGGTAAGGGAAGGTTTGGTGTGCGTTCTAACGGACCCGGTATCGGTATCATCTGGATTTAGTATTTCACAACCACAAGTACAAAACCACCGGGCCAAGTCGAGCAACAGCTGTTAGGCGAGGATAGGGATGTGTTGCGCTAAGGTGGACGAAATTCCGGAACGGATGACAGAAATTCGCTTACCGCTGGCTCAGGTGCAGATCGGACAGGGACTCGGCTCATGTTTCAGGAGGAAAGGTTAATCAGTCTTTATTCCTTTCAATTAGATACTTATCCTTAATGTTGTGTGCAGTCTTGATACTACCTAATGACCATTTAAGAAGGCAATGAAAAAAATCACTTAAAAGGCGGATACAGTTAATTTTGGAATTAAATATACAAAATAAATTTTTTTTTAGAAAAGTAGTTTTTTATATTTGTTTGTTTTTGTTTTAAAACTGTATAAAATGTATCAGTATACACTGCGAGTAAAAATAATCCCAATATACAGGAGTTTTAAGTTTAATATTTACATGTTAATTTTATTATTACTCGATGGACATGTTCTTACATTGAAAGCATATTTTATGTATTAAGATTAAAAAAATCGAATTTATGTGTAGTTACTGCTGTCAAGTTTAAACAAAGTTGTTCGTTTTTGTATTCCTCTGTAGCTTTTAAGCTTGTATATTTGTTTGTGCTCATTTTTATTTAAAACTGTCACTCCAAACACTGACCTTGGGAATCTATTATAACAGTTTATAACACTCCTGAAACATGATGGTGTACTTGGTATGAAAATAACTGATAATTAGGGATTTCTGACGAATAGTTAACTGAAATGACTTGAGATCCATTCGTTGTTTGAGAGTAGTCGTTCCAATGTTAAGTTCACCTAGCTGAATGAGGTACTATAAATGTAAGGAAGCCACCGAAATAAATGCACTGTCATTGAACCCAGAGCATAATCTTGATACCCAAATCATGCTCAAATCGTGCCGTTTAGCAAACGGGTAAAGCGCCATCCCTAGGACCATGACAATGGCCCAAGGTTGCCATAAAAAACCCAAATAGTGTGCTGAGAAATTTCAAACCCCATAAATCAATCGGCATACCATTTGCTGCCCGTGTTCCTTCAAGGGCCCATCGTTCGACCTGCATTGTGGACAGGAACACCGAAATCGAAGGCAAATACTTCCACCCGCGGTGTCACTGGCGCCAAAATCAATTCCGATAACCAAATGAACTGTCTGGGTTTTTGGTCTCAATTTTTTTGTGCACTGTTTCCCTGTTTATCTGGCCTCCTGGCTGCTGGCCCGGTGTGGTGCAAGTCCCTAGAGGACGGGCTACAATTCGCAGACGGCATCAGTTCCGAATGCCTCACCTTCTCGGCTTCTTCCTTCGTCGTTCCTTCGGGAGATGTACGCACACGCCTCGAGTCCACTTTTACTGCCACGGTCCTTACCTCCGACGGCTACCGATGCGTGATAGGGAATCTCACGATCTTTCGCTGTGCTGTGGACGGGTTTGTACAAGGAGAAAGAATGCCACGGCCAGGGACTGCAAATGCTGAGCACTACCATAAACGTAACAGAAACAAATTTCTTTACAATGTACCCCTTCGCCGTTCGGGGGTGCTTTTCGGTTCTCGATCGGATCGGCTGAAATGAGCCACAGAGGAAGAGAGACAGGGAGAATCGAGTTCAATTTTGACTTACCAAACCCAAAGCCGAGAGTAGAGGGAAGGAAGTTGGAAAATAAATTGCTCTTTTCTTTTCTCCATTGTCCTTCTTTGGGATGCGCCAGGTTTTGGAATCGCTCATGGACCTTAACGCCACCATCCAGCCAGCCAGCAACACTTCTCTGCCACTCTCTGCCAATGTCCTGCATGGCACCCGCTGCGGTGTGCTCCTCAAAGGTCCTTGGAGTGCGCACCACGACAGGCTGAAGATTGGCATCGTGGCCACGTTGTTGCGGAAGAAACCCCCCCGAAACGGTGGCCGTAAATGGCAATAAACCCAAAATCTGCACTCAAGGATCGCATACAAAATTGGGAGGTCAATACAACGTCGCCGGTCAGCTACATTGATAGCGGGTGTTTGTTTGAATTGGTTGATTTTTGTGTTGTGTTCCTTTCGCGGTAGCATTGAGGGGTAGTGGATCCACTTTCACGAGTTTTGTCTTTTAAATTACCGTACATACGACCAAGTTCAACATTCCAGTCTCGGTTCCAGTTTCAAAGTAGTGAAGGAAGAGAATGATATCGAAAGAAGCAGTAGCGTCCATATCAAGCAAGGTCACATGCAGCATTCGCGTCCGTTTCAATGTGCGTTGCAAGATTGTTGTTGTAGGGGTTGATTCCAGCGAAATGTACGCATAAACACTGAAACAATTGTGCCGAGCCAGCTTTCCAAACAGGCGGGAGGTTCATGATCCCTTTTTCCCTATCCGCTGGGCGGGAGGTTGTTGAGCGACGACAGACTCTCCTGCACATGTGTTTTCTCTTTCCCGAGAATAAAATCACCAAATAATGCACCATCTGTTGTAATAGAGTTGGAACGGTTTTTCTCACAATTTTATTCTAAACACAAAGTGTGACCTTCGCCAGTGTCTGAAGGATAAGCAATGTGTTCAACAAATGGTTTCGGATGGTTCGACAATTGTCATCAAGAACGCGTTTATGAACTGTTTGAGTACGATTTCGATGTGGCACTGTAATGCTTTGCATGACAAACGCAACATTGTTATACGTAATCGTGGGAGAGTAATTATTGAACACGGTCGTAAAATAATCATAAAATTTGAAATTTTAGTTGCTGAGGAACGATTTAAAGATAATTTAATTACTGAGTAGGACATATTGTCCAGGAGGCCAATTGTCGAAAAAAGGTTTAAAGTTCCATATTTGTGGCAGTTTCGTAAATGTACGTAACGCATACATTAGAACATAAAAATGGAAAAGTACGTTACTTTATACCGCACATTCCGTCGGTTAGTTTGTAGCTTTGAATAGTTCAAGAACGGGTTGATAATTTTCAATTCAACAGTATTATAACTTGCGGTTGGGGCATAATCAAAGTACATTTATAAAAAAATATGTCTCTACCAGAAACTCATCAAATCTGTGGTAAATCTGCTTCGTAGACAGGATAGTAACAGTAACTTTTCTTCTTTTTAACTCAATATATTTCAAATAAATATTGCTGATTCTTATATTAGGAAAAATTAAATCTTGGTTTTGTTATAATATTGTAGTAAATAAATAGCACAATACACTTAAAAAGGATGCAACCTCAGGACATACGCCGAAAAGCCATCTGTCTTTGCTAACGAGCTGGCATCTGGCATGGATAGGTCGGGCGCATTATTTACACTCTTGATGCTAGAAAACATAACGTTCTAAAAGACTGTTCTACTCGAACGAAACAGCCTCTTAGATCGACGAGGTGGAGTACTTAATTCGTAATTTAAGTTAATGTCAAACTCCATCTGTTTCGAACCAAAGCACAAGCAACATCATTCCACGTTCCATTTACATTAAAAAGGAAAGGACAAGACACGTCCCAGAAAATACATCTGGTTTGGCACGCAAGCTCCTGGAAGCACGGGTCGGCCGATGAGCATCGCGTAAGAAGACGTTTTGTCGCCATCGTCACCGAGAAGTGTAGGAAGTATGCGGAGCGATGTATAAAAAATGAATAATGTAGTCATTATGGTGCGTTCGAAAAAGGGAACCCAAGTCCTGGGGAAAGGATGCCTGCGCGCCTTAAGGACGAACCAGTTGCCGAAAGTGCCGTTACTTTGCGATACCGTAAACGAGTTCCCATTCTACAATGTGGGTTTCCATCTGGAAAGAGTTTGTGTGTACGATGGGCTTCCAAGGTGATGTTTTTTTTCGAATTCATTAAGGGCACTTGTGCTTAAATACCGCAAATAGTTGAATGAATTGCTTGTATCGATTGCACAGAGTCCTGGACATGAGCGTGCTGGACCCTGGTTTTGGGGCTAACGGTTGTTTTACGTACATTTTTTTCTTGCTGTCCCTGCTGTTAGAGCACAAGGGAGTTTGGCAGAGAAATAAAACAGGAAAGCACAATTTATTCATGTTTAATTTATCCCCACAAAGTCTCAATGGGAGCATCACTATAGTGTTGCTCAGGGGTAATGAAAAGGTGTGCGTTTCCTCAGTTAAAATTACTCGAGGCGAGCACGTGTTTATTGTGCCATCGATGAAGATGTCCGGTCATATGTTTAATATTCAATTCCAAGAGATATTTGCGAAAAAAATAACAAAAAACACCCAAGTTCCAAAGTGGCGTTTGCCAAAAACCGTTTCATGTTTCAACAGGTTAAATATTTTGCTTTCGCCAATCGATGGATTCGAATGGCCACGGGGTTTAAGACCTCGCAACTGCTGATGATGGGTACAAACGGAGCAAACTAGTCGCGTCAATCTTTTTTAAGGTCAATCCATCATCAGCCCGACCTGGGGCGAGATTGCATAGAAGAGTTTTAGCAAAAATTTGGCAAATATACACATCCAACCCGGCAACGACGGCAGCTGTTCGCATCACGCTTAATGGCTCAGGGCTACTGGCAAAAAACGGGTGCGGAATCTCCGGTGCACCTCGCGCGGGGCCACATTTTTATTAGCACTAATGCGAGCTGCTAACGGTCACAAACGCAATATCATAATTAAAGACGCTAAACCACCGAAGCAGCCGGGCATCAAACCTACAATTAGCTAGTGCCCTGGCGGTGTCTGATCGCGCACATGGACATGGCCTAATGAACCGCCATATAAATGATGCATCCGCTCGTAGTTCGCCAAAGTGGATGGACTCGAGCGCATCGGTGTGTTGCTTGATGCATCAGATGCATCTAGGCAGCTAGTTAGCAGCTGCTTGGCTAGCTGTTACGGGGCCCTGTTGACCTTTTTAGCAAAATTTGACATGGCTAACAGGTAGAGGATTAGCTGGCAGGGGTAGTGTAAGTGGTGCTACGAAGGGAGTCATTTAGGGATTCCAATTATGTGCAGCTGGTTGGGGGTATCTGATTTATTCCATTTGCAAGAGGGTGAAATGGAAACGATAGATACGCCAAAGGGTGGTTTTGCAGCTCCGAACCAAGGCGAATTCCTGGGAGGCAGATCAATGAGAGTAAATTGTACGATCGTAGAAAAATAAATTTAGAAAATAGAAAATGGAGGATTTTATAAATATCAGTAGTAACAAATGGAGCCGGTCTCGTGGTACAGTCGTCACCACGATTTAACAACATGTCCGTTATGGGTACAAGCCTCAAAATGACCATGCCTCCAAACGTAGCACTAATGATCCTGCTAGATGGGTAAATCAATAAGTCACTGAAAGACAAGCCCACTAGTGGTACAGGCAGGCCTTGAACGAAAACGGTTGTTGTGTCTTGGAAGAAGAAGAAGAAGTAACAAACAGTAACCATTTTGAAATGGTAATGATTTAGTTAGTAAACTTAACAGTTACAACATAGATGTGATCACTTAAGCTAGAGTTCCGTCCAATGTTTAAATAAAATTTGACAACTTCTAGATTACAAATAATCTACACTATTTCTTTTTGAAGAACACTTGGGTAGTTAGAAATGGCATGTAAAAAAGTTTGTAACATAACCATAAAAATATACCACCCATTACGTTTGGAACTGTAGTTTTTCTTTTTTGCGAACTGTTTGTTATCATAAGCGATGTCCATTGCCTGCGTATTGCTTAGATACTGCCGTGGGTGTCACTGCCGTGGGTGGACACCTTAAGGCGAGACCTGAGAAGGGGTGAAATAATTTACCAACACTCATTGTACTTCCCTCGGAATAGTTTCTCGAGTAACATAACAACAGTTGCTTCTTCGCTTCTATACGCTTTTTTTGCCGTATGACGACAAACAACTCGGTTGGAATTCACTCCACATCGAAGTTTGGGCAGGGTCAGCGAATACAACGATAAAAGTATGAATAAAAAATGTGGACAGAAAAGGTGCACAAACGAACACCGTTTAGGTTTGGCCAGTTGTGCATCAAACGCACCATCGCATATGCACCTGATCGCTGAAAGCTGGTCGAGTTTTGTGTGTGTGTGTGTTTTTTTTTAGGTTCGAACGTGTTCTGTGTATGTTGCCTTTGTTTAGCTACTGCTTTCGGTGGCCTAGCAGATGACTGGGTTGCGGTGTGCTGTTGCCCAAAGGTCTCCTTATTAGAAAATTGATTCATCTGGCTTAAATGGGTTAATGGTGAAGGATATGGTTGAATAAACAAGCAAACGTAGAACAAGTTTAAGGGATGGCATAAATATAAGCAGCATTTTGATAAAAAAGAACATAAATATGTTAGTAATAAGAAATAGAGAGATAAAGAAAATAAACGGATTGTTTCAATAATTACTTATCCTTACATAAATATTTTGAAGGCTAACGACAGGCATATTTAATAAAGCCTTTTGTTCCCTAAAATAATCTATAAAACATCTAGGAAAATAATGATAGCGAAGTATAAGATAAGTATAAGATAAGCGAAGTATAAGAAAGCAAATTTATCTTTCTATATCAAACTGAATCACAAAACAAGAAAATAGATGAAATAATTAAATATGTTTGAATTCATTTTAAAACGTTAAACATGGCGATAACCAGACAAATTTATAATACGGCAGGCGTTAGATACAATTTGTAAAAAACACTTGCACAGCTGACAAAAGGAAGCACGCACCAGAAATAATGGCAGGCGGACAGCTCGATGATGTAATGACTGATATCCTGTCAAACTTTATGCTGCCGCACCAATGCCACGCTCCATTTCCTGTATCATCTTCCAAGACATCAAAAGGCGCAAAGAACAAGACGTGTTTTCTGCTTTACGGATGGTTTGTGAGTCGTAAATATATATTTATACATTTATGCTCACGTTGCTGTCGCTAGGTGATAAATGCAGTTCATCGGGAAGTGGGGTCCCAAGGGTGCTCTGCCCAGGGTCAAGCGGATCGTGCACGGGGTGGTACGCATAAAAAAGTCACACATATAAATTAATAACGTTACAGTTCTCCCTCCCAATAAAAAAAAAAAAAAGAAACAGATGTCATCGTTGCGAACGCGCGGGAACGCTGAAAACGGATGTTTGCCCGATATTGAGAAAGTTTTGGAGTGTTTTGGTTCTGGCAGTTTTCTTCCTCCCTCGTGGGTTAGAGAAAGGAGTCTGGAAAAGTTGATCTTAATACGAATGCATTCTGTTTTACAGCGGTAAAATTGCATGTTGACCATGTGCGTAAACTTTGATAGTTACATTTGTGTATGATAATAGTTTTATTAGAGGAGTTCCTTCCATTTTAATTTAGTTGAACAGGTGCTAGCATAAGGCGTAGTTTGACATAGATAAAAATATCAAAACCACACAAGATAAGAAAAAAGGTGTTTTGTGTATTTTGAACAGATGATTGACGAACAGCAAACATGAACATATTTATCACTTGTCTTAGTACAAATTTCATTTCGCATTGAGCTCAGTCGTTAGATAATGATCGTACAATCTTGTAGCCATAATAACTCTTCCAAATCACCACACTGAGTAGCATATAAACGCATTTCCGTTTTCAACAACTCAATTTCTCAAAACTAATGAACAATATTTAACAAATTTTGCTGGTCTCATTCTTGCAGTTGTGGATTCGGTGAACGGTTCACAATATATGACATTTCATCTGTATCTCCAGCTGGCGACTGGCGAATGAGGGAGAGAAACGCTGAAGATAACATAGCAACCCGCGAAGTACCCTAAGTCTGGTGCGCATTTGTTGCGATAATTAATTTTAACGGCAAACGAGGCTTAAGGTCGTAACACATTCGGAGCCAAGCGAGCAAAGCGTTTTGAGGAATTTCGTCTGCCAAAGTCATTATTTTGTGTTGGGGCCCGGTGTGCATTTGGGTATCTGCTTGCACTTGTGGCACAATCCAGCACCCTCCTCCCTCCTCCTGCCTCTTCCCTTGACCAGCGGATCGCTTATCCACCCAACGTGTCCAACTCGATGTCCGATCCTAACGCTGCCAATAAATTTGCTCATTTCGTTTGCCCAAACGAGACACATTGCTGCGATAGGACGGAAGCCTCTAAATTTGTTCATTCACTGCCGCCTGCAGATCTTACTGGCGCGTTCGGTTCCAGGCTTCGCGGCGTCTTGGTTGCGATTAACACCTGCGGCAGATTTTTCCGAAATTACCCAATCGAAAGGGAGCATCAGAAGAGCGAACGATACGTCCTGCTCGCTGGTCCTGACACCGGCACACCGTGAAGAAGGTGAAGATAAATGAAGAGCTGATCTGGAACGAACGGAGATGAAGTGCCCGCGGGGGGAGCCGACCAAACTTTAGATTCCTTCCTGCAAATGCTAGCATAGGAAGTGCATTAACATTAATGCATTAGTGCGGTCCCTTGGCATTGAAACTGGTTTGGCATTGGTCTGGTACTGGTAGCGGGGATGGCAAAGATGGGATTGAATTGCCGTCAAAAATTAGCCACTTTCCGATGGCTACCCGTTCGCAGGCAGTTTGAGGGAAACATTCAGGATTGCGGTATAGCTACAAAGAGAATGAATAAGAAAAATGATTTGAAAAAATTAAAACATCATTTGCATCTTGTAGTGACATGTTCGCTGGAGATGATAGCAGACTGCTTGATGTACCTGTGGGTTAATTATCAATGAGAGCGATGATAATTTTGAGCCAATCATTAGCTTCTTGTTTGTTTTGAAAATTAAAAATAAAAGTCAAGATGAAACATAAGTTTATTTTTAGGAACATGAAAAAAGGACATCTTATGTTTATATGACAATTTCAGAAAATGTTATAACCGTCAAATTCCTTTTTCATATAGAAAAGATATTTTTTTCTTGAATGGGTCATTAGTATAAAACTTGTCTTGTCTAGAAAATTCTGCGTGTTGCGATACTCCAAGGTGGATTGTTGTTCCTCAAATTCTTCTGCAACACCTGTTTTAGGTTTGCATTAGTTGTTGTTTTCAAACAGTGTGACAAATGCAGATGCAGAAATTGATAATAACCGGTCTGGAAGCTTCTGCTGCTGCTGCTGCTGCTGCTGCTGCATGTTAAGACACGCCAGAGATATCTTCTTGATTCACGTCCTCCCAACTATTACGTTGGAGACGGTCATCAAAGTAGGACAAAAAATGATAGCAGTGCATGTTGATGTTATAAAACCATTTTCTAATTACTTCCTCTACCGTGTAGTAGGCTCGGACGGTAGGTATGAAAGAAGAAACCTCTGTCATAATATGAATTAGTCTCGAAGGTCGCGCTGTCCTTCTTTTTCCTTTCCGTTTCTTGCATTCACGTACCCTTTTCATTTTGGGATTGGGATGCAAGAATCTTTGCGTTGAGAGATGCGGTAAAAAATATGCCCCATGTCCCGATGAAGACCAACGATCCAATGAGTATCAGATGAAGCGAGAAGCGCACAAGGCATTCAACACGCCTGGCTTCTTCCCGGTGTTCCTCGCGAATAGTGGTGAAAGCAACAAGGGAGCAGCAAATTCTAAGCCCAATCCATAAAATTGGTAACAGTGGCTAAAAACGTAACAAAAAACCCAAAACAAGTGGATGCAAATCGTTGGCAAAGGGGAATCGCCGGAGCAGGCGTTCCAAGACCAGCGCCTCGAAAAGCGCACACAAACGTAAAAGGCAGATGTGGTTCCTAATAAATCATCGAAAACGTTTCAATTCCAAGCCGGGCCGTGTTGTCGTTCAAGGCTTCCAAGAGGAAGTGGAGACTGCCATTTAGAATCACCAAGTGTTAGAAAATCCTACGAATGGCAGATGAGTTTGTGCGGAAGGGCTCATCACCATGGCACACTGGAGCGTATGATCACGAAGCGATAGGAAACGGAGCCAAGGAGCCAAAGCGGCGAGTTCGCTAAAATGACTCATTAAGGTTTTTTGATGGTGAAAATAAAACGGAAACGGCCGGCACCGGCACCAAATTAAGAGCTGGAGGCTTACTTTTGACGACGACTTGCACGCTGTGTTTGGCGTTGTCAAAGCGCTTGTTTGGTTTGGTGGAACCAAAGGAACCTATTAAAGGACTCCACATCATGCCGATGCAAATGGGAGTGTTGTTGATGAAGTTTTATTGCCTGCTGCAGTTTAGTAGTTTCGATTTTCGGTTCGACTTGTTTTGCTCTGCTGCCTCGTGCTGATGTATTCAAAGTGGCGTCGCTAAATGTGCACCGTCGTGGAATTAGAATCGTAAAATGTGGAGTTGGAGCAGCAGCAACAAAACGAGCATCAATTGGAAGTGTTTAGTGCGTTTGGGGATTGCTGCTTAAAAATGAATTAAATTTTAATAAGTCTGTCTGACTTGTGTTTGAAGATCTTGGTTCGAAAAAAAAATGTTATTGTGAAATCAAACATTGAAGCCCGTCCCCTACGACTGAATGAGATAAATTTTAACAAAAATGTCAAAACGAATACGGAGGAGTTTTATCATCGGAAAGCGATTTCATGAAGTTTTAATTAAAAAATAATTGGTCAATCTGGTAAGCAATGTACAGTGAAATAATTAAGAGGAGTAATTACGATCCAATAACGATGTTAATGATATAATTCGAGGAAGTAAACGGGCGAGTAATTACTTCCTTCAGGTTACTACTTATATTGCTAAAGAAGCGGTAGATCATGGCATACGATTAGTTGAGACGCTGGTGTTTTAAAAGAAGCAATTCATGTTTAAGAAGTTGGTAGAAATTAAAGTAGGAATTGATTGAAATCTTTTGTCCATGAACTGATAGCTTCAGCCTGCGATGATCGTGTAGTGATCATGCAAATGTAGCATTAAATATACTGTTCTTTAATAGCATTCACTTTTGTGTTTTAAACTCCCTAGGAATAGTAACTAACGGTTGGTAGATGTTGGCTTGTCTCGTAAAAATAACTGCACATCTGCTATTCATCTCTTACTGTGTCATTAGAAACATAACACAGCCACAAAAGCACTAACGTTAAGACAAGTTGAATGACATTCAAAACTGTTATACCTTTTATTTACCACAATCGATTTCCACTTCTCCGCTCCGAGTGGCAAACATTGGTTAAAAATGTCACCCACGACCGTCTCGGGGTGACTCGAGCTAAACTGGGGAGGTTGGATGACAGCATGATTCATTGGGGTGGTGCCATTATTAGATAACCAGATGTGGTGACACATTGTGGCACCGATTTGTTCTGCAGCAATCTAGCATAACCAGCACATTTCTTTTGCTCGCGCGTATAAACAAACATCTCAGGCGATATCTATTTGGGTGAGCTCGAATGTGTAACCCGAACAGCGGAACAGCGGCTTAGAATCAACCGGAACTGACAAAACATCACATCTTAGCAAGAGCTCACGACGGACCAGATTTCAAAGATTGGAAGTAAACCCTTCTGGTTGATGAGTGGAAAAGACGACAGATCTGCCAGAACACTACAGTCGTATCCCGAACAGTCACATCAAACTAGCGAACGCCTCGATTACACCGCAGTGTGGATTGCTTTTGTTGTTTTTAAGCAGAAGTTTAGCTCCAGCAGGAAGTAACGATTTGCGGGGTAGTAATTTTTCACGCGCAGCTGGAGATGAGTGCCGTCTGGAGGAAGCACTCGAGCAGAAGCGTTTCGTAGTATGTAGTAAGGGTAAATATAGATATTATGGTAGCTCTGGCATGTTAAGCTATGTTCCTTTGCTTCCTGTGCCATTTACCCTTCCGGTGTGATGACGCAAAGAGCAGAAGTTTCATTTTAACAACGATAAATTGAAACAACTTATATGTTCATGGAATTGAAATTTCATATGCTATTTTTAACGTGAGTTTTTGTAACAAAAAAAAACAATAGGTTTGAGAAAGTAATTTTCTCAAATTCCTTCCTGATTACTTCCTGGGTATTTGATCAAAAATGCTATGATTGAATTTTTAGCTTTAATTCTTACATCACCAAAGTGTCTCATATATCAACAGCATCGTGGGAGTTCTAAATGTTTGGCAGTATTGTTGTTTGATAAACAAATATGATATGCTGACCCATGGAGTCCTGTAATACTTAACAAGCCTTAACGACGCTACCGACGGCAATGCAAGAATGAAGGATTGTACATTACACATGGTCTGGAACGTCGCACAGGAAGGTTTGGTTTCCTTCGCAATCCGTGCAAAGTGTATGTAAAGAGGGGAGAGAATGCATACCAAAAAAGGGTTCCACATGTTTCTACTGTTGCGGCGAAACAACGCAACCGGAAAACCTCCTCTGAAAGCCTGTAGCGTACAACGATGAACCATGTGCATGTGTTTGGCTGCAAATATGATCTTCCCATTGAGCGTCCCAGAGTTGTTGATGAGACGATGAAGTGTTTACGTTTAGGAAATTGAAGAATGGGTACATCGCTGCTTGTACACTTCAGAATGTTGCAACCGGGTTTACTTTTCCGAACGATGCGTTCCCATACGATCAGTTTTGAATGTTTGAACATCGGTTGCTGGTGTGTTCTTAGTCAGGCTTGGTGTTCGATCGTTTGTTTGGTGCTTGGGTGCTAGGATTATTATATGCATTATTTACCAAGATGGCAATCGTTTCCAGTATTTTTGATTCGTGTAGAGCTAGGAGAAGTGTGGATCTTTTCATGAAAAGAGGGTGGAGGAAAGAAGTAAAATTACATGGCAAACATATCGGTTTAACGTAGTGTAAAAAAAAACATATAATCCCAATAAAATGTGTTGTCTACAGCTTGATCACATGTGGGCATGCACAAGAACCCGAAAAATTGGCCACAGAAGAATATCATCTCAGGAAAGTTTGCAACTACCCACTGCTCGAGTCGAGTGTAGATGAGACAAACCTGAGGAACGCGACCGGAGAAGATTCGTTCGAATGGCGTGAGAAGTCATCTCAAAGGCACCAAAACGCCAATGCTTGTCAAGTGGCACAGAGCGCTTGATGCGTCAAATTGTCGAAAGATCGCACCAGCCCATGCCATGTTTGTTTGTCGTTAAGGAGGTCTTTTGGAGATAATTCTCAAGAAACCGACCACACAGCTGAACCTTCCCAGGGGCAATCTTCCGATGGTAGTGCCTCACCCGGGGCTAGTCACTTCACAGTGCTTCACAAAACGCTCAACACCAGCGGCATTTATCTATCAGGAAATGTTGTCCAATTCATCCGTTGTGTCAGTTGTGTTGGGCAAAAGCGACATACGCACACGTGGAGAGCAATTATGGCAAAAGGGTGGAAAACGCTGGTGGGCTCCCAAGGGTTCTTGGGCGTTCATATTCGGTTAGCGCAGGCGTTGACACGCTCGGAGTGTTCCAGGTCTTTGGTTGAAGTGTGCGCCTGTGTGTGAAGTGTGATTTAATTGTTATAAATTATTGGACCCGTCAAATGTTGAACAAGTTGCAACCATGTTTGGAAAGCTGGAGGCGCACCAGTGAGACAGCCGTGGCGATAACAATGAAGAAAAAAACGCCTCGCTTAAAAGGCACAGTACCCCGAGTGGCCAAGCTAGCTTTGAAGATTACCACGTTTCCTCTCAATGCTCATCCGAGAATTTCGGTCGGATCAACGATCGTTTGTGATCAAGTGTGGTGAGAACGGATTACTGAACTGTACGATTGTCATGAACGAGTTTCGGCTTTGGTCGGTTGTAGAACCTAGTTTTACCAAGTGGCTTGGGTGGTTTTTGTGGATACTTGAAACATGCGCACGGTTTTATTACTTTATTTTCTCGACAAAGCGTGCGGCTGTGTCGGTCCAGCTGAATTTATGTTATAAAGCGTCAGGATTTCTTAGACCAAACATACGGTAATTGATTAACACCTGATAATGTATTTAACGATCTCTAGTATATCCACTAGATCCACGATTAAAGATTAAATTATAATATAAGTAGAATTTTTAGTTTATTTATTTATTTAATAGTTTATCCAATGAAAAGCTTAAGTGTTGATATGATCATTTTAAAAAATATTTATAATACTTCTAGCTAAATTAGCACATTTTTGCCGAATAAATATTTTTATTTTAACTGTACTGAATTCCTAGCGAAACTGCTTTTCAGGCATACAAATGGTTTAAAACGCATATTTTCTTTTGTGATTTAATATTAGCTATATTGGCGTATTTCTATATAACACTGAAATTTAACAAAATGTGTTTTAAACACTCAAATTTAACAAAATGTGTAAAAATACATCAAATAGATTGTAAATACTGTTCCATGCAACAGAGAGTGATTGTAAACTTTCCCCCATTGATTGTAACAAGTTGTACTAATATCAGTGTTTGGTATTTTATGATGGGCAAGATGGCACGGACGTTCGAGACATTCTATGGCTGAAGCTTTTGTTCACGGGTTTGTGTAAATGGCGGTGAATGCCAATTTCAGCATGGAAAGTCGTTTGTAGACCACCATCACACCGTGCAATCTCGAGGACCTTCATAAACCATAATCCAGCTTACCATTCGACACACCTGGGCCGGCAGCTATTGTTAGCTCGAAAGAGTTTTGTCAGCTGAAGGCGTTTCCTGTTCATTAAAAACACCCATTCCCTTCTGCTGTTCCCTCGACCACCGCTGTCAAATTACCTACCAACGAACGCTGCGCGTCGATAAATATCTCATTTGCTTCCCTTGCTGGCCCTTGCTGTACCCGTCTGGGCGACATACCTTGCATAGGAAGCACAGAAGAGCGAAAATGTTTCTTGGGAGTGAAGCAACAACAACAACAAAAAAGTATCAGTGCGAATGTTTATGATTTACAACTTTTCGTCGGACCATAACCAACACTTGTTACGCTTTTCCATAGCTTGATGTCTTTGGCCATTGTTTTAAGAACGCCTTTCGCTGAAGCAACGTCTTCCATATCCTGCCAGGGCTATGGGGTTTTGGGAATATTTCTTTGTTTCCTAATCCCTAGCAGGCAAGGACAATTGTTAAAGGACTGGATTTGGGAGGGGCATAGGTTACGGGTGTTGGTTCGTACAGAGTCCCTGGAATGGACAGTGAAAAAGCTTGATTGTTCAACACGCCCTCCCCATCGGCCGAGCCAAATTCTCGGCACTCTAACTTTTATCATCCCTCTTGAGTTCTTTTGTTGGTTCAAGTGGATATTATGATAGATTTAGGATTATGGCATACGTGAACAAACGGGTCAGTGAACAGCACAATCTGACCGGGCGAGGGATTACTGCGAGGACTAGGTGGGTATACCTGTTGAGATGCAACCAATGTTGTCTCCTGATATCTTTTTGGAACAATTACAGGAATAAAGTTTGCTACATAGTTTGGTCGTTTTAACTATTGGCTATTGTAAGTGTATTTGATACAATTTATTTTAACTAATGTTTAATGTTAGAAAACCCTGATATCCAAAATAAAAATCAAATCATAATTTTCAAAAATCGGTACTAACGAACACTGTTTAACATCCTAAAAAATGTATTTCTTTAAATTTAATTTTGAGCCCATGATGCATTGTGATGCATTAAAGATGTACTAATTCTATTTTGCCTGCATGTCGTCCATCCCATCCAATCCAATACTTCATAACCATTGGAATGGCCATCGGCTTGCATTCCGAAAAAAAAAACAAAAAACAGTTCCACAACCGGAAAACATGTGTGAACACACTTGAGATCTCGTTACCGCTTGCCACTTTGCTTTCCATGGCGGTTCGGAATGAAATGTATAGTGAGCCTTTTCGGCTGTACTGTAGTACGCAAAAGGCGGCAGCGGTTTGAGAAACTGTTGAATATTGCGCCACTAAGCTCACTTGAACACTGCATTGGGTGGGTTGAGCGAACACTCTTCACACAAAAAAGAGACTCAAAACCATGTGCAAGTGGTTGAGATTTTCGGTTGTAGCGTACTTGCATATGGCACCCAAAACAGACCATATTAAAGTAGACTCTCGAAGCCGCAACAAATTTGGCCAACATATCCGGTGTCCGTTCGGGTGGGGGTTGAATAACTTAGCGTGATGATGAAAGCAACAGTGTGCAAGATGTGTGTATTGAAGCTACTTTTCATTGAAAAATTAGCATGTTTAGTTGGGGAAGATGCAAAAAAAAATCAATAACTGTTAGATGAACTGCACTTGCCAGTCAGCTTAAGGTTTCGTGTTAGTTTACTTGGTATGTCTTGCAAACAGCGAAGGGTTGTTCCCTTGCGTGTGATAAATGACCGTCGAACCAATTGACCGACCGAGACAGACATTTTTCTGCTTCATGTAGAGTATTAAATATCAGACTAATGATGCCGAAAGGATGTTAGCTCGTGAGGCTGGCTAAACGCGCTTCACATCCTGAGAAATGCCGAACATTGCCTGGCAAGTGGTGATTCTTCTAACATCTGTACGGTTCACAGCGCTTTAAAAGTTTTCGTTTCTGCTTTTTCTCCTGTTGTAGTTTCCTATCCTCTGTTCAAGAAAGTGACGTAAACAAGGCAAAAATTCATCTCTCACCGAGTGTGCACACGAAACGGAGGCTGGTTCGCCAACCTCCGTAAAGATTTTTGGTTTTTTTCTTTGTCTTTTTTGCAAATTCTGGTATTATAATGTTTGCTTCGAAACCACATGCACGTGTGATTTCCTTTTGCCGGATTCCTGTTGTGTCTGTCTGAAATGTGGTGCATTTTGTGGTCCATATGTGTTGAACTTTTCCAAACTATATTATGAATGAATAGGGGGTTTCCTACCATAGAATACCACAACGCAACGGATAATGTAGCGTTAGAATTATGTTTTATTGACTTGCATGGATTAACGTCAGACTGGTTTAGCTGCGTTGCACAACCGTACAAAGTCTTGCGTTGCTTTTTTTACAACAAGCCACATCAGAACACTGAAAAGCGAAAGTTTCCTTGAATCCGGCCGATAGCGTTCTTCCTCTGTTACCAGCTGGCAGTGTTAAGACGCGAACAGAAAAAAACCCGCACCGGTGTAAAAAGTCAGGTGTTTCCAGAATACACACCGTGGTAGCTTTTTACGGCATGTTGGTGCTGCACAAAGCGAAAAAAAAACACACACACATCCGTCCACCAGGCTGACTGAAAAGTCGGCGAAAGTAAGGAGAAAACCAACCATTTCAACGGCCCCTTTTTTCTCGCTGTGTTTTGTATGGACTTCAAAAAAGGCTACTCTTCACCGGTAGCATGATAACCGATGGTGTTGCGCAAGAATGCCCAAACGGCAGTGTGGTTTCGTGGTTAGCGAGCCGGCAAGCAGACGCGACCGTCTTCCGCTGCATCCGTAAGCACCTTGAATCGTGAGGCACGCCTCAATGGGGAAATTTGCCATCATCGCTTCCATAGGTGAACAGGTGTGTGTTCTGCGGCAAACGCTCGGGTGATCCTACAGTTCTACACTGCACGATTGAACATTCTTTTCGGATCGGACGGAGCACAGCTCCGTGCTCATCGGGGTTGTGTGTCCCAGCGGTAATGATGAAATGTTGAGCGATTAAATGAAAACACAGCGTAGATAGCGACCGGAGATAGCTCAGGAAAAGGGAAACAGTTCCACGGAATCGTTTGTACCCGTCGATTTCGGGGATTCCATCAGGTGCCTGCTGTGTGTCAACGTCCCAGCTGATGTGCGCTGTGGTTCAGGTGCAACATTGACTTGGGGGTACATTTTCAAGAGGATACCTTTTATCTTCACACATTCAAAGGTAAAGATAAAGATGCACGAGAACCATTTTCACAAACAAGAAAAAACTTCCGGGACGGTATAACTGTATCAGAACGGTGAAGAATGTTATGATCGCTTACAGGTGACGTTTACGAAGCCTCCCTAATTCAGCATTTTGGTGGCACAGTTAAGCAGTGTTGAGGAAGCAGAGAGGTAAACAATTTTACGTATTTCAATCGTGCATTATTGTCTCAACAGTTTTACGATTATCCATTAAGGAATATACTTGCGATGAGCAGAAGTCCTTCTATACCCCACTATTCGATTCAGTATATCGATGGGTTTTCCCGGGTACGAATGCATTGATGAGCACGGCATTGCAGCACAAGTCTTGGCAGTTTTACGACGTATTTGTTTCCCCGCATGTGTCACAAATACAAGCCATTATATTAATGGTCCTTCAAATGGTAGGTTGTTCTGGCGGATGGTTGTTTGGGCTCGGAGGAAGTTAAAAGCTTGCCCATCGAAAGTAAAGTAAACGTCCCATATTGTAACACTTGCGTGCGTGGCCAAATATAGGGCTCAATTGTGCACCATGTGTTGCACATTGCACCATATAAGCGAGAGTGGAAAAAGCCCAAGGACTCGTAGAAATTGGATCGATCTTCGAAAAGGATATCTTTAATGTGGACCGCACACTTGTTCGTGGAATGCAAAGACGGGAAAAGTCATTCAAGCCCCGATTAGCTCATATCATGTTACAGGCGCAGGCAGACCGGTGTCTGTTACTGAAGGCAGGATCTTATTGATCGGTTAATAGAATTCCATGAACAGAGACGAAGGCATTTTACTTGTAGACTCGTTCGAAACGAATCTGGGTACTTCGGTTGTTCTGTGGTAGACGTAGTTTATTGGATATGTCAATCGCCAGGAAATGATTGTTGAGAGCCAAAACATTATCAATGGAGTTAATGACAACGACCATGTATGGGTAAAACTAGATGGTTAAAATTGGACTACAGATAATTAGAGGAAAAACTTATGAATTAAAAAAGGTTCTTAAGATTCATCGATAGTATTAATGGAATTTAGTTTCCCTAAACATGTTTACTATATGCTCTTACAGAGAGATAAAAGTACAAAATGAACACATTCGCTTTATATTGCATAAACATATGCTCATAGAAGGATGAGATATAACATATAAACACACGAACAAACACCTTGGAGCTGTAAAAAAAAACTCGTACACATGCCGTGAGACAACTGCCGAAAAACCCTTCGCCGATCGTGGCAGATGAAGTGATCGTGGCTATGAGCGAGGATCAAGATCGGCGTTAGCGACAGCCAAAACAACAGTTTGTGTTGAAAACATCTGCCCTTGGGGTCCTGCAGCGGGAAAAAACAGCAGGCCAAACACGATGACGACTGCTGCTACGCATCGGATGCCGCCGTTGCACCGTGGCTTCTTGCTCAGTTTCTAATGAAACCATTAGCGAAACTAATTTAAGGCGTAAGCGGCTCGATGAAGCTCGATGCCTTGCAGCAATGGCGGTAGGTGATGGGTTCCGGAAACCGAATGTTAATTCTGCATTGTTGATAGTGGAAGATTATGGTGCGAATTTGATGTCAAGTGCAATCGACCATCGTATGTGATATTGATGAATGTGTAACACAAAAGTTCATATCATTCTGACGCAAGTGATTGGCGATCTCGTTTATCTGAAAATCATACTACATGGAAAGTTACTTTATCGTGTTGCTGGATGTTGAGATCGAAGTAAAATCTTTCAATCGAATTAGATAAAAATGATTAATGAATGAAATTCTGTGAGGCTATTTTGTCAAAGAATCCAAATTGCCTCAACATGGAGTGTTGCAGTGAAACAATGTAACGCTAATTATATAAAAGAAAACTAACTTTAAAAGCTTTAGCTATTGTATGAAATTGTATGGGGTCGGTCTGGTGGTACAGTCGTCAACTCGAACGACTTAACAACATGCTCATGGGTTCAAACCCCGAATATACCGTGCCCTCATACGTAGGACTAACTATCCTGCTATGGTAACAATAATAAGTCACTGAAAGCCAAGCTCACTTCACTAGTGGGTTCAGGCAGGCCTTGACCGACACCGGTTGTTGTGCCAAAGAAGAAGAAGAAGAAGAAGATTGTATGAAATTACTTTAATCATGGTTACAAATTTCGTAATCATGAATTGTTTAAATTCTTCCCTTATCTTAAGCTTCGAATCGCTAAAATATAAGCAGTAAAAGATAAATTTAAAAAAATGTTACGGTTCATCGACGTTTTCCTTAATTTAAGTATTTTCAAAATCTCGATTTACGTAAACAAATGGTATGGATCGTTTCAGATCATTTGTAGAATATCCCAAGATATGTGACTGAAAGATTTTTGACATATCCCACACATTCCGTTGTAGTGCGGCGTAATTACCAATTAGATAGAATAAACTGTTGCTTGTTATAGTGTGTGATAATAAGTGATCGCCAACCTATAATCACCGTCCTTGTAATAGCTGCTAAACGGTTTCGTTTCGATTTATTCAATTACACTCTACCCCACGAAACGGTATAGCATCTGGCCCTCCGTACATTCCTACGGGTTGGAACACGAAGTCGGACAGAGCTGAACGAATTCTTGTTTGCCCAACGGGAAAGATCGATTCCATCCAACCGATCATCAACCGAATTCAAGACACCATAATTACCATAGCGATGGTTTAATTCGGAAACTGCGGCATGATGTTTGTAGACGTATATGTGTGTGTGTGTGTTTATCTGTGTCCGCTTTTTACGCTTTTTTCGTGTCCAAAAATCGTATCCGTCTTGTCGGGACAGACATGTGGTCTGCGAAAAGATGCGGCATATTAACGCGGCCCGTCTGTTTCCTTATGCGTACAGCATGGTATGGATACACCCGCGCCCGCAATCAAGCCACTAACATCATCTTTAATAACAACCTTTCCGAGGAGTCTGATCGACACCACCGGCTGGGTGATCGTTTCGGTGGATGTTTATGGGTGCGCACGTTGCATCGTGCGGAGTGTCCGGGAACTGTTTGGGATAATTCTTCCTTAGCGCGTATAGAACGTTGAAGTGTGTTTGCATCATCCAGCAAGCAGCTTCGTCAGTGTTTGGGTGGAATAAGCGCGCTAGTTTGCCTCTCGTTTTGTGTTCGCGTTTTAAATCAGAAAGTGATTGGTCATTAATGTACGATTGGGAATTGACTGCGGGGAGTAGCTTGTGTAAGACAGCAAACAAAACATATCGCTCGAGCAAGCTAGCTAACATGCACACACACACACAGACGTCCGTGAAAACCATAAACGTTTGAAGGATTAGATGATCCCGATGGCGACGAGCAATGGAAGATAGGAATGAAATCTTAAACTCCTTCACAATCCATTTTCGTTCCTCCTTTGGAATGGTCTTTAAAGCCGCTAGGGCGTATCCGCTGCGAGAATGTTCCATTTTTTTAAAAGATGATCATGTCATCATCTCAACGCGAATAATTTAGGCTGGAAGGAAGGATCAAAATTCCACCCAACAAATTTGTACAAAACGTTGATGGCTATAGTGCAGTAAAACATCTGAGTACAGCAAGTTCTAGTTAAATATATTGCAGATATCTGGATGATTTCTGTGGATCAGAATTGTTCATGGTATCCGTAGCTTTTCGATCGTTGAACTGAGGATGATCATTTAAGTGTGCAATAAAACACGTACACCTTTTTAATATCTTCACAGCTATTCTTACTCCATCCAACGTCTAATCCATCTTGGGCCAATGTTACGTTTTTGTACCTTGCAGATGTCCATCCCGGTTGCGTTAAGATGAATCGACCAGTTGCTGTGATTGTGTCAAACGGTGAGCGAATGGGAATGGGATGGAAGGTTAATACATAAACCTGCCCTCTCTGAAGTCACACCCAGATCCCGGGTAGGTACCGTTTGAAGAGGTTAAACACTGAATGTGTTCCCGGGGTTTTCAATCGCCCTCCTACGGATCTATCGGCGCCATAAACTGAAATCTCGAGGGAATAGAGCACGAACCATGCACTTTGCGCTGTCATGGTCGGTTCTCGGATAGCCTAGCAGCCTACGGCCAAATTCCACCCGACACGCTGCGGGCACTGCTTGCCCGATAAAAGGTACGATATTCATTGCCGGTATGAAGCCGCCATTCTTATATGGGCACTTCACACTTGCGTGCTCAGTCCGACACCTGAGCAAAGCTGGGATCTTTCGGGCAACCGGTAAGAGCGTGCTGGAGCGAAAGGGCCGCTGAGCGTGATCGACGTGAGCGAGACTGTTTCGGAATGTTGCTACTTCTATTCTTTCGGACAGATAAAGTTTCTGGCGGCAAAAACCTTTCTTATTTGTTAGATTCACTCATGACACCACACATCCCAAGGATATTTGTTCCGTTTTTCGATCGGGTTGAACACCTGCAGTCAGCAGAACACGTACTGGGGCTGTTTGTCAGTGGGACGTTAAACGACGATGACTTATCAGCAGACAACAAGCAGGATGTGCGTAGATCGGTTAAAAATAAAACAAAAACGTAAGTCTTTTTAAAGTCACGTGTCGTCCAAGTCATGCAACATTACCAAGTTTAAAGCAAAATAGTATATAACAAAATTGTACGTAAGAGAAAAATTTTAAAATTTCTAAGCCAGGGATATGAACAGATAATACTAAAGAATAGCATAGCATAGATTAAATCTTTATTTTAATTTAAAATCTTTGTAAAATTAGTAAACAGTTATCGAATAAGATCGTCGCTGTCTCGCCCGTCATTCTCAATATGTAGCTACAACGTTTCGCTAATTAGCATGTTCTACGGCCTCATGCACCAGTCTCGTTGAAGAGGAGCAATTTGTAACACTCTTCTTAATTATACTTGACCACACCGTATCGAGTTTCACCTGTCCCCGGTGCCATGTGCGCTCGCGTTCATACGTTGTCGGGGCACATGTTTGGGGTGTGCTAGCGTCCACTCCTAATTTTATCGCCCCATCGTCACCAAAAAGTCCTTCAATGGCAAGCGTAGATTTCGACAAACCCGAAGAAACCACGAAAATAGCACACACAGATGCAAACGTATCGCGCACTGACGTCGTCTCAACGCCTGAAGGTGAGAGATTTTTTAAGGTATAAATGCCGGAAATAAGCACAAACTCGGGGAAACCGCAACAGAGTCCCTTCGTTTACCATTAACGACAGGCCTTTGCAACACTCTTGACCACATTCTTTCCAAGCATAAGCTCGACAAAAGAGGAAGACTGTCGGCGGCAAAGAATACGAAGCATCCACAATGCTTTAGACGCCGATCGCGCTCGTGTGACTTCGACACGTTCAAGTGACAAAACTGACACGTTCTTGTGTGCCAGATGGAAAAAGTGGACGAATTTCACGTCGACCGTGGGCAGGTTTGGGTATGGTGCAACTTTCGGAGGCTAATTCGAGACGCGTTCCGGCAGATTCTCCGACGGTACGCGCTCGAGAGTGCAGAAACAGTTCGAGTTAGGCGAGACGTGTGAATCGAAGATATTTCATACCAATTATCTCCACCAGCCATCGCCAAAAGGAATTGTGTTGTGGCAAGATGTGGTCCATTTGCGGGCTGAGGTTCTGCTGGCAGTTTGCGATTCCATATTCATTTTTTTCGGCACTCGCCCCAAAACTCATTGTGGTATCGTATCCTGTCGATCGCCCGTCAAACGAACGGGGGCTTTGGGCCGAAAAGTGGCCGCTGCGGTACAGCTGCGACCGACCAAGGGTTTTTGAGTTGAAGTAGCACTCATTTTGACTTTCATGTTGCCATGTTTATGGGTCTTTACACCCCGCCATCGTTCCCATTTCGAGGAGTGGGTAAGCAAAGCAAGCGGGCGTGAACGAACCATTTTCGTCGTGAAACGTCACATTCCGGAACGTATTTGAACGGTGTTAAAATGCGATCGGAACGTGTGAAACAAAAACGCCAACCACCGTATTTTGGCTGACTGTCCAAAACGCCGAAAGCAGATCGTTCTGAAAGGTCGAAAAATGGAGGCGGTCGAAAACTGAAAATCACGGATCGTATGGGCTTTTTGTTTGCAGCTTTCCGCACGAAGCATTTTCAGAGCAGACTGATAAAAACGGACATTTGCAGGGCAATCGAGATGATAACTGGCGGTTGATATTGCTACATTTCGATGCATTTGTCGATTGTGGAGGCAAAATGCTTGGCATTGTTAGCGCAACCTAGTGAAGGTGTTGGAATACGTTTGTTCAGAATTTGAGGTATGTGGAAGACATAAACCATTAGATAGAAGATATGGCCCGACAAGCACGTTGGTCTTATACGTTTACATACATTTTCAGCATCATTGCGGTCACATTTCTAAGTTTATGTAAGTGACGTGAAACTGTTTTACAAATGAGTGCTTAACATTAACGGGCGAGTAAATATATTTAAATATAAAACTGTGATCATTAAGCAATGACTCATGCTAAAAAGCGTTATGTATAAAATTAAGGGGAGAAATATAAAAATTGCAAACAGAATTTAAATGTAATGAAAAAAGGCTGTAATGAGAAAACATGAAAGAGAGGAGGTTTAAGAATTAATATCTAGCAGCTTAGCCGTAACCGCTTGTAGTATCCACCCCTCAAAACGGAAGATCAAATGGCTGCTGATTTTCTGAAATTTATCCAAAATGTGTTACTAGACAAATCTCTGCTCTCTGTTTTATCGTGATACAATTTTAGTTATGCATAGATGTCAGTTGCAGCTGTTAAATCTTGCATGAACTAGTAAATAGTGGTGTGCTCTTTCCAATAAGTAGTAAATGATTTCGTATTCCTCGGAGCAGCCGAAGATAGCACATTTCATCTGTTTAACGCCTAGACTGAGAGGCATGCGGACACACTGCTTCCGATCGTCAAGATCGAACAGCGGTGGAAACAATTTTCACGGAAGCAATAAACGCATGTTTATGAAGCGGCTCGCCCTACCGCTGACAGCAGTCAACACTCATCAAATGAATGCCGCAGATAGCGAGAAAGATAAATACTGTCGGAAAAGTCGTAGGGAAATAGTAGGAAGAGAAAAGAGTACTGGAAACCTCTCTTCCCAATGATTCTCTCTTGGAAGCGATCGAACGCTTTTACGATGCACCACGGCGCAACTCCCAGCTTCGCTCGATGGGATGGGAACATCTTGAGCCAGACGTGGAGTAGAAAAACGATGACGGTGATGACTACGACGACAAAGCCGGATCACTTCGACCCCGAAATGGCCGGTTGATGCAAGCATGAACACGTGTTTTTCATAAGGATATTAAGCCATAAAAAGCCGATTCCGACGAGCGCTGTTTTAGTCTTTGAGCGAGCGTTTCTATGTATTCTTGCCTTGTTATGCTTTTTGCGCTCACTATCCTTGTGCATCTCAATAACATTGCGGGAAGTCAAGCAATGAGCAAAAATTGAAACATTCTTTTTCTTATACACAGACTTAGCAATGCCAAGCAATGTGGCGGCAACGGAATCTGGAGTTTTGGTACGTGCACCTTAGTAGTCTGTATTTGTGTTTGCTGCTCGTGTAGTTGTGACCCCCAAAGTGGAGTTTGCTTTGCTTTCGATTTCGGGGTCTAGCTGCACCATTTTTTTTCGAGCTAACTCTTCCTTCTTAGAAAAGAGTTGAAAGCATACACATATGGTTAGGACTGCTGTGCCAAGCAAACATTCGACTTCTGGTCTTTGTACGCGTTTTACATGCAGTAGCACTACAGCCGAAGGATTGCATCGAAGCGTTCAAACACAATGTTGCACAAGTATTTGAATGAACGTTTTGGTAGCATTTTGTAGGTAAATAAAAGTTTCCTTTATTCCGTGAGTTGTAGACAATCTGTGATACAACCTTTTTGCCTCTAATAGGTTTGCAATTTAATTTGCATTTGTAATTTGCATGTACATGATCTAAAAACATTAACGGCATTATCCATTTGTCACTGGTAAGCTTTGGATTTGCCAGCGATCATTGATCGTGTGACTCATGGTCGTCATCACACGGGAACCACTGCAGCGGATTGGTACTTTCCCTTTGAAGAGCTGCAATCTCAGCTAGATTTGTTGCGGAGTGTCCAGTTCGCGATAAGCTTAATGTGTCACCGTAATGTGTAAAATGCAAAAAATGGGATGGTTAGAAAACAATCATTTGGATTTTTACTATTGTAAAAACATGTTTGTGCTCGCATTATAAATCATAAATATAATGTATCTTCTTCGTTGTCTCAATAACGTGCGCGCTGACTAATACTAAGCTATAGAGTGTGTACAGTTCAGAACAGTATCGAACCTTTTTTGGACTTGAAGAAGCTAGCGCGTATACCATTAAATGAAGGGATCGCCACAAAATGTAATTGAAATGTCTGTGATATATGGCAAGGATTTCAATTACTATTGTAGTGTTATTTAAAATTTTGTAAAGATATTGTTTTCTAAACTCCTTCATTCATTTCAATATGTTTGTAAACATAAGTAAGAACGCTACAAACAAAAAGCAAATATGAAAGGATCAATGTATTGTACGCTGTGAGCCCTTTTTTGTTGTGCAAATCATATGGCTGATGTCTTGAAGCGAAAATGCAACAAAGTGTGTATAATTTTATTTCCTTTCCCGTGCCCGTACGTTATATCCTTCCCAGTGTCCTCACATGTGGGCCAGCTGTTCACACTCTCGATCTCTTTCTGTCTGTCTGTCATTAGGGTTCCGCCTATTCATCCAAACCGTGCTCGGACGGTCTGCTAAAGCGCCCCCGTAGCCTTTGCATACCGGGACATGTGTGTGAGGAAATTGGCTAGAGGAAATGACCGCTGGGAAGCGGCAACAGTAAAAAGCTGACGCATTTGCATCCGTTTCCTCCGATGATTTGTTCGGCAAAAGCGCAATATGCAGCAACGGGACGATCGGTCAGAACGGCTGTGAATATTAGCACCCAATGTCTGTCTGTAATTTTACTTCCGAAACGTGGCAATACTGCAGATGAATCTGTTTAGCCTACCCTTCTTCCTTGAACGTTTGGTCAACATATGTGGCCATGCATGGTGAGAGTTTATGAGTTTCGTTAGCTGTGTGCCGTTAGTAAATGGGTTGTATGTAAACTAACGGCAGGAGTTCCATACGTAGGACGTGGATAGAGGGAGTATGTTGAGAATTTGATTCTTGTAAATAAAAGCATGCAGACCGGTTTGTGTGTTTGATTTCAATACACCTAAGCAGAGAAACATACGTAGAACATTACACACATGCATTGTAAAGTTATTGCAGAAGTCCTTCGGTAGACATTGATGGCAATTTTGTCAATATGTTACCGCTAAAGTCATCTCATAGTGTCAACAAATGTCGCAAATGTGTCGATTGCTGTGACAGTTTTGTTTAGTCATGATAAATGGGAGATATTTATGGTTATTTTCTATCCTTCATATTCTCGTTAAATGGTTTCCAATGGCAACATATCTTATTGCCATTTACTTCCCAAAATTACGGATGATGTAAACTTTTAAAATCTTCCAAAGCTTTTCTTATGCTAAAAGATAGCGTAACATCGCTATCAACGTGTACAAACAATGATGATCATGTTTCGGCACACTCGCCAGGAAAGATATTTGTTTACCGTCCATCGAGATAGCGTGAGTCGTAAATAAATAGATAGGGGGTCAAATTTTGTGCCAATGTTGGACAGTTGTCTCCGGAAGGTGTTAACAAATCCGCCAGCCGGAGAACGGAAAAGTACCAGGTTTGGAATATCCACGCAGTTTGGAAATGTTTATCTGTTTGTTTTGTTTGAACATTCACATTGCCGAGCGGGCTAGACTATTTTTACATTTTGGTAGACACACGGAGCAAATGCAGCTTGTATCGTCTAACAATCCCGATAACAAGGGTGACGTTAGGATAGCAAAAATAATGACAACAAGAATACAAACACTTTGTTGGACAACAGCACGTTGTTATAAATAGTTCATATTCCAGCCTTATTTTTATCGTTGGGATATTTTTGGATCGCAGGTGTTAATTGTACAAACGAACAATGCAAATCATTGAGAAGGTTCGCTTATTGTAACATATGCGTGTGAATGGAAATGTTTGAGATGTCGTGGTTTTCAATTAATGTGCTCAATGCGGGAAATATTCCATTCAAGAATTCGCAAAATTAGGTTGCACATGGTGGCGTATGCTAAAATACTGTCGTCTGCAAGATGCGCATGGTGATCCGAATTCCGTCTGTGCATGCACTAAGGCGAGGTAGCTGGGAAGGAAGCGAACAGCATAAAAATTATGTTCTCTCACACCCCTTGCTGCTACATGCGGCTGGCGCTCTGCACCTGAGTGGATGCACCGGCCCACTGAGACAAGGGGAGAGTTTGACGAACCGGCAAATGGGGCAGTAACAAACAAAGTAACAAGTGCAGATGAGCGTAGAGTGCGAAAGAGCGAACTAAGGAGGTACGCATGCACCCGGCAAGTACAACTGAACTCTCCAATGTGAGAGAGAAGTGAACGGCTCTGTGGAGAGAATCGAATGCTCTTGTGAGCAACGTTGGCATGGAATTTCTCTCTTACAGGGTTAGTAGGTGTATCGTTGGAGGTATCTTTTTTGTATTTTTTGTTCCTTGTTTCTTATTTTTTTAATGGCTTGAGTTGTTTTGGTTTATGCTAATTTACTAATGGATTGATAATAAATCATCCAATTTTAGTTAATTAATGGGGAACATTAAAATATATTGACTTTAGTAATATACACTAAAAATGGATTACACTTTATAAAAATTTTGCATTTTTATGATAAAACCTCGCTATTTTTGTAGTAACAAAAAAGTGTTTTAAAATAAATAAATTTATTTTAGACCTAATTAGAAAAAAAATCTCCGAATGTTTTTTTTTAACAATTGTTTTTAACAATTGAACAAGCATATATTTTATGAATAAATAAGATATCTGTATTTACCTATATAGAGGCTTACGGTAAAGTAAGTTGAACTATCCTGGCGAACCCTGCATCTAGAAATAACCCGCAGCATCTCAACGCCGCTTCGTGGCCGTTCACAATGTTGTTGATGTTGCAGTTCAATTTATGCTTTCGTGTCGGCCGGTAGCAAACGTAGGAGCGTTCGTGGTCGCACAAGATCGAAAAACAGAGCGTACGTGCAGTAATGTTTGTTAGGATTTTTTCGTTTGTGCTACAATAGTGAACCATTCTGATCGTGTGGCCGTGAGTGTACATCAGGCAATAGCTCAACTCTCAAACCAACAAAAAATAAAATTTGTTCCGCTGACACACACTGGAAGGAGTGTGCTTAAAAGTTTGGCCTTTTATCTGTGTTTAAAAAGCTGATCGTTATTGGATCGAGAAAAAAAACGAAGGAGTTGTAGGAGTGATAGATTTACATGCAGAGTTTGTGCCAAATAGTCATTTGAACGAAAGTTAAGGATAGCCAACGGATTAATAACCGGACTAACCGGGTGAAAGGATATCCAGGGATAACAAAAAGAAGAAGAAAAAAAACAACTTAAGATGCCTTTTTATGGGCAAAAGCAAAAGCTAACCAATTAAACGTGTGAATCATCATCATTGTCGACAGAATGTTGATGGGTTTGTTATTTGACGTTCGTGAGTGAGAGTGTATTTGTAAGCAAAATACGGGTGCGTTTGATACGTCAGGAAGAAATTGGTAGTAAAGAATCAGTTCCACAGGGTTTGAAACCTGTTCTCTGTGTGTGAATGCGTGATGCAAGAAAAATAAACCGCAAACCTTCGAAAGTAGAGGGAGAAGAGATAAAAATAAAGCAGGTGATAAGCAAACAACGACAGATAGCTGGCAAAGGAAAAATCTATCGACGTCAACGCAACCAACATCGACGCTATCGCCCTGCCCAAGTGCTGTGACATAAGGGAATTGCACAGGGAAAAACGCACCGCAAAAAGTGTTTGGAAGATAGTGAAGAAAACTGCAAAAAAACCAGCAGCAAGAAAGTGCATCGGTGCAACATTGTTGTGCGTGAACATAATCGGAGTAATAACAAAAACGAACAGTCCCACACCCGCTGCCATCCTGCTTTACAGTTCAAATGTGGTCCGAGGCGATGAGCACATTGGCCAAAATGTATCCAAAGCTTAGTGCAGTTGAACTGTCAGCGATCCTCATGAAAGGTAGGTTAAACAATTAATACGTTTTTGTACAACTCTATGACTTTTTATACATAAAGCAAAAAATTAAAACATGTGGCCAAGTTAGAAATTAAAAACAAAGAACACAGCTTACATTAGTTTTTTGTCAGGGTCGGTGCGAAAGGGTGCGTTTATTTATCTTTGGTTGAATTGAGCGGAAGCAATTAAACGCCTGTTCACGACAGCTGCCACAAGCTTCGCTCATCTCATCCGTCGTTTTCCGCGGCATCGATATCGCGACTGCGACTCATCAGCGAGGGTGTTTGGATGCGGGACATAAGTGAGCGATGGACACTCCATTCACACACCCCGCCCCGAATGGCTGGTAATTGCCACCCCGAAGGCGGCAACGATGGTGGTGACGCCGTTCAGCTACTGTCCGGAGAGAACTGAACTGTACGATGTAATTATGTCATTTATTAGTGGCGCCTTTTGCGCCCGGATTTTAATTGGAGAACCGCATTTGCTCGCGACTCCAGTGAAATTATACGGCGAAGGAGCACGAGGAAAAGGGACCCGAGAAGGGGTACATTGGAATGCACAGGAAAGCGCGTCTGGCCGCGTGTGTCCGCCACCTCGCACACTCGTTCATAAATCACTCAATCCGCGCAAATCGCTTGCAGCTGGACGGCCGATTGCTTCGTCCGACAATTGACGAAGGCGACGAAAGGAAGCCACCGGTCCGTGGGTGCTTATGGGTGCAAGATGAAAACCGGTACGTGCCTCTATGATGGAGCAGAAATCTGTTCATCAAGATGACATGCGAGCGTGTGACATTTGATGATCATGCGCCAGCACGATCGTGGACGTGGTGGTTGCATTTAATTAGATCCAGGGAACTACACGCGCTTTGGTACGGGTAGGCATCTTCGAAACTGAAGGTGGTAGCCACAATCTTCTTCAAACCAAAACCAACTCGGACCAAACCGGATGCGCACATCAAAGAGTAATTAGTTTTGCAGTGACGTCGGGAGTGTCTTTTATCAGAAGTAACTGTATGGTAATTGTGGTTGAAGCCTAGGAAACCTGAATAGATCTCATGTAATTAGGTATGTTCGTATCGTCCACACTTTCAGGAAGAAGTTGTACTTATTCTCGAAATTGTATATATGCATGTATATATACAGACCGGATGTGTGCGATTGCACTGCGAGCGCAATTAATTTGGTTTCGTTTGTAGCTTCCAAGAACGGATTCCATCAAGCGCACACATATGCTAAATGTTGGGATTGATATTTTGCACATTTTGCTTAAATCTGAGTGAATCCAAAAGAAGAATCGCGCCCGTCATACCGGTGATGGGTGCTGTGGATCCGCCTCGTTCTAAAAGAAGAGAATCGACGATCTTGGCAACTTGGGTAATGGGTTAGGGGTATATTCTTGGAAGGTGCAGCAGCCTTCGCCATGCGACTAGAAACGCCATTCTTATGAATGGGTGGCACACATCAGACATGGTGGACGTGTATCATCCGGTGGATGTTTGAGGGTATAATTATAGACTCATAGGTGGGGGGAGGTGTCCCGAAATGCTGTGCTGTGCTGGGGTCGAAAAATGGGGACTACTCTCCAGGGCGAAGGTTTTCGCTGCAGACCCGATGCCTTCGCCGCTGATCTTATGATCTTAGACCGCGATCACAGATGTAAGATGGGCGAAGAGTGCGAAAAATGAATCTGCTAATAAGAAGGACTCTGTTTGTGTGTTTGTGACTTTTGATACACAAAACGTTGCAGTTAGGAGCTATAAATGAAATTATGGGTTATGTTTTTTCGTTGTGTTTTTTGTGCTTCCTTGGAACTGGAAAGATGGGAATGGCGCATCGGAGATGAATGATATGGCCCGGTGGGACGGTCATTTTTTGTTGTTGCTGCAAAGGATATGTTACAGAAAGCATCACAGCTAGAAATCGTATTTTCTCACGCCCCAAAGATATCAAGTTAAACGGACTTTTAAGGCTCCAATGATTCGTAAAAATAAGAAAGCGACTTCATTGAGCTGTGTATAAAGAAAATTCAATTTAATAGTTTGTTTCCACAAAATCTATCGCCTCTCTTGACATGCAGTTACTAAAAAGGCTAAAAATAATCTCAAGGTGTTCGGTTTCCATGGAATTATGGTCTGGAATGGTAAATCGCACAATGACCGGCCAGTGTGTGCAGTAGATCCCATCATAGGCCGGGTGTTTCATACCACCGTGCCGTCGATGTAATCATCCCAGACGTAAAAACCCTCCCGTTGTCATACTACCCGTTCATCCCGTTAGTGGCGTTCTAGGCACACGTGTTTCATCCGCTCGATTCGTCCAGATGTTCAAACAACGACGCTTCGCTTATCATTTGTTTGCACATTTCCCTGAGCACTGAGCTGAGTTCACTGGTGTTCTCCCCGCCAGAGCGACCCTTGGGCGCGGTCGGACGTTCTGGACAACGATTCGCACACCATAATCCGTCCAGTTGCGTGGAAGGCGTACGACAGGCGGAGTACCGTCAGTTACCACCGTCACCATCTGGACGTGAGATGGATGAGTCGTGCCAATTCTGCAGACAAAGCGAACATATTGTCCGCTACACCGTCGTATTCGAAGCAATCTTTTCTGTAAGCAAACCGAAGCGATTAAAATATGAATCTGATGCTGCTAAATGTGATGAGTGACGTCACCTTAGATATTGTAGTGGTTTGAAGTGTCGTTGGGGGATTAAAAAAGTCATCGACGTCATCGACATAATTCCACACTCACAAGTTGGTTTGTTTTATGTTTTTATGGTTAATGTTTACAGCTATTCGGGTATACAAACTTTCGAGAATGAAAGACTAAATGTAAAAAGTTATGTGTTCCATAATGCGGCCTAATACGTTTAATACTCGGAGGACAGAATACAGATCAGCGTCAAGGTTGACCTATACCGCAGTCCGATGCTAGATGATCAATAAATCACAAAATTTGATCCGAAGGAGTGTGATATGATTTAAGTTGGTCTGTTTCGTTCTTAGGGAACTACTACAGATTAAAAAAATCCGGTCATGTTTTATTCTCAAAACTCTATCCAGCCCGAGTCCTAGTCTTGCGAAAACCAACCTAAACCATTCGGATGGGTACAATCAATCGTCATCTACAATTTGTCATTATGTCATCAGTAGACTATCCCATTCTAACAAACAGCAATCTGGTCACGAGGGATTTATTTTCCCGTGCTTACTATGAAGATGTCGCCACTAGTCGGCAGAACTTGTCACTGGTTGCTTTGTTTACAAACTTCTCATCGCCGCTCCTAGTGCCGTTGAACAGTAAGCAACTCGGGATGGAATTAAATCACATGCTTGATAGCATGGTCCGTGTACTGAAGATACTGAAGAGCGGACCGTCTTGATGGATCGCCTTCAGGAACGCCATCTGTCACGGTGGGACAAGTTCACGAAACTTCGTAGGTGTAAGTGCGGATTCTCTAGTCGACTGGTCTAGTTTTGACAACGTCGGAATGTCCACGCGGGTTGTTTGAGTTTTCCGGTGAAAATATTTCTCCCTTCCCGGTGCTTTCCATTTTCTCCCGTTCTTCATTTAGACGGTGGTGTCTTAGATGGCGCTGGGAGTGGAGAGATTTTATCACCACGTTTGTTCAAGCAAGCGGCATGTTTTTGAACGTCGGAGTCACTTGAGTGGGTGTGAATGGCCCCTAGAAAGGGGACAATCTATCTTTCGTGGAAATGTTTTGATAGTCCTACCAGTATGAATGGTATTCCTCCAACGCGAGCGCATTCACCTACCTTACTGCTCTACAGACCGTCGTAAGATGGATGATAAATATGTTCATCTAGTTCATCTTGTCTTTTGCTACGGAAGCAATGAACAGCGCAAGATGTGTTTGTGTTTTTTTCTTCCATTTTTACCATTCGATTCGTGACCCGTGCACATGTGCATTTTATGGTTAGACTGTCGCCAGGCGCCGACATACTCATCGCTGGCGGGCAGGAACAGTCTTTCCGTCGGAGGGACAGATGCGTGAAGCGTTATTAACGAAACCGCGTAAATCGTGGCGCGATGCGCAGGTGGTATATTTCTACATACGCGGAGATAATTTATGGTACGCTGTAGGGGTGATACACGACACAGACGTTCCGGTTGTCTGTTACCAGCGCGGTGGGGTTAATTAGGCTGCCCTGCATGAAAGGGATTGGGTTGGATTACTGCCGATTTGCTCTAGCGCATGGTGGAATCGAAGTAGCAAAACTGTCGCCCGTAAGGAAAAGCCGTTCCTTGGGCAAACGGTGCACTGATTACCTTCGAGGCTAATAAAAACTTTATGGCTCCATTAGGGATCAAGGTTCGGTTTTTGTGCAATTCTGGCCCAAAAGGGGGTTGCACGAAAACGGAGCACGTTTTTACGATCAACCTTAAATCTCTTCCGAAGCGAGATGATTATTTTATTTCTCAGTAAATGTTACAATTCCTTCAGCTCTGTGTATATGGCACATTAGCGAAATGTAATGTGGCAAATACTTTGTTCCACATCATTTGTCGGTATTTAATTAAACAGAACGGGTGTTATTGTGGCCATGAGCGCTGTTAGTGTCGAGTCGCTTAGGAGTGAAAATCGAATAACGATTTAATACGATAAATATTTGTTACGATAATTTTTTTGTTTAGAAATGCGAATGCCACCAAACATATATATTTGAATTACACAATCGTTGAGTTTTGTTAAGGGCTATTCTAAGCAGGTAAAGCTTAAAGAACGAAGCTACCCTTAGCGGTGAACTGGATGCGCTCTTTCGTTTATACCTAGCCCTCCAATGTATCAAGTCCTTTTTAAAAGCACACTTTTTTTCTTCGTTGCCTCCGCTCCCAATCCAACGGTATACGGAATTGCATCCTTTTACGGTGCCGGTTTTGAGGCGCCAACCATCTTCTCCCCGGCGCGAACTAAAACGAGAAGATGAAAACTAGCGATAGCAGTTTTCGGCAGAATCTTGAACGAATGCGTATAAAGGATGCTTGTTTATATTCGTCCGGGTTTCGACCGTCCCCAGGGGAGATCATCGCAGGACGACGATGATGCGTCGCTAAAACGAAAAAAAAAAATCCACAGAATGCAAAAGGTGACCGAAAAGTAAGCAAAAAAAAAATCAGCAGTGTAGTCACTTGGCCATTTTCGGGGCCACGATCCATTCTGGTTTTACTGTACCGTTTTCGTGCCCGCCGGTTGCGGATGGATGTGTTGTGTGTTTGTGTACATGTGTGTGTGTTAGAGAGGTTTGGGTGTGTCTTGCTCTTCGGTAAACTACTCCCGGAATGTAATCAATCGCACACATAGATCTCCATTCGACGAATGTGGCTTGGTTTTCGTAAATTAAATTAACCCTGCAATAAGGTAGATAAGGCAAGAGGTAAGGGATAGGAATGTTTCGCGGATGCTCACAATATAAGACAACAGCCAGGCCATCCCGCTGGCTCAGCTATCACGGCTGTAAAGAAGAGTGTCTAAAAAATGAGCACACAAAGCTGCTCAAAGCCATGCCTTTATGGTGCTACATCCTTTGCGGTGTCCTGGGTGTGAGGTCCGTATCGCTATCTTCCGAGAAATAACGGGTCAACACGAGCAGCGTATCGAAATTGTAATCACGGTTCTGGAAATAGGATTTAGGGAGGATATCTTCGGCATTGGTAACTTTTCCACATCGTTCGCCGTTTCGTTCCGTGCACAAACGCTGCTTCTGCTGATGTGCAATGCCCAGCGCAATGCGTATCCGCAGCACAGATGGCGCCAGCCCATCGAGACGCATCGTTTCCAACCGAGATCCCGGTTCGCGTACCATCCGCGCTGGGAATCGTGCGGAATGGAACGACCAGTCAGTGCAACACAGTTCAATGTAACGAGAGTGGCGGTGATGTACCGAAACCCCTCTTTGCCCGCCCCGATCTCATTTTCCCTTACAAATCGTTTGCGTACACGTTTGCTGCTGGCGCTCTCTTGCCAACCGGCCGGCTGGCCCTCTGCCTGTTGCCTGTCAGCGGGCAATCTTTTTCCGGCTTGCACTTGCAACGCGACGTCTACTGCAGCAACATATGGCGTCCCGTGCACGTACCGGGTGGATCGATTGGAAACGGGAAACGGGGCGTTAAGTTACAATTTATTTTCCCAGTCGCCACATTCCTTGTTCGCTTCCCGGACTCTTCCAGCCGTGCCAGCCGTGTTCACCCCTAACGGGTCCCGTTCGATACTGTACTGCGTTCCCGCACTTTACATCTTTCTCTGCATCTTCGCATCAAATGCGTTTGCCTGCACTCCAGCGCACAGCAAACGGCACGCAGGAAGCCGATTAAGTAAATATAAATACGCAAACAAATTGGCAGTTTATTTTGCCTACTGGAGCTGGTTCAGGCCGCATGATGCATTGGATGATGACCGGCAGCATAATGCTGCCGCACACAAATGCACAACGATGCGGTGCGTGTTAATGATACAGCGAGAGGGAGAGAGAGTGTGTGTGTTTTAGCGCCAACAGCCTCGAGAGCACAAGATTAGCCAAATTCAGTAGCCATGCCAACCATGGTTGGAAACCGATCGATGTAGAAGTATCGCTGTGTGTTTACATTACAGCCACTGGCATTGTAGAGCGCACGGGGGACATGGGTTAGCTGACGGGTTTTGTTTGACATAATGGCGGTGGCTTCCCTGGCCGTGCTCGAACGTCTTGAGCAATCTCAGCCAATGTAAAAAGCTCCACAGCATCACACCATGAAGCAATAAACAATACAACGCACTGATGTTAAACCCTGGCGCCACAGAATACTTTAAAAGCGGATGGGAGAAAAAGGGAAAACATTCTGGTAAGCAATATGCAAAGATGCCAATAACCCTGGTTCGTGTTTTATTGACAGCTTAATACAGCGAATGCGAATGTGTCGGGTTGTGTTGCGGCCAGCAGATTTGAACCATTAGGGATGCATCGAGTGCAGGAAAGATGTTTAGAATTGATTGAGTAATGAGAAACGCCACGGTAGCGCCATTATAACACTCACTTACAAAACGCATGAAAGGCCCCCGACACACACATGGCATTCTAGGAGGGCAATTTGCATTGTAAAACAAATACGATGCAAGGGTATTGTGGCTGGTGTGATCGTTTGGCGGCAGGTTACCCTACTCCATTTGTTTAATCCTTCCGTCTCCCGACGCACAAACGCCATACACATGCACGGCACGGTCACAACAACTGAGCCGTACCGATTCAGGCACTCCAATTTCCAATTCCGTTATTGCACATTGCACACCGGTGCACACTGGGGGAAAAAAAGATACGATTTGCACCAAAAAGCGGTGACAGCGGCGGCCGGGGTACAAAGGGAGATGTGTGGAATAAATTACTGTCAATTTATTAACATGATGCAATTTTCACCCGTAATTGCTGGAGACTTGCCGCGGACCGGGAACGAGGTCGCGACGACGTGACCTACTGCGTTTGGATGCAGATCGATCAGGGCCGTAGTTGAATGGGAAGGATGAGTCCGGCGTAACGTGTGCGTTATGTTGCACGTTACGCGATAGTGTTGATCGATGTTGTGGCGCTTCCGGGGGTACTGGCCCCCGAAGGAGGGGGTATTGTCGTCCTCCGGCGACGGCACCTATTGCATAACGTGGCACGTGCACGATCCCGACCAGGCCCCCCCTGGTGTGCAAAACAGTAGTAAAAACATGTAATTGAATATGTATTTGCTGGAATGCAATGACCAAGCTCGCTGTATTGGGAGCGGATTTACGAATGTGACTTAAAACATTACACGCATCAGTGTTTAAATTTGTGAAATCAGATGGGTTCGCTTGGAGAGCTATGTCACAGTTAAACCATATTGCGCGATGTTTCTTTAACCTTCTTGCATAGAACAAGCCAGATTGCTTTCTTCATGTAGAAGTAGAATGGGGGCCCACCCAAACCACAACTATTCAGCAAACTGCTATTCACCTTTACCCTTACACCTACCCCATACACCTTCTTTTCGACGTTCCGCGGTCGATATTTGTCTAGCTGGTTTATTCTCCTGCACGCAAAAGCACGATTTACCGAAACCCACTTTGGATGATGCGGACCTGCTTGTCGTTTACTAATTAATAGATAGTGAATGGTGGAAATTTTGAAAACGAGAATGAATTTTGCTGGATGGTGCTTCTTTCCTCCCTTTCAATCTCCATCACATCCCGCGGGATCTATCGCACTCGTAATGGGTTGAATGGTGGAAGTTGCCAGGGGAAGCGCCACATAAAAATCGCATAAAAACGCGACACAAATTGCTTTTCCCGTTCAATCAACTTTCGTGAAGCGCTTCCCGCGTGACATCGTCTGGTACGTTAATTTTATATTAAAATATACATGCTCCTTTTATGGCGCAGATACCCACACAACGCCAGGGACTACGGGGCGATAGAGACTGGGACAACTCGGTTTGCGAAACGAAAGCAAGAAAAAGTGAAAATATTTTCTGCTCAGTTTTCGCAACCGAGTGCTGATTTGTGATTTGGTGTGGCAAAAATTTTGAGTTCCATTTCGTCGTTTCCCCCCCCCCCACTCCGATCCTGGTCGGTTCCCTCTTTGCCTGGTGAATCTTTGCGTGGTGTCTGTTGTTTGCAGCACACAATAAGAAGAACGGCACATCAGAACGTCGAGCGAACGAGGCTCAACCGACGCGAAAGTGTTGATCATTATCTCGACGACAACGGCGACGTTTGGACGAGGACTGAAGCTGCATGCAAAATAAGTGCAGTCGCAGTCGGTTTCTCTGCACTGATTTTGGTGCGATGCGATGCGGACGGGGTCGGTTGGATGTACTGCGACCGTGCGGGAAAGCCATTGTAGCACGACGACACCAACATTCGGCGATTATTTATGAACTCCGAAATCCGACCCGATACACCGAGGCACCGTGGCCGGGAGCGTGGCCGGACGAAAAACCCCGGGACACTAGGGTGGGGAAATGAAGGTGGACTGGATTTTGGATGATGGTTTTTTGGGGGGAGGCTGGGTGTACTGCGGAATGTTTGGCTAAAGTGGGCGACTAGCAGCATTACAGCCAAGTTTTCAAGTTCAGACGCGCTCCAGACGCTCCCGAAACATCGCCAAAGTTTCCCATTTTTGCTGATGCCTGTTTTGTGATAGTGTTTCACGTTCTTCCTTCTAGTTTCGTTTGCGGCACGTTTGCGCTGCGCTGGTGGTTCCTGCGTGCGTCTCCGGTCCTTTTAAGGATGGGCATAACGTGTGCTGCATCCTGCACCACCTATCACGGCCCTGGCAACGCCAGCGTAGCGCCAGATGGTTCGATTGTCTTTTGGGGAGGCAACTTAAGGGTAGGAGTAATCCAGCACGCTTTAGTTGCGGCTGTGGGTTGTTGGCTGCCGGCTTTTTGGAGGAAGAGAACGCGAAAAAAGCGAGACAATCATGGCACAATCTGGCGCCGGTCGCTTAGCGCGATATAGAACAATAACTTTTGCCGCAAAATGATGCTCCGTGGGAGGAAAAGGCGATGCGGCTGGAGTGTTGGAGCGCTTTTTTCCAATGCACTGGCAGACTGGCATCCCTCAGCGAGGACGTTGGCTTCCATGAAGATTGGTAGGCTAAAAGGCAACGATCGGGTGTTGGGAATGTGTTGGAGAGTCGCTGCACATTAGGTTCAATGTGAATTTTGCAAAATTTCCAACACGGATGTGGATGACAGTGTCCATCCAGGCATCACGAGCAATGGGCTACCGTTGGCCGTATGTTGTATTAGTGTAAAAACAATGCAAACAACGGTAAATTGATAGTAAAATAAACTCAAGCAAAAGGACTTTCTTTTAAGAACCAGAATGCCATAATCAATGTAGAAACCTGCTAAAAGTAATTTAAATATAGGTAGTGGGTTGCGTAGTTTGTGCAAACGATTGCTAGCAATCGCTCACATATCAGACAGTTTCCTATTTCCACCTCGGGTCACCTCGTAGAAATAGCCAGGTGAACCCACTCGAGGTGTTTATATAATAATTAACATTTACAAGTTAATTTACAACACACTACCGCCAGGACCCATTGCTGCACATGGCGCACAAGTGTCAAAGGGTAGTCGGCAAGCAAATGCAATTTACTCGCGCACTTTGCAAAAGGGATTTACTCCCTTAAGTGTGTCCACCTCCGTGATGATGTGTCTGCCCCCATCGTGCATTGTGGGTTATTGTGTGCGAGGAGGCTCGCTAGCGTATTCGCTAGCTGTTGGGTCGGGCGAATAGAATGAATGCACACACACAGCTGGTAATATCTTGATGGGTTCTGAAGATTACGAACGAGAGTTCCTTTCGGCCATCGACGCACGGTTGGCAGCGGTCTGGGTCTGCGTTTGTTCAACGAATTTGTCATCAAACCTTCGGAGAAGGAACCAAAAACACGCTGAACCAACCATATGGAGCGTTGTGTGTATGTGTGTGTGTGCGTTATGATTGGTTTCGCTTATCTCCGGCCAACGATCTTCACGAGACTGCATTCCATTCGATCGTTTGCGGATGGCCCCGCGGTGCCTCGACGCAGCCATCGCTGTTGTGTTGTGATTGTTGTTGACGGTGGTTTCATTTGCATAAATTTGCGTGACGCCACCCTCTCCGCTCCCAGCTCCGCTCTCACTTCCTAGCGCCCCGCGCGTTCGCGCCAAGGTGATGCAGACGAGGACGATTGTGTGTGCGCGCTGTGCGTGTGTCGCCACCGCGAACGATATCTTCGACCGTTCAAGCTGTGTCTTTTATGGCGCTTTGGTGCGAATGACAATTTCTAGCTCCATTGACAGCTGTGCCGCTTAAAACAATATTCCTTCTGGGGAGCGTTCGGACAGGGGCCGGGCGGGGCGGCGTCTGGTGGCCGGCTATAAAGAAAACATAAACAAACATAAATTATACTTAGAAGCTGCTAGCGTTGCCCTCCTTCCGCGGGGGAAGCAAACCTGCACACACAGCTTGACCACAGACGACGACGCGCTGTCGCCGTCGACTTAAAAGACTAATTAGAGATGGAAGCGCCAATGATGGTGCGATGCCGCATTGCTTGCGCATCGGCGCTTAACACACTCCGCAGGGAAGGCGCATTAGATCCGCCTCGGATTCGGGGACCAGATCGCGCTGCCGGAGATGCTTTAATCTTGCATTTTTGTTTTAGATGTTGCTTCCACTACCGTGCTTAATCATTTAAATTGGCTACGGGGTTGTTTGAAGTTATAAACTGTTCCTATATATGTGTGCGAAAATAAAATCAGTGTCATCAGTGCAATTAATTTTAGCACATTTTCGGTTTGGCTGAAAGTGTGCTGAACGGCAAATGAGCTGAAATGGTAGAAACAAAGGTAGATAATTCCAAATTTTACCCACCATTAGCTCCTGGACATAATCTATAAATCTTGAATGTGTGTTGAATGGGGAAAATTTAAATCTTCTTTTTTATCTCCATCGATAAGAAGAGTACGAAAACCACTTTGAATCTTGTGTCTTTTTACACGGGATAGTGTTGATCTGATTGTTGAGGTAACTTGAATCGGTAAATGGTGTTCTTCCGGTCTAGCCGCGGACGCTATTTTTATCGCACTTAAGCTCACCTGTGCTGGATATAAACACTGTTTGGAAGTCTGTTTGGATTACCACGTGTTGATGTTCACGCGAGCTAACCTATCGAACACACCTGTGCAAGATTTGACTGGATTGAGCGCAATGTAAAATATTTCTTGCATACCATTTCCAACTGCTATGACGCATTATGAATGTATTGGTTAAAAAACAACATCTAAATAATCCTTTCTCTTTGCTTCTACTCTTTTTCCCTCCCAGGAGCTGCCATGTCTGCATCATTGGAGAGAGACTCTGGATTCAACTCGGGCAGTTCGGAACATGAGGACGACTTGAAGTCGCTCGATCAGAGCTCACGCGATGGTCTAATTAGCCCCGAAAACAGTTCCGAAGATTCGGTACCGGAAGCAAAACTCTCAGGCACCGGCGTTGTCGTAACGGCACAGGCCTCCTCATTGGTAAAGAACAAGCGCAAAAGCACGGAACCGTTGCGCGTAGTGGCTGAGACCGAGCTATTAGCACCACTCAAAAAACGGATCCGTTTTGATGACGAACGGAAGCATGCGGAAGAGCTCCAACGAGAGCAGCATCATCGCTCTCACCATCATCAGCATCCGCAGGATCGAGATGAGCTGGATACAAGCTCACCGGCTCCGTCATGCTTCACAGCAAGCAGCCCATTTCGTCCGTGGGCTCCCTCCGCGATGACACTGGAGGGTGGGTCAATTTCACATCCAGTGCCCTTTGCATCTCCGTTTCCCAATCCGGCCGATCTGCTGGTACGTCATCCGGCTGTCACGACACTACACCGTGCAGTCAGTATCAAGCCGCTCGAGCAGCTGCAACCACTGGCCCTGGTGGCTAAGAAGAGCTCAGCCTCCTCCTCTTCATCAACCTCCTCCTCGAACGTCGCCAAGAATCAATCCTCCCGACCGAGCCCACGGTCTGCCTCTCGTTCGCCGCAGCGCACGCCCGACTGGAAGGAGCTGCAGGAGCAGCATGCACACCTACACCATAGTCACGCATCCTCCGGACCGCTGTTCGTGCAGCCCCGTGCTCCACCGTCCCTCGACGGCACGAACGATTCGATCACGGATCACGAGTCAACGGTTGCTTCCGGCGGACACGGTGGCAAATCCTCGTCCGGCTCGGGTGGAGCCATTTCGCAAACGCGCAACTACAAAAACATGACGCGCGAAAGGCGAATCGAAGCGAATGCGCGAGAGCGAACCCGTGTGCACACGATTTCCGCCGCGTACGAGAAGCTGCGGCGAGCCATCCCAGCCTACTCCAATGCCCAGAAGCTGTCGAAGCTGTCGATCCTGCGCATCGCCTGCTCCTACATACTGACGCTAAGCCGGATGGCTGGGGAGGATTACAGCGAGGACGGTTCCGAACCGTCGATCGCTGAGTGTGTGGAGATGGTGACTAAAACGATTCAAACGGAGGGTAAGATAAGGAAGAAAAAGGACGAATGAGTGAGGTCGGTTCGGCTGTTGGATCGATGGCAAGGTGTGATTTATCTAGTGCAAAGCATTAGATTAGTCGTCGTCCGTTGTTGCTGACTGAAAGAAGGCACATCATATGCAGCAGCGGCATCGGTGTGCGTTAGGATTACTTGTACCCATTTGCGGTGCAATCGGCGCTCCCCTCGATGTGGGTCAAACTCTCAGGTTGGATAAAGATCGTCAATTTCACTTTAGCATAGATGGCTCTATTAAAATTTTACGTTTCCTTCTCATTGTATTGAACTTTTATGTTAGCTTCCGCCATATTTATTATACAATTGTTCCCCTTTAAAGCCATTGAGAATCACTTTTCTTTGCTGTAAAAATTCATCATCTTGTGTATCGAGGCGTGCGGAAAACTAAATAACGAAGTACAAATGTAGTCTTGGAAACTCAAATACGCTGTTTCGTAAGAAAAGGTGCCACAGTTTTACTTAAACATACTAATGACAATAAACAAACGCAGGGAAAGGGAAGAAGGTTAGCGCAGGCAGTACAAGCGAACGGTGGTACATGTCTTGCAAAAAGAAAAATTAACAAAAAAAGCTATCGAAACCAAACCACGCACATCCTGCAGCATTCGGATGGCGGCCAAACGTACAAGTGCCATAAAATGTAGCAACGCGAAAGTGAGAAAAAGGTTGTTATAATGTTAGGGCACACCAGTGTTCCTCGGAGGGAGCAGTTGAAGAAGCTGCAAAGCATAGAAATGAAGGTAAAGGCTTTCAAACACCAGCCGCCCTCGGAACCTCGTTCCTAGGAGTGCTGACCCCATCGTTGACGCGGGGTTTAAGTCGGCAGACTGAACGTACAAGCACAGTGCAGTGTCATATTTTATGTTAGCTTAGCGCCGTGACCGAAAATAAAGTAGTACAGAAACGTCCCGTTTAGCGTCTCGGTCATTATTATCAGCATTAGCGGTTGAAGGTGCAGCACCACGGTCTCGTTGCTCCATTTAAGAAGAGCCGGGGGAGAAAGTTTTGGTTGCGAAAAGTCTCACCCAAAACATTGGTGGTTTTGTGTTTGTCATTTGGCATTTCCTCTACTCATAAGCACAGTCATATTAAGTCGTCCGTGGGTCTTTTACTGTGAAAGATCTGCTGTGAGTCAGTCATGGGTGGTGTTGTGTGAGCCAAGGGCTCGGCCAGCAGGTTTGCGCTTAGTTGGAGGAGAGCAACAAAAATAAAACAAGAAACAAGGAAAAGAAAGGCAAGACTACCTGATTTGTACATGTATATAGGAATATATTTGCGTACGTTTTAGAAACACACAAGCATCGGTTCAAACGGTATCAACATGGTTACTAAGCGACACGCGTTAGATAAGAATACGTATAAGCATATTGTTTTGTAATACTTACGAGTAAGAAGTACCTTAGACAGTTAAGGTTAAACTATATACAAATATTGTGATCGGAGGTGAGGTGAAATCGAAATGATGATCTAAGAAGCAACTACAAGTTTGTGAAACACTGAAAAAGAAAATGAAGAAAAGTGTAAAAAAAATGAATAAAATATTTTTGTACGAAAAAATAAGTCCAGATTCTGTGTTTGTTGTTGACGAGGGTGGCGAGCAGTGTAATGATGACAGAGAATGGTTCAAAGTCTGAGAACCATCAATCAGCACAAAGTGTCTACTCATCTCACGTACCGTTTGTGAGTTGTTTAAAATTGATAATTGCAGATGCTCAAGAAGATTCCAAATTGTGAAGTCTTATCATTCAATTCCAAGAAACGGGTCAACGAAGCTGACAGTCAGGAGATGTGAGGTATGACAAATGCGTTATTGATGGTATGACTGTTGCTTGCCGAAAGTATTGCTAGACCTGGCATATTCGTGATTTGTTTTTGTTAGTAGGCCCCATCAGAAATTGCTGACATTTCACCGTCGTGAAAGCATGGCTTGAGTGGTTCAGGGTGTGTCGATCAATATTTAAAACTTTTACGAGCATAGGTGCATTAGTGACATCGGTAAACATTGCAAACAACAAATGTTCACATTCGCAGCGCCGTGCGGCATGGGGAGCGGGAGTGCGATAAGCCGGGCTGGCGTTCCGGCGTTGTCTATGCCGTCCCGTATCAGTGGGCACCCTTATCAAGTGTGATTTGGAGTGGCTTTGAAAACACCTGTTACGTTTTTCGCTCATTGGGTCGATTTCGTCCAATGGCTTGTGGCATTACATTTATGTTTTTTTTTGGTGAAATGGTGCAACATGGGTGCATTTTTCATGTAAATCAAAGAAGATATGGTAATATTGTGTTCATTTGCAATTGGATGTTTTTGGGCAATCTAAACACAGGACAACACTGTCCTGCTGGACAGGTGGAAGTCGAGTAAAATGGAGTGTCGTTCCCATTCCGTCAATTCATCTGGAACCGACACGATGAGCCTTTGATCATCATTGCCTTATCACATCGTCCAGTTTGTGGAGACGAAGACCGCAGCGGGGTTGGCGGCGCGTAGTAAGAAAAGCAAAACATCGACAAGCATCGCGAACCAGTTGCTTGAGGGAACGAACGGATATCGCGCACAGGTGTGATAAGTTGCAGCTCGCCAAGTGTCGATTTTGGACAGCTTGAAGAGAAGAAACACTAAACCCGAAGGGGTTCGATAAGCAAAGCGAATGAGCCCCTGGGCAAGCATGTGCTGGGAGTGAAACACTTGTGTGTTATCTCATGTTCGTGTCGTTGTTTCGTGCAATCGGACTGCTTCGCACTGTGCTCCGTGAGTGCGTATGTACGTGAATGAAGCGTACAGATGCACTGGGCTGAGTGCAAGCACACCAAGCAGCCGGGGTGCATAAGAACCTGCTGGAATATGTTTAATAAAGAAGATTTTTTAAGTACACTAAAATTCTCGTGGATTTCATCTATTCGCAGTAAAAATAATAAATAATATTCCTATACTCTTTAGCGGTTTCGGACACTCCTGAGGCAGGCCAAGACCGCAAAGCGGTTGTAGCGCCGGATAAGTAAGTAAGTACTCTTTACGAAAGACGCTCTACCATTATGGCAAATAGAGGGCAACTGAGGGCAAGGATGGATTGCTATTGCATTGTTGCACTTGTAAAACTACTAAACAATCCTGAAACAGTTCACCTGTCGTGCCTGAGCGTCTGTCCGTCTGTGATCTGATTGTTAACAGCTTAATGCAATGGAGGTGTCCGATTTACAGCACGCCACAAACCGTCAAACCATCGTCCCGAAACCATCTGACCTGGTGAAACAGCAATCAAAAATATCTTACGCTAATTGACGAGTGCATCGTTTTGGCATCTCTGCGGCTGCAGCAAACAAATCGCAAATCCTTGCACTTCCGTTGAGTGACAGGCGTTCGGTGTAGTGTTTGCCTTGAGCGAGCAGCAAATGTCTAAACTATGCCGCTAGTCAAAGGGCACAAAAATGAAACTGAATAGTCTGGTGTACATATGCGCCTGCACTTAACGCACGGTTGTGTGTTGCATAGTGTGGGGACGAATATATTTTGCACGGTAGCCCGACATCCTACAGATGATGCTATTTTTCACCA